>NC_024327.1:10030536-10037162 GCF_000523025.1 Cynoglossus semilaevis | reverse complement strand
GTTGTCTTGTTGAAGTATCCAGCCCCGGCGCAACTTCAACTTTGTCACTGATTCCTGAACATTGTTCGCAAGAATTTGCTGATACTGACTGGAATCCATGCGACCTTCAACTTTAACAAGATTGCCAGTATCTGCACTGGCCACAGCCCCACAGCATGATGGAACCACCACCAAATTTAACTGTGGGTAGCAAGTGTTTGTCTTGGAATGCTGTGTTCTTCTTCCGCCATGCATACCGCCCCTTGTTATGTCCAAATAACTCAATTTTAGTTTCATCAGTCCACAGCGCCTTATTCCAAAATGAAGCTGGCTTGTCCAAATGTGCTTTAGCATACCTCAAGTGACTCTTTTTGTGGCATGGGCACAGAAAAGGCTTCTGCTGCATTACCCTCCCATACAGTATGTCCTTGTATAAAGTGCGCTGAATAGTTCAACGATGCACAGTGACACCATGTGCAGCAAGATCATGTTGTAGGTCTTTGGAGCTGGTCTGTGGGTTGAGTTTGACTGTTCTCACCATCCTTCGCCTCTGCTTATCTGAGATTTTTCTTGGCCTGCCACTACGGGCCTTAACTAGAACTGTGCCTGTGGTCTTCCATTTCCTCACTATATTCCTCACAGTGGAAACTGACAGCTGAAATCTCTGAGCTAGCTTTTTGTATCCTTCCCCTAAACCATGATGTTGAACAATTTTTGTTTTCAGGTCATTTGACGGTTGTTTTAACATAACAGCATACGATTTTTATTTAAATTTTATTTAATAAATAAATACCATGGTTATTTTTTATTAAATTTTGCATGTCTGTGCTATTAAGTTATATATTGGTAATATGTGTTGCTTGTTCCATATTCATTGTTAAAGCAAAACTTGTTTGAGTTCATATTAAAATGTTCAATTGTTTATGTTGGCCCGTGACTTTGTTCAGATTTTAAATTTTGGCCCACTGTGTATTTGAGTTTGACACCCCTGCCCTAAACCATGAAGTTGAACAATCATTGTTTTCACGTCATTTGACAGTTGTTTTGGGGCTCCCATGTTGCCAGTCTTCAGAGAAGATGCAAAGGGAGAACAACTTGCAACTGGCCACTTTCACCTGTGTATGTAGGTCAAGGGTCAATGTGCTTACCCAAACAAATTTTGTGTTCCAATAATTAGTGCTAAAGGTATTCAAATCAAATAAAACAACAAGGGTGCCCAAATTCATGCACCTGCCTACTTTTGTTTAAGTAATTATTGCACACTTTCTGTAAATCCTATAACCTTCATTTCACTTCTTAAATAGTGATTGTTTGCTATATGATATATTTAATTGAAATTGCTGTTCCAAACAACCAATGATACATAAAGGAAAATCTTGAAAATGATCAGGGGTGCCCAAACCTTTTCATACCACTGTATTTGTGATGGACGGCACATCTGCACTCATCTAGAGTCTATCGGGCTTTTTCTGTGCTTTTCTTCACACTGTACCAATCAAACAACCTCTTCTGTTAGTAATTGTAAAAAAAAAGAAAAGTTTTACAATTGATGTCTGATATTTCTGATCATTGAAAACAACTAGAATAGAATAGAATAGCCTTTATTGTCATTGTAACACAGGGGTAAACGAAATTGAAGGTTTTTTTGTTATTTTCTTTGTTATCTTTTTTATTACCTCAATGCCTAAATCAAGGGTTAAACTTATTGGCCATTTATTATTATTGGCTATTCTCTTAGACGATTTGTGATAAACTTGAGTGCTTTTGATATATGAATTTTAGAGGAAAGTAGGATTGTGTTGTTCTAAAACAGTACCTACCTAAAGGTAAAGATCCACACTGATGAGGCTTCAGAGATTTACTAGGTTTACAGAGATTTATAGAAAGATAAACAATAGAGCCTTCCACAACTTTTTAGAGGATCTTTGAAAAATAGTCTTGCTCTGTCTAATAGACAATTGTCTTAGGGAGGCCAATACCTTCGTCTTCAACTGTGTACACTGCTTCCCCTCTCGATCATAACTGCATCAATTCTGATCCTGCCCATTCTTTTCAGATCCGTGCCTTTTTAAGTGCATGTACTTACAGTACTAACACCATTTGTGTCATTAATATCATATCTAACTCTAATTTCTTCTTCCTATAATTTAACGCCTCCTTCTTTCCTCCTAGGTGATTCTTATAATCCTACTGTAGCTGAAGAACTGCTGGGATCACTGATTCTGTTTCAATGATTTTAATGTAAATAACATGTTTGTTGTGCAGTAGCTGCAGCAAAGGTGCTTCTTTATTTGACCTTTGCTTGACGTAGCTTCCAGCTAGACTCTTATGTCTCTGCACCCTCTTCACACGGTTCCACCCACAGTTGCTGCGCATTGGTGGGGCACAAAGCGACTGGATTTTGCCCTGTACTGCCCAGACGCTCTGACCGCTTTTCCCACCGTGGCTTTACCACACCTCTTCCACGCATCCTACTGGGAGTCCACTGATGTGGTGTCTTTTCTCCTCAGACAAGTGAGTGAACAGTACACCGTCCCTGAACTCTTTCTGTGTACATAGTGGCTCAGTAACCCAGAGTCACTGAATCATCTCTTGCAGGTCATGAGACATGAAAACTCTAGCATCCTGGAGCTTGATGGGAAGGAAGTGTCGGAATTCACTCCATCCAAACCACGGGAGAAGTGGCTGCGTAAGAGGACTCGTGTGAAGATCAGGGTAGGGGTCAGACGGAGTTTCATACTTGATCACAGCACCTCTTCCTGGGCTTAGATCTGTTCTTTAACTTTGGAATCTTCTAACCAGAATTTATCACGAAGTACACCACTGGTGGTACTTTGGGGGTAAAAATGAGATGCAGAAAAATCAGAAACCCAATTCACTTACTTGCGTTTATTTGTATGTGTGAGTTCAGAATTAAATTTAAGTACTAGTTGTATTTCTTAGGAAAGCCTATTCTTCAGTGTTTTCATTTGTACAGTACATGTAAATCTTTTAGAACCACTAACTTGGTTCTAAAAACCAAGTTAGTGGTTCTAACTTGAGAGATCTTTCTACTTCTGGCTACTTTTTCCAATTCTATTTTTATATAGTTTCTCCAATGTAATTCTTATTTGGAGTCCTATTATTAACCTACTTTAACCTTTTGTTTATCAGAGCTAAATTCCCACAGGAAATATTTGCTTTTCTTGTTGTTACTTATATTCTTGATTTCTCTTTTTTTTGCACGTTTGCTTTACTGTACTGGCAGAATGTGACGGCCAACCACCGCGTGAATGACGCTGTCTTCACTGAAGACAGCCAGCAGGTGGTGACAGGTCGCTTCATGTATGGACCTCTGGACATGGTCACGCTGGCTGGAGAGAAGGTAACAGTTGTAGGTGCAATGGGTCGAGTGCTGCTTAGGAGCACTTGGTGTTATCAACCAGTCTCAAATTAATAACACAACCAGTCTCGTTAAAGTTATCTTTAATTATTATTTTAACTTACTAATATAGCAACACATGTGTTCCTTGGAGTATTACACATATACTATAATCAATAGTATCAATAACAACTAAATATCTGAAGGATTTTTAGAGATCTTGGCAAACTGGGTGGCTTCAATGAATAAAACGACAATGCAGACAAATACAGTTAACAGTAATCAAATGTATTAATACAACACCGTTAAGTTAATAACGGTGATAGAACTTATAAACAATGATCACAGCAATAAAACAAGGCACAATAGTGTGTATTGGTGTGTGTGTGTGTACATTTGTGTGTAGAAGAGGGAAAAAGAGAGAAAATGGAAGTAGGGAGAGACGAATCTTCTCGCTGGGGAGCGAGTGACTGAGCTCTCGAGGTGTGGTCACGTGCGCGGTCACGCAACGTGACTAGGAAAAGTAAGAAAACAGAGATAGAGGGGAGGTAACCCGGCGGTGCGGAGTTACAAGGAGCGTACACGCGCTCATTATTACTTGGAGTATTACACGTATACTATAATCAATAGTATTAATATCAACTAAATTCTGAAGGATTTTTAGAGATCTTGGCAAACTGGGTGGCTTCAATGAATAAAACGACAATGCAGACAAATACAGTTAACAGTAATCAAATGTATTAATACAACACCGTTAAGTTAATAACGGTGATAGAACTTATAAACAATGATCACAGCAATAAAACAAGGCACAATAGTGTGTATTGGTGTGTGTGTGTGTACATTTGTGTGTAGAAGAGGGAAAAAGAGAGAAAATGGAAGTAGGGAGAGACGAATCTTCTCGCTGGGGAGCGAGTGACTGAGCTCTCGAGGTGTGGTCACGTGCGCGGTCACGCAACGTGACTAAGAAAGTAAAAAAACCTCATAGGTGTGAAAAGGGTGTGTGTAGACACAGCAATACACTCAGGTACAATAAACAGGGCTCGTGATATCAAAGTATGTGGGGGAAGGGAGTCACACCGCGTGGTCTACTCAAGAAAAAGAACTTTGTCAGAGTTACCTAACCACAATACTTTATCACGAACCAACTCAAACAAACTTAACCGGTTATGGATACAATCAATAACCGTGTTAACCGTAAAGCACACACAAAATAGCAGAGGAAAGAAACATGCAACAAGAGAGAATTTCGGCAGCAAATTAACATACAACTTTCACGTTACACATTTACGAAAGTTACGTATGGACTCCTCGTACCTAGGCTTAATGCTTGACGCCTGGGAGAGTAATAACTAATGTGGCCAAAATGCCAGCCTTACTTGTAGGTGTCTGCTCGCGGTCCGGAGCAGAATACTTTTCGAACTTTGCGATCCTCGTAGAGGTGGGGACGTATAGGTTACGGTCCCGGCGGCGTAGTTGGTTTCCCGAGTCCACAGGTTCGTAGCGAGGGAAATCTCGCGCCTGGAATGGACCGACGTCGACGACGATATTTGGAAGAGACTAGCCGTTGGTTCGAAAAGTTCGAAATATCACCTATTGGCTGGTTTCAGGTTGAATTAGATGCTCTCTAGCTATGAAACTTTTCACCGTGGGTTGTGGCGAGTAGAAGTTTAAGCTAGGTCTTCTCCGTCTAGAGAGGTGAAGTGATGTGCTGCGCCTTGGAGTCCGGGTCAGAGAGCGCGATACCTGAGCTGCGCCCCGGTTTTAAGGGGTGCGGAGGTCACCGGACGTGACGTCAGTGGTTCCTCCTGGAAGCAGTGGGATTGTGGGAATAAGAGTTTTAACTGGGCTGTAGATGTACCTACACAGTTCTCCGCTGCCATCACACAGACGGTGACGTTTGTGTTTGTGCTAAATTTCCTTTGTTTGATTCGTGCCCAGGTGGACCTCCACATCATGACCAAGCCTCCTTCAGGTGAATGGGTCTTCTTTGACACAGGGATGACCAATAGTGGTGGACGTCTGTCCTTTATCATCCCAGAAGACAAGCGACTGGGCATTGGAGTCTATCCAGTTAAAATGGTTGTGAGGTGAGAGAAGTTAAAACTACATTTTTTTTTTCTATTTTAAAATGCATCCTTCTGTGTCTTTTCCTTTCTGATTTTTATTTCATACCTCTACCATACTTCTTCTTCTTCTCATTCGTCAGAGGTGACCACACGTCTGCAGACAGCTGCTTAACAGTTATTCCGCATGGCACAGAGTTTGTTGTCTTCAGTATTGATGGATCTTTTGCTGCAAGCGTCTCGATCATGGGCAGTGACCCCAAAGTACGAGCAGGAGCCGTGGATGTCGTCAGGTACAGGGCTGAGCTCTCCTGCTCTGTTGTCTTTAATAACATAATATTGAAGAAGTGTTGAGACCATTGTAGTGTATTTTTCTCTTGTTCTTTTTTCCCAGGCACTGGCAGGATTTAGGCTACCTAATCATCTATGTGACAGGACGCCCTGACATGCAGAAGCAGCGGGTAGTAGCTTGGTTGTCTCAGCACAACTTCCCTCATGGCATTGTCTCCTTCTGTGATGGTCTGGTCCACGACCCACTTAGACACAAGGCCAACTTCCTCAAGAACTTAACAGAGGTCATCACAATCTACTCTGTTTAAGCTTGACATTCACCATTAGTACTATTTATGTTTAAACCAGACCTACGTGGTTTGGTTTCAGGTTTCCATCTCAACATGCTCTCTACTTCTTTACACTATAATTTGTCATCTTTTTTCCACTGAAGAGGATCAAATTTTTAAATTATGTTAGAAGGAAAACAAAACCACTGATGGTTAATTGCATATGTATAAATGTAACACTTCTTTCTATTCAACATAACTGTTTCCAGGCTCAAATGAAGATTTTTGCTGGATATGGATCAACCAAAGACATTTCGGTCTACAACGCCATCGGCCTCCCTCCTTCACAGATATACATTGTTGGCCGACCAACCAAGAAGATGCAGCACCAGTGCCAGGTTCCTTTTGATTCAAATGTATTGTATTAAAACTACAGTATGTCACAAAAGTGAGTACACCCCTCACATTTCTGCAGAGATTTCATTATAATGTTTAATAGAACAACACTGAAGAAACATCGCTTTGACACAATGAAAAGTAGTCTGTGTAAAGCTTATATAGCAGTGTAAATTTATTTTTCCCTTCAAAAAAACTCAAAATATAGCCATTAATAGCTAAACCCCTGGCAACAAAAGTGAGTACACCCTAAAGACACTACAC
>NC_024327.1:10024937-10030148 GCF_000523025.1 Cynoglossus semilaevis | reverse complement strand
ATACGCCGCACACTTCATCAAATTGGTCTGTATGGCTGTCGCCCCAGAAAGAAGCCTCTTCTGAAGGCTGTCCACAAGAAAGCCCGCCAAAAGTTTGCTGAGGATATGTCAACAAAGGCCATGGCTTACTGGAAAAATATCCTCTGGTCTGATGAGACAAAGATTAATTTATTTGGCTCAGATGGTGTGAAGCATGTGTGGCAGCAACCAGGTGAGGAGTACAAAGATGTTTGTGTCGTGCCTACAGTCAAGCATGGTGGTGGGAATGTCATGGTTTGGGGCTGCATGAGTGCAGCTGGAGTTGGGGAGTTGCATTTCATTGAGGGAAACATGAACTCAAGCATGTACTGTGAAATACTGGAGCAGAGAATGATCCCCTCCCTCCGGAAACTGGGTCGCAGGGCAGTGTTCCAGCATGACAATGACCCCAAACACACCTCTAAGATGACCACGGCTTTTCTAAAGGGGCTAAGGGTAAAGGTGATGGACTGGCCAAGCATGTCTCCAGAGCTAAACCCAATAGAACATCTTTGGGGCATCCTCAAGCGGAAGGTGGAGAAGCACAAGATCTCGAATATCCCCCAGCTCCGTCATGTTGTCATGGAGGAGTGGAAGAGCATTCCAGTGGCAACCTGTGAGGCTCTGGTGAAATCCATGCCCAGGAGGATTAAGGCGGTTCTGCAAAATCATGGTGGCCACACAAAATATTGACACTTCAGGAACTTTCACTTTAGGGTGTACTCACTTTTGTTACCAGGGGTTTAGCTACTAATGGCTATATTTTGAGTTTTTTTGAGGGGAAAAATAAATTTACACTGCTATATAAGCTTTACACAGACTACTTTTCATTGTGTCAAAGCGATGTTTCTTCAGTGTTGTTCAATTAAGCATTATAATGAAATCTCTGCAGAAATGTGAGGGGTGTACTCACTTTTGTGACATACTGTAAATACCAAATTTACAGGACAACTGTGTCACAATGATGTGTCGACCCTTTCAACAGTTCATCATGGAGGGCTACGCAGCTCACTTGTCCCAGCTGGAGTACCATCACCGTTCACGGCCGGCCAAGTCCAGCACTGCACGTATGGTGCTGCGTAAAAGCAGCTTCGGCCTGGGTGCAAACAGGGACTTCTTTAGGAAGAGGAACCACTTGCTGCGCACCATCTCCTCTCAGCCGGCCCCCAGCTCGCCGACGGGCAGCATCCACAACAGACCAGAACAGAGCCAATCAGACAGTGAGGGGCGGGAACTGGAGCACGCTCACAGCCACAGTCAGGGAGTGGCTCAGCGCAGCATGAGCATCACAGCCAGCTGCTGGGGCCGCAGCAGCAGTACCAAGTTTGAATCAGGAGCTCTCAGTCCAAAATGAGATTAGAGACATGAGGTTAGAGAAGTGAGTGACTCAAACTTGTGTAACGTAAGGATAAATAAACTGTTGGAGTACACCACATGGGTCATTACCACGAGGACAGTCCTTGGTGCTACAAACCACTCTATGTTCAACAAAAGCCAGTCACACTCAAGGACAGAAGCTTTGACTAAAACACACAAACACAACTTCACATGCATTTCAAGAAGCATCTTCCCGAAGCAGGGACGTGTGACACAGTCAGTGTTGCAGGATGTTGTTTTTACTATTTAGTACATAATAACAATCTTAAATACACAGTCATTTCTTCCTCCTACAGCAGGGTTTCAGGCAGGTCATGGTTACTCAGAAAAGCACCCCATGCTGCACATAGCAGCAGCAGTAGATAACAGATAGCAGATAACTATAGTTACTGTAAGCACAGCATTTACTCCAGAGATCAATTTTCTGATTAAATAGATATTAAGCAGTTCACTCTTTGTGAAATAAAGTAATCAGATTTCAATATCTGTGTGCATAAATTACCATTTTGTATTAGTCTAATTTTTCACTTTAGCTAAAACCTTTTCAATAAGAAGGCTTTTCGGGCTAGTATTCGCTGACTGAATGTAAGAAATGAATAGTTCATCACAGCAAAACAAACTGGAGGTAAAGCTGTGTAAAGCTGCAGCCATGCTTTTCTTTGTGCATATTTGTCTATAAAACCAAAGACTATGTTCTCATTTAAAATGTTCAACATTGCATTTTGCAACCCAAAAACACTTTCCAGACAAACAGGCCATAAAATATAACAATGGGGAAAAAGTTTGCGCACAAAAATGGACATAACCAAAAATAGACAAGAAAATCAGGCAAACTGGGCAATTACACATTTGTAGTAAACCCGAAAACACACCTAATTTTTATCATCACAAAAATTGTGTTTGATCCAATTAGGGATGTTTATTGGCAAGAATCTGGCGATACAACACGTGTAACGACACAGGAAACAGGATACAGGATACAATATAGTGCAATATACTGCGAACAAATATCTTTTTACTGATCATATTTCATATTATCCATAAACACAAAGGAATGGCATAGAGAACGCTGATGTAAAAAAACATAAATAAAATAGGTAAAAATGTACAGCTTAAAAAAACTGACCAAGGGGATTACATTTGTATTAAGTTTTTTTTTGTTTTGAGTTTTTTTTTTTTTTTTTTTTTTGGAAACTTCTGCATACACTAAGATTTTGGGTTGACTATAGAAATAGATGCATTCACATCTATGGAAAGAACAGTATTGCTGTAAACCATTTCTGTAAAACTGTTCAGTTTCCCTCCCTCCTAGGTGATGCTCAGACCCAAGAAGCCATCCAGATGTCCCACGAGGAAAAGTGAGATTTTACCCTTTAATTATACCTGCAGCCAAAAACTGTTCCCAGGATTTAATGGCATTTCACCACATCCCACTCAGTGTGGCTGATGATGTGAAATGTCGTCTCAGCTCTAGGGAAGGTTTCTCCATTGTAAGTAAGGATTAATGTGCCAAAGTAAACAGTACAGAATGATTTGCTGTACATGTAGGAGGGTGGAGGATGTATAAGTGAATATATTGTGTAATTACATGTAGTTTGATGGCCTTAACAAGGCTGTGTACATTACTGTTATATACACTATATTACCAAAAGTATTCGCTCACCTGCCTTGACTCATACTATGAACTGAAGTGCCATCCCATTCCTAACCCAGAGTTTAATATGATGTTGGTCCACCTGCAAGGTATTACAGCTTCAACTCTTCTGGGAAGACTGTCCACAAGGTTGAGGAGAGTGTATATAGGAATTTTTGACCATTCTTCCAAAAGCGCATTGGTGAGGTCACACACTGATGTTGGTCGAGAAGGCCTGGCTCTCAGTCTCCGCTCTAATTCATCCCAAAGGTGTTCTATCGGGTTCAGGTCAGGACTCTGTGCAGGCCAGTCAAGTTCATCCACACCAGACTCTGTCATCCATGTCGACCATAACCATAATTCGAGTCTGGGTTTGGAGGTTGCCAGGAGGTACATTTATTTCAGACTGCATTGTGCCGACTGTGAAATTTGGTGGAGGAGGAATTATGGTGTGGGGTTGTTTTTCAGGAGCTGGGCTTGGCCCCTTAGTTCCAGTGAAAGGAACTTTGAATGCTTCAGGATACCAAAACATTTTGGACAATTCCATGCTCCCAACCTTGTGGGAACAGTTTGGAGCGGGCCCCTTCCTCTTCCAACATGACTGTGCACCAGTGCACAAAGCAAGGTCCATAAAGACATGGATGACAGAGTCTGGTGTGGATGAACTTGACTGGCCTGCACAGAGTCCTGACCTGAACCCGATAGAACACCTTTGAGATGAATTAGAGCGGAGACTGAGAGCCAGGCCTTCTCGACCAACATCAGTGTGTGACCTCACCAATGCGCTTTTGGAAGAAAAAAAATTCCTATATACACTCTCCTCAACCTTGTGGACAGTCTTCCCAGAAGAGTTGAAGCTGTAATAGCTGCAAAAGGTGGACCGACAGCATATTGAACTCTGGGTTAGGAATGGGATGGCACTTCAGTTCATAGTATGAGTCAAGGCAGGTGAGCGAATACTTTTGGTAATATAGTGTATATCAGTGCGGATCTGGTATTTGGTCCATTGAAGACCAGCTTCAAGTGTCTTCTTTCCTCTGGGGGCAAGCACTGCCTCATCTGGGATATATTTTATTAGTTGATTAAAAACTATTGTGATTTAAGATTATAGATATTTTAAAAATGTGTTGATTTTGTGAACAACAATAGTGTTTTAAGATGACTTAAACTGTGTTTTTTTCCAAATCTAAGTTGCAGCAGCCAAATCTCAGAGGTCTTTGCCTGGCACAGTATTGCATTTTTTATTATTTTAACTTGCAGATCACATGAATGGTATCCACAGAACTGCTTCCTTCTGTCATATAGTGTATGTTTGTTATGATCCATTTTAAAAACGTCTTCCAGCGTTGTAAAATGAGGCACTGATAGATAATCCTGTCCATGTTAAGGTGTGTAGTTTTTGTGATGCACCACTAGATGGCAGTAAATCTGCAAGCTGTACATTCTGTAACATATGCTGTGGAAGCAGAGACTCACTGTATGCTGTAAGCTGTTTATTTCGGACGCCTTTGTTTGAATGATACTCATTTGTCCCTCTGATCTGCACAGATGTACAGAAAACCGACTGCAATGGACCAATGTGAGCTCAAGTGTAAGGGAATTGTTCAATATTCCTCCATCATAAAACATCACATCCCACCACCAGACCTCACCATCACATCGACAATCAGACTGAACAGGTACACATTCTACAGACGTCAAAATGCAGATGATCTCAGTGTACAGGAATTGACAAGGTAGAGAGTTGTGACAGGGAAGCTCCACAGATCTGATGACAACACAAAACCCTCCAGCGGGGCTTTAATCCTGTGAACATCATTTTCAGTCTTTGGTTTTGGCCTGATGTTTCCCTTACTGCACCAAGAAGCCACATGACATTTCCCCTTTAATTGACCCCCCAAAATAAACAGATATTTAACTGAAAGAAATTAGAATGTTGATTTGTTGAAATAATCCAATTACATCAGTTTTTTAAAGTTAGATTTAATTATTAGACCACCTAATAAGGTCTTGACTAGGGTGTCTAATAATAAGAGTGTTTTATATGAGGTATATACCAGGGGGTATTCTTCCAAGTGTGTGTGCACAGCAGCGGTTTTAGCACCTAATGTCTGAACAAAGCAGCTTTAATGAGAAAGATTACTCTACACAAAAAAAGTATTTTAACAAACTCAAAAAAAAAA
>NC_024327.1:10019336-10024926 GCF_000523025.1 Cynoglossus semilaevis | reverse complement strand
CATACTGACACCAAGTGTTTCCTGCTAAACATAATTTATTTTCTGTCCTGCCCCGCCTTGGGGACAGAAATGTTTTCACGCCCAGTGACAGTGACATTTAAGATTTGAAAACATTAACCCTTGTGCGGTCCATCGCATTTTTTGACCCGGGGGTCACCTAGACCCAAAGGACCTTACAAGGGTTAATCTGTGCCGATTAAATTGAAACTACATTTGTTAGCATATAAAATGAGCTTTTTAAATAGTAGCCTTTGCTACATTCATGTGGATTAGACAAAAAGGCAGAACATACAGTAATAGTCAAATCTTAAAGAAATTAAAATGAACTATTTATCTCTGTGGAAAGATGTGAAAAAGGCCAGATTTCTCAAAACACTGGTGGTTTCTCTTTACATAAAAGGAAGTGAGCACAGAATGATGTGTGGAAAAATTTCACCAACATTATGAAATGCATATCTGTCCCAACCTGTTTCTGTGTTTTCATCAAGTCATAGCACAGGCTGTATATACCATACCATACCTGGTAAATTAAAATTATCAAAAATTTTCTCTGCACAGGGTGTGTGCTTCATACTGTATATGTTTGAGCTAACATTACCCTACCCCTTTTTGTGTTTTTATGTACAGTACAAAATATAAAGAACCGCTGAGGAAACGGCTGCCCCCCCAGTTGCAAAAACATCATTGCAGTTCATTCACAGCTGTGGAATTTATTCAGCAAATTCAAACAAAACATTTTATATTCCTTCTGAATAACAGAAGACGCAGCATCCATCAAGACATTATTCAATTTTTCATGATTCCTAATGGGTGAATTCAAAAATAAAAAAATAGTTACTTCTCAGGCACATCAATACATCACTTTTCTTCTACACATTTACTGATATTCAATAATTAAAAACACGTGACATTTATGGACTGAGGGAGTTTTAATGGAACAGTGTTAGCTATGAGAGAATGAAGTTATTTTGACTTCAGTGCAGTGACTCTGACTGTAGATGAAGATTTCTGCACTTTCTACCTGTTGATCCCAGCATTTTCTGAAAAGCATTTCCGTCTCTCCTGGTGGCCTGCTGTGGAAACAGCAGATGCATACTGTAAAGTACTAGTGATGTATTTTCATGTCAAGGCAACTGCTCATTTTGTTAACCTTGTCCTCTCACCAATCTGGAGGATGAATGGGGGAAAAGCCATCATTTTTTCACACCATTAATACAGAAATTAAAACAAAAAAAAAAAACCATCCATCCATCCATCCATCCGCTTATCCGTTACCGGGTCGTGGGGGCAGCAGTCTCCACCCAAATCACATTGCACTGTACCAACCCCCCTAAACTTCCCTGCGGGTGGTGAGTCCACTGGAAGGTACTCACCACACTAACCGGAATTCGAACTTGGCCAGGAGGTGAACCCTGGGGTTCCACACCAATGACAGAGACATTGCCTCTGGGCCAAAGCACCACACAAAAAAAATGTAAAATCCATCCATCCATCCATCCATCCATCCATTTTCATCCGCTTATCCGTTACCGGGTCGCGGGGGCAGCAGTTGCCACCCAAATCACATTGCACCGTACCAAAGCTTCCTGCGGGTGGTGAGTCCACTGGAAGGTACTCACCACACTAACCGGAATTCGAACTTGGCCAGGAGGTGAACCCTGGGGTTCCACACTAATGACAGAGACATTGCCTCTGGGCCAAAGCGCCACAAAATGTAAAATATTAATTACTTTTTTAATCAAAAAAAGGCCCATCTAAATGATGCAACCCTATGTGCTCAGACAAATAGTTTGTTGTAAATTTTGCCAAAAAGTTACAAAAGTGTACAACATCCATCAGAGTTAGCTCTAGTGTTGGCCAGCATTGGCTCACATGGTCCACCCTGTTTCTGGGTCCACCACCTTGCGGATCACACTCTTGGTGGAGAGTCGAGCTTTCTGCTCATCTGTCATAACTAAAAAAAGTTTAAATTATTAGCTAAAATCATTCAAAATAGGAACGAAAAGACCAGACAAATCATTAGACAACAGAGATGTCTTTGTCTCGTTTCTAAAGTTTGTGTTATTTCACATAGTAACAAATGTCCTTGGTGTCATTTGATATGTTCATACATGACAACACAGAGTCACAGAGCTGCGAAGCTTCCCTTCTACCAAAGTCCATTTACAAAATCAGCACACGTGCACATTGTTTGTCCTTGCTGCCTGCATCACTAAGATCAATGGCGTCACTTTGTGGTTTCTGTGTTTGAAGTGCTTTGGTCAGCCTTACCCAAGTGATGCAAACCTGCCAACTCACGTGGACAAAAGTGAGCTACTGTAAAGTCGCAGATATATTAGTATTTTTAATACTTTATATGACCAGTATTCAATGCATAGGTTTGACAGTCAAATTATTTCAACTTGCCACGTGCATGAGATTGTCTGAATGCAGTTTGAATAGCTAATACTGCGAGTTATCGTCATTTTCATGTAGTCATAAAACTTGCTTATGTACTGTAGCCTCCCAATGTGTGTGTATGCAATTCGAATGTCTAATAACGCTGTGATTTTCCAGCTGTTTTAAACCAGTACCTCACTAAATTAGCTCAGAGTTTACAGTATTGCATAAGCTCGTTTACAAGTCTCTGATATTGGCCTACAGACTTGGATGAAAGTGTATGGACCCCTGACCCCCCTTCCATGAAAATAAGTATTTCTTCCATTGAGTTAGTGATCGCTACACATGTTTTGGTAGGTATATATTCAGTTTATTACCTTTCCCTTTGTGTACATTGGAACTACATAAAAAACGGAGAAAATGGCAAATTTGACATAATTTCATAACCAATTTTTGAATTTTGTGTGAAATTATATCAAAGTTGCCTTTTTCTCTGAGAGAAATACTTAATTTAATAGAAAAAAGCCAAGTGATCACTGTTGATCTTTCATTCTAAAATACAGTGGTATGAAAAAGTTTGGGCACCCGTGATCATTTTCAAGATTTTCCTTTATGGATCATTGGTTGTTTGGAACAGCAATTTCAATTAAATATATCATATAGCAAACAAACACAGTGATATTTAAGAAGTGAAATGAAGTTTATAGGATTTATCTGTCTTCACTCTCTTCCTTTTTGTCACCTCCATCGTCATTTTGCACACTACCATCTGATGTTGTTTGGCTACACTCTCGCCTGCCACCACCTTACAGTCTATAATCTCCCTCAGATTACCTCTTCTCCATAGTATATAATCTATATTCTATCTATAATCTGTGTGGACCTGCCTCCAGTCTTGTACGTCACCCTGTGTTCTTCTTTCTTTTGGAAATAGGTGTTTACCACAGCCATTTCCATTCTGTTCGCGAAATCTACCACTGCCTGTCCTTACAATTTCTCTCCCTAACACCAAACCTGCCCATCACTTCCTCATCTCCTCTGTTCCCTTCCCCTACATGACCATTTAGGTCTGCTCCAATCGGCATAACCGCTAATAATCATTCCTTACTACACACGTGGACAAAATTGTTGGTACCCCTCAGTTAAAAAAGGGAAAACCCACAATTCTCATTGAAATCACTTGAAACTTACAAAAGTAACAATAAATAAAAAATTATTGAAAATTAAATAATCAAAATCAGCCATTACTTTTGAATTGTTGATTAACATAATTATTTAAAAAACCAAACTAATGAAATAGGGCTGGACAAAATTGATGGTACCCATAACTTAATATTTTGTTGCACAACCTTTTGAGGCAATCACTGCAATTAAACGATTTCTGTATTTGTCAATGAGCATTCTGCAGCTGTCAACAGGTATTTTGGCCCACTCCTCATGAGCAAACTGCTCCAGTTGTCTCAGGTTTGATGGGTGTCTTCTCCAAATGGCATGTTTCAGCTCCTTCCACAGATGTTCAATGGGATTCAGATCTGGGCTCATGGAAGGCCACTTTAGAATAGTCCAACGCTTTTCTCTCAGCCATTCTTGGGTGTTTTTGGCTGTGTGTTTTGGATCGTTGTCCTGTTGGAAGACCCATGACCTGCGACTGAGACCAAGCTTTCTGACACTAGGCAGCACATTTCTCTCCAGAATGCCTTGATAGTCTTCAGATTTCATTTTACCTTGCACACATTCAAGACACCCTGTGCCAGATGCAGCAAAGCAGCCCCAAAACATTACTGAGCCTCCTCCATGTTTCACCGTAGGGACAGTGTTCTTTTCTTCGTATGCTTGGTTTTTGAGTCTATGAACATAGAGTTGATGTGCCTTACCAAAAAGCTCCAGTTTGGTCTCATCTGTCCAAAGGACATCCTCCCAGAAGCTTTGTGGCTTGTCAACATGCATTTTTGCAAATTCCAGTCTCGCTTTTTTATGATTTTTTTTCAGCAGTGGTGTCCTCCTTGGTCGTCTCCCATGAAGTCCACTTTGGCTCAAACAACGACGAATGGTGCGATCTGACACTGATGTACCTTGGCCTTGGAGTTCACCTTTAATTTCTTTGGAGGTTGTTCTGGGCTCTTTGGATACAATTCGAACGATCCGTCTCTTCAATTTGTCATCAATTTTCCTCTTGCGGCCACGTCCAGGGAGGTTGGCTACTGTCCCATGGGTCTTGAACTTCTGAATAATATGAGGCACTGTTGTCACAGGAACTTCAAGCTGTTTAGAGATGGTCTTATAGCCTTTACCTTTAAGATGTTTGTCTATAATTTTTTTTCGTATGTCCTGGGACAATTCTCTCCTTCGCTTTCTGTTGTCCATGTTCAGTGTGGTACACACCTTTTCACCAAACAGCAGAGTGACTACTTGTCTACCTTTAAATAGGCAGACTGACTGATTATGAGTTTGGAAACACCTGTGATGTCAATTGAAGGACACACCTGAGTTAATCATGTCACTCTGGTCAAATAGTTTTCAATCTTTTATAGAGGTACCATCATTTTTGTCCAGGCCTGTTTCATTAGTTTGTTTTTTTAAATAATTATGTTAATCAACAATTCAAAAGTGATGGCTGATTTTGATTAATTTTTTAATTTTCAATAATTTTTTATTTATTGTTACTTTTGTAAGTTTCAAGTGATTTCAGTGAGAATTGTGGGTTTTCCCTTCTTTAACTGAGGGGTACCAACAATTTTGTCCACGTGTGTAATAGCTTGGATTAAAATCATTAGAGAAACTGAAGAATCTCATAAAATAAAATGGTATTAAAAACAACTTGATGATATAACTTGGTTTCATTCCTTTAGGAGAAAGCTGAACAAGCCAACCATTCATTCTCTAAAGGGTTTGTGATGTACCATAAACACACTGACTACTTTACTCCTATGTACTGCACTGGTGCTGTCATACATTATTCAGGTGAACAAGGTATACTGTATACTCTGGTTTCTCTGCTCGTGCTGAAAATCTATACACTGTAGGTGAAGCAGGCCTTCACACTGTACAGACATGACATGTTGACTGCCTGGAAATGACATTCACTTTAATCAGTGCGATGTGGTTCAGGTAATTATCACAGGAGTGCTGAGGTACAACATGACACACACATCATGCTCAACCTTGCATTAAATTAATAAGCCTGGACCAGGACCATGTTCCACAGAGCTGT
>NC_024327.1:10011337-10012457 GCF_000523025.1 Cynoglossus semilaevis | reverse complement strand
CTGACAAAATGATCAAAATATTTTTTAGTGCAAAAGTACATCCATAGACCATGTCAAGTAATTTCCATTCAAAAGTAGCACATACCTTGTGGGTGATAGGGTGTGTCTCAGCCCACCTCCTCTATTGAGTGGTGTTTTTTCCCGGTTGACAAAGGTTGTTGCCCTCGAAGGAGTGTGTTTTGTCCTTGAGGCGTATGTGAACAGCTGAGTCTTGTCCTGAGGAATTGCCCCCCCGTGTTGCCTAAAAGAACTCTTCAACCTTGACCATGACCTGGATGACTGATAATCTTGAGAGACAGAAGTTTAAAATGTTTATGTGCATTGCTATCTAACCTTAAGCCCTAATTCATCCAATGTAAGCTATTTTAGAATGAAAGCTCAACAGTGATCACCTGACTTTTTTCTATTAAATTAAGTATTTCTCTCAGAGAAAAAGGCAACTCTGATATAATTTCACACAAAATTCATAAAATGGTTAGGAAATTATGTCAAATTTGCCTTTTTCTCAGTTTTTTGTGTAGTTCCAATGCACACAGGAAATAAACTGAATATATACCTACTAAAACATGTGTAACGATCAATAACTCAATGGAAGAAATGCTTATTTTCATGTAAAAATGTCAGGGGCCCATACACTTCCATCCAAGTCTGTAGGCCAATATCAGAGACTTGTAAACGACCTTATGCAACACTGTAAACCAGGGGTGTTAAACTCATTTTCACCAGGGGCCACATCAGCAACACAGATCTGCTTGAAGGGTCGGTTGTAAATGGAAGACTGTATAGATTGGGGGTCACCAACCCTCGTCCGCAGAACAGTACCCGTCCATAGTGTTCGATTTCAGTGGTTTTTCACATTTGGTTGGGTCTGCAGCAGGAAGATGCTAAGACACCAAAAGGCTTTCCCGAGCACACGCAGTCACATAGCCCCACACATTCAAAGAGAATTTCCCCAAATTCTCTTCACACCAATTCTCTAAGAACACCTCTACTCTCTGGAAACAATGGGAGATCTTCACATAACAATGGGAGATCTCCCAATCTACCTTCCCACAGGGAACCCTGGAGCCGTCCATTCCTTTTGATCTACATGACCACCTGTGGTTGACTGGACTTTATG
>NC_024327.1:10006097-10010961 GCF_000523025.1 Cynoglossus semilaevis | reverse complement strand
GATACTTTAGAAGTTATTCTTGAGAAGTCTTGAGAAGTCAGAAGTTATTCTTGACAGGATTTGCGTATTAACTACTGTTGTACGAGATTTCCTTGAATACTTCTCCAGTCGTTTATTTTGCTTTATTGTTGGACCTGTTTTGTTTAACGTTTGTTATTAAAACAAATCGACCATCTACCGGCTGCTTCCACTCCTTGCCTGAAGACACCTCGCACAGCAAGAATCTTTCAATAGGTCATTTGGTACCGGGCCGCAGTGGGACACAGACTAATACATGTTTCTGCAATTGATTATTATTTATTCAACCTACAGATATCTGCTGCATGGACTTTACTAAATGCTTTTTAAGCTCCCGTGGGCCACTTAAGACGGCTTGGTGGGCCGCATTTGGCCCCCGGGCCTTGAGTTTGACACATATGCTGTAAACCCTTGTTGGAAGAATTTAATTTATTATCATTGCTTCATGCTGTACTGTCGCTTTAAGAAACTGTTTTATAATTTGGTGTGCTGAAGACTGATGGAGAAATTACCAGACACAGCCACACCCACATTCACACCCACCTTCTTACTCCATACCCATTCATATACTCACACACGATCACATGATATGTAATCTGATACTTTTGTAAACTAAATAAAAGAGCAGAGGAAGGGTGCAGCAACTCGGAGTTGATGAGGAAGCTGCCAGAAGACCAAGCTGCACTCTCCCCTTGCAAGTAAAAGATCCAGACGTCTTTTGTGTTGTTACTTTGTCGTCACATATGTTAGGATAAACCTAACAACCCTGCGCTAATTTAGTAAGGTACTGTTTGTAACAGCTGGAAAATCACAGCGCAAGTAGACATTCGAATTTAATACACATAAGTTCGCAGGCTACACGTTTTATGACTATGAAAATTACGCGAATTTAGTAAGGGACTGTTTTAAAACAGTTCGCAGGCTACATGAGCAAGTTTTATGACTACATAAAAATGACGATAATTCGCAGTATTAGCTATTAAAACTGCATTCAGACACGATCTTAAGCACGTGGCAATTTGAAATAATTTGACTGTCAAACCGATGCATTGCATACTGGTCATATAAAGTATTAAAAATACAAGAAACTAACCTTGTTTAACGGTCGGGTAGCAGAAAACTATGGCTTGTCTGCAGCGGCAAATTGGCCGATGCACGCATGCGCAGTTAACTTCAGAACACCGGTCTCCGGTGGCATGTAAACACTAGTGATGGGAAGACCGACTCTTTTTATTGATTCGAATCTTTGACTCTCGAACAGTAAAATGAACGAGTTGTGAACGAATCTTGAACTAATCATTTCATTCGTTTTACAGCAGGTGGCGCTTTAGCCCTATTGTGGGCGTTGTAAAGAAGGCTGCTGTTCTCCGACACTAAATAAGGCAACATGGTTTGCTTCCGCTGACAAACTCTACAAAGTACACAAAATGCCATAAGTAATTAAAACCATGTGGAAAGCTAAGAAATACAAACACACCACAATGTGAATATGAATGAGAGCAAAAAAGACCCGAGCTCTTTCACGTGACAAATGAAACGAATCTGCGAGAACGAGGCGAAAGATTAGTTCACAGAGAATGATCCGTTCATAGTGATTAGTTCACAGCAAAAGATTAGTTCACGGCGAAAGATTAGTTCACAGAGAATGATTCGTTCACAGCTAAAGATTTGTTCACGGCGAAAGATTAGTTCACGGGGAAAGATTAGTTCACGGCGAAAGATTAGTTCACAGAGAATGATTCGTTCACAGCAAAAGATTAGTTCACAGCGAAAGATTAGTTCATATAGAGTGATTCGTTTGCAAAGATAGATTAGTTCACAGTGAAAGATTAGTTTGCAGAGTAATTAGATCGTAGTGAAAGATTAGTTCACAGTTAAAGATTAGTAAGCAGAGAGTGATTAGTTCGCAGTGAGTGATTTGTGAGTTCAATATGAATAAATATTTAATATGACTCGGTAGTCACGAGTCACGAATCTTTCATATGACTCGGGAGTCACGACTCATATGAAAGATTCGTTCATTTTGAACGAATCACTCGCGAACGACACATCACTAGTAAACACCGAACAGAATAAATGAAACGAACTCACGGGGAGAATAGAAGGGTTTGTACTTGATGATAAAATAATCACTGTTACATACAGATACCCCCACCTTTACTTTTGCCGGAGTGTTCCATGTTGCGGTCCGCGCTGTACAGTTGCACGGATGTTTATAAGTTCATCCCTGGTGTAAAAGTTCTGGGAACCAGAGCAAACACCGGGGTAGAAACACAAAAACAGCAAAAGGAGCGCTGCACCAAACACCGTGTCGACCGTCCGCGGCGCCATCGAGTAGATAAGCGCCGCGGACATCAACATTAACTGTCTGAGTTAATGTTAAGTTAATATAAGTAAAACAATATGTTGAAAATACATCATGAGTTCCTTAAGAAATGTTTTTTATATTGTGTAAATGCAAGGCAGATTAATTTATTTTCCACTTGATGAATAATAAATGGGTTTAAAAATAATCTACAACTTTGACTCTTGAGCAAAAATAACTAGTGTTACAGGGTACAGGGTTTTTAATTTGAAGGATTTTCACATTAAGATACGATGATGGTCAACAATTGATGGATTTCTTTTTTCTCAGAATGAGGAACCATAGCTTTCTGATCACAATCATACGGATACTCCCAGACTCAAATCACAGTCTGTACATGAACAGTTTTTTGCAGCAGCTACAGTATATCCTGTACCAAAAAGTGAGCCGTTTCATGTTTTTAAGAGTAAATGGTTCTTAAATGGTAGTTTAAGTCAAAGAACCTGATTTACATGTGTCTCCTAAATCTCTTATTTCTGCAGTAAACTTGTTTTGTCTGTAAGTTTCACAAAATGTAACAGGGCTGAAAAATTCACTTTCCGTAAAAGCAAACCAATGTTTTAGCGGTGGAATCATAAAGCAATCGCTAACAGCTCTTGAAACAATTATGACCCAGTGCTCATGTGCTCAAGTGAACAACAAAATGCACTCAGCTTCAAAATAATCTTCATCATTAAAACTTAAAAAACTCCAAACACATCCATTTGTGTTCTGTATTTGATCTTTGCTATTATTGATGCTTCTGTTATGTAGTGTTTAGTTAAATAAAACTTAGTTATAGTAATAAAAGATGAAAGACCTGTACAATACAGTGCTGTGAGTTTTGTTCTTGTTTAGACAGACAATTTATTACTGTAAAATCTGTTTATTTATGTGAAGTTCAGAATTGTACTGAGAAACAATACAAATCTCATACAGGGCACAGACTACACACTGATAACTATAAAAGTGTGCAGAAGCAGAATTACTGATGGTGGTTGTACACACAACACCTATATAATATAACTACTACTGATCGTTTATATCACTAGGACCATTTCATCAACGCACAACAGTGACATCAGAATTCCAAAGGAACGACATACCAAAACTGTCACATATTGTTCAAATTTTTACAACACATCCGTGCCATTCTAAATGGAGACTAGCTGTGCTAGTGAATCTGTAAAACGTAGGAGGTTGTGGCGATGACTCATTTAAATGGTTCCTCCTACTTCACAGAAAAATGAACCTCTCTGTTGGATGATAAGCCTGCACCTTGGGCCATATTGGTCTAATCTGACTGACAGCCAGGAGACTAATAACCATCCATAATCTAAATGGGAACCAGCTTGCCCATCCTGGACCAGCCTGATACAACCTCAAGGTGTTCTGTGGAGATGGAAAGAACTGTGTGCAGGTAGAACAAGTCCAAAAAAAAAAGAAAAAACTATCGGCTCACACACACACACACACAAAGACAGAGAATAAAAGAGGGAGAGAGAGAGAGAGAGGGGGACATTAATTTAATCCCAATCTTAACCCTATAACCAAATCTCAACCCTGTCTGCTTGAGGTTGAAAGCAGTCCCCATACAATATGTCAATAGGTAGATATAAAAACAGGCCTGCACACACACACACACAGAGACACACCTACCTGTATTGACACATAAGGTGGACTTTGTTTACATTGCTTTATGACACTTTTGGGTTCCCTTTAGTGAAACAATCTCATATTTTGTATAAACTGAATATGACAAACTAATAACACTAATAAACTAATAACAACAAACTGTATTCACCTCAAGTACAGCAACTGCTTGGGTTCTGATGGAGTTTGTATTCTGAGTCAATCTTTCTCAGGAAAAAAAGAGTGATAGAGACAATGATGAAGAGATGATGAAAATAACTGCAATGTAGTTATACTCATATCCAAGAGGTGGCAATACTTTGATGTTACTAGAATAAATAAATTGTTCAACTTCAGCTGTTATTTCTTTAACCACAATTATCTTTTAATAGCAGTGCTGTCATGATTACGCAGGTAATGACCCAAAATGCAGGCTGAGACAACGGTTGGTGAGAAAAGAGGATTTATTTTGCCGTGGGAGAAAAAGGGGAAGGAGAGGGTCCGATAATGAGATGGAGGAAATGGCTGAGGTGAAGCAGTGGTTGAAGCGGATGGAGGAGGCACAGAGTGCGGGCTGTCCGGAGATGGCTGGTGGAGAGCAGGCAAGCAGGTAGCAGGAGGTGGACCTGAGCCCAAGAGGATTGGTGGTTAGAGATCATTCCATAAATCAACGGGAAGCACAAAGAACAATAGTTGAAGTCGATCGGGACGATAACTACCACGGTGGCTGAACAAACGATCTGACAAGGAGTGGGAGAAAGGCCAGGGTTTATATGCAGTCAGAATGATGAGTTGATGGAAGGCAGATGAGCTGAGGAACGGCAGGTGTGCTTCAGTGATTATCCAGGCAGGACCAGGGAAATGTGCCAC
>NC_024327.1:10002611-10005266 GCF_000523025.1 Cynoglossus semilaevis | reverse complement strand
GAAGCTCCAAGGGCCTGACAGAATGCCTTCCAAACCTGGGAGGTGAACTGAGGACCACGATCAGAGACAATGTCCAGAGGAATACCGTGAAGACGAAAGACATGAAGCACCAGGAGTTCAGCGGTCTCAAGAGCAGACAGGAGTTTAGGAAGAGCCACACAATGCACAGCCTTAGAAAACCTGTCCACAATGGTCAGAATGACCATCTTACCTTGTGAAGAGGGTAG
Organism: Cynoglossus semilaevis; assembly: GCF_000523025.1. Lineage (NCBI taxonomy): Eukaryota > Metazoa > Chordata > Actinopteri > Pleuronectiformes > Cynoglossidae > Cynoglossus > Cynoglossus semilaevis. Next base: position 10,005,039 of record NC_024327.1, on the reverse strand, counting down.
TCCAGTAACAAAATCTATTGCAATGTGAGACCAAGGATGACCTGGAACAAGTAAGGGGCGCAGCAGGCCAGCAGGTGATTTATGCAATGCCTTCCCCCTAGCACACACAGAACAAGCAGAAACAAATGCTCGAGTGTCTGTGACCACAGTGGGCCACCAAAAATGCTGTTGCAGGAGTGACAGGGTGCGGCTGATCCCAGGATGACAGGCAAATCAGGACTCGTGTGCCCACTGGAGAACTTGAGATCGCACCGCGTCTGGGACAAAGAGGCAATTAGCTGGACCTGTACCAGGGTCCGGTTGGTATTGCTGGGCCCTCTTCTCCCAGGTCACAGCTGCTACCACGCAGGATGGAGGCAGGATGATAGATGAAGCCAAGGGAGCATCTTCAGAACCAAACTGGCGGGAGAGAGCATCGGGCTTTATGTTACTGGACCCAGGACGATAGGTTAGGGTGAAGTTAAATCAACCAAAGAATAATGCCCACCGGGCTTGATGGGAGTTGAGGCGTTTGGCCGTTTGAATATAGGACAGATTTTTATGATCGGTCCAGACAGTAAATGGCTGCTCTGCCCCCTTCAACCAGTGTCTGGTGACAGCCAATAATCCACTTCCCTGAGGGCAGCAGAGTAAAGAGTCTATGGCCAGGATGGAGAAGGAGTTGAAATGGTCAGGCACCAAGTGAAAAAACTGTCACTTCATACTTTTAATTGCACTGCATCCTCACTCGAGTGTGAACTCGTGTTCTGGAGACATGGGTGACAAAGACCCAGAATGGGACTTCCATGTGGGAAGGAATTTTCTGTTTTCAATGAATGTCTTTCTTGTATAATATGAGATTCCATCTGAAATGGGTCACCGCAAATCTGAAACCAAGCTGAAGTAAAGATCCAAGTAATAAGCTGCTGGTTACTTAAGAAGTTGATACACTATATTACCAAAAGTATTCGCTCACCCATTCAAATGATCAGAATCAGGTGTCCTAATCCCTTGGCCTGGCCACAGGTGTATAAAATCAAGCGCATAGTGCAAAGAGGTCGCCGACTTTCTGCACAGTCAATTGCTACAGAGCTACAAACTTCATGTGACCTTCAGATTAGCCCAAGTACAGCACGCAGAGAGCTTCATGGAATGGGTTTCCATGGCCGAGCAGCTGCAGCCAAGCCACACATCACCAAGTGCAATGCAAAGCGTTGGATGCAATGGTGTAAAGCACGCCGCCACTGGCCTCTAGAGCAGTGGAGACGCGTTCTCTGGAGTGATGAATCACGCTTTTCCATCTGGCAATCTGATGGACGAGTCTGGGTTTGGAGGTTGCCAGGAGAACGGTACATTTCAGACTGCATTGTGCCGACTGTGAAATTTGGTGGAGGAGGAATTATGGTGTGGGGTTGTTTTTCAGGAGCTGGGCTTGGCCCCTTAGTTCCAGTGAAAGGAACTTTGAATGCTTCAGGATACCAAAACATTTTGGACAATTCCATGCTCCCAACCTTGTGGGAACAGTTTGGAGCGGGCCCCTTCCTCTTCCAACATGACTGTGCACCAGTGCACAAAGCAAGGTCCATAAAGACATGGATGACAGAGTCTGGTGTGGATGAACTTGACTGGCCTGCACAGAGTCCTGACCTGAACCCGATAGAACACCTTTGGGATGAATTAGAGCGGAGACTGAGAGCCAGGCCTTCTCGACCAACATCAGTGTGTGACCTCACCAATGCGCTTTTGGAAGAATGGTCAAAAATTCCTATAAACACTCTCCTCAACCTTGTGGACAGTCTTCCCAGAAGAGTTGAAGCTGTAATAGCTGCAAAAGCTGGACCGACATCATATTGAACTCTGGGTTAGGAATGGGATGGCACTTCAGTTCATAGTATGAGTCAAGGCAGGTGAGCGAATACTTTTGGTAATATAGTGTATAAAGGCTTTTAAGTTAGCTGTTATATCGCTGTGTACTAAGGAAAAAAAGCAATTAAAAAAACCTTGAGGTAAAAACTGTAGGAGAGGTAACACGCTCTCATTTGGCATAATAATTTGACCGTAAGGATTAATATACTTGTTACTTGTTAAATACTTAGTGGCATAAGGGTTGTAAGTGAGAAAGAGGAGCGTTTGACAAACCATATGATCATATTTTCACACAATCATCACAAGATGGCACACAGCTCCAGATCGAGACAACGATAAGAGAGAGAGAGAGCATAAAGAAAAGCCCATTCTTCTTTAAGTTCTTTAACTTTTTGGGTTGGTTTTAATTTTGTTTTTCTCTTTTACGCCTTTCGTAGATTTGAACCAGTGAAAACTCCAGCTTCAATTCCTAACAGCTCTGGGTCACAAGCAAATAAAGGTCAATGTAAATGATTCTCTGATTGTCCGTGCAGCAAATTTCTTCTTTCCTCACAGCAAGAGTATTTTTCAGTTTCAGTTTCCT
>NC_024327.1:10000503-10002603 GCF_000523025.1 Cynoglossus semilaevis | reverse complement strand
CAGGAAAAACTCAGGAAAAACTCCTCGCAGGTTAACTGCTTAGTGTAACACACAAAAATAATAATATCTCTCTAAAAATAATTATTTAAATTTCAAATGTAAATCCTTACATAGTTGCCATAAATACTAATACGATATGTTAGCGATGATGACAATGCAGCTGTTCAGGACTAAAGTGCTTAGTTCCTGTTCCTGTTTTTTAACACACCAAAATATTTGGAAATACATACATACATACATCCTTAAAACATTTTTAGCTACTTTTTTAGTTTAGTTTGATTTAAATATTTTTTAAGGGCAGCTTTGCATCTTTGAAGTTTCCACACTGACACCCACCAGGTTGTATTTTAAGTCCGCCCAGAAGCGTCCTGACATCTTAGCCAGAGAAAGGAATAAGATAACTGTAGACACAGCAGGACAGGGTCTTTGCTGAGGAACACAGAACCATATGGTTCCTGTGGCCTGTTGATAATAACTTCTTTTTTTGGGATTGGGAAACTTCTTGGACGATTAACCCTTAAATTATTTATATACTGTACATATTGTGCTGTGGAAGCTGCATGTACAAAGAAAACTGTTCAAGATTTTCTATAGCAGTGATTCCCAACAGTATCTCTGTGGAAGTTAATAACCCATCAATCCTCATTTTTCTCTTCTTTTCATTGTGTGGAGTAAAGTGTGGTATAGAACACATTGTTTTTACCATGTATTTTTGCTTCAATTTCTGAATGTTTTCAAGTCAGTGAAAACAGACCCAGTTCCTGCAATAACTAAAACATCTGGATCATCTGTGAAACTGGGGTGGGTTTAGTTTTTCAAAACCATTGTATCAGACCATTAAATTTTAAAATTGGCAGTTGTAGATTCAGCCAAACAGTGTCAATGTCGTGCAGTGAATTCCTAACGAATACCAATCATTATTGCTCCTCCACCAAATAACCCTTTAAACTGGAGTGTGGAATTGATAAACAAATCAATCAGTAGTTGAACCAGACCGTATACACCTGTTGTTAGACTTGGTCATATTTAATAAAGCATCATTGCATTCAGTTGTATAAAATATTAATTTTTGTTTAGTTATATTTACCAGAGCATGATATTTCTACAGCGTGGAGAAAACCCATTCAGTCAGACTGTCTACTAGAAACTGTTTTTGTAATGTGGTCAATACAAACTGCAGACATGAATGTAGTTTATTGACACACAATCAATAATTTTTTTTCACAATTTTTCTGAAGTGTCAGTCAACAAAACCACACATCAGCAAACAGCATTAGCCCACACCCCAGCGCTGTAGCCATTATCGATTGTACATACACTATAGAAGCCTCCAGAATATTGAAGCAGCAAAAAATTGACAATTTTGCCAAACAAGTGCGGATAATACGCTCTTACCAATGCCAGTGAGCAAAGTGGCAGACAGATTGTGAGAAGTGAACGATTCCTGGATAATGGATTGAAAACTCAGACATGTTGCACGTCACACAGGCTCATAAGAAACTGCTCATTTACAGATTAATTACTGCCATTCTTCCAAAAATAATTGGTTGTTTCTTTGTTAATGAGCAAGGAGCAGACACCTGGGGAGTGAGGCAGATATGCTGCATGTGCAAGTGTTGATTTTCTACAGGGAGTTGCCCCTGTTTCTAACACACACTTCTGTATCCAGCACAAGCTTCATGACCTACTGCAGTGATTCCCAACCACTGTGCCGTGGCACCCGAGTGTGCTGTGAGAGATCATTAGGTGTGCTGTCGAAAATTATGCAATTTTATCCAACTTATTGGGCTGAAAACTATCATTTATTTATTGCATATAATTTTCCTTTGACAGGCAGAACAATTGAATCATTTTCCACTAGGTGGCAGCAGATGGCTATAAAAACTAAAAACAAAGATAATCAGAGCTGTTGAAGAAGATCTTTCTTCAATTCCTGCCAGTATATCTGCGGTGTCTTCAACTAAACAGGAGTAAATTTAAACTAGAAGATTATTATATTGGTTTGTGGGAGCTGACGGGTACAGGCAGGCCAAGTGGACTGTGGCTCGGATATTCGCGGAAGCAAAAACTCGGGTCTGGGGGGGGGGGGGGGGGGGGGTG
>NC_024327.1:9983878-10000328 GCF_000523025.1 Cynoglossus semilaevis | reverse complement strand
ACGTCTCTGCAGCATCGCGTGGCAGTCCGGGACAGTACCCCTGGACTGGCAGACTGGGGTGGTGGTGCCTCTTTTCAAAAAGGGGGACCGGAGGGTGTGTTCCAACTATCGGGGATCACACTCCTCAGCCTCCCGGGAAAAAAAGAGAATCCGGCCAATATTCAAATCTCGGATTCAAGAGGAACAATGCGGTTTTCGTCCTGGTTGTGGAACACTGGACCAGCTCTATACCCTCCACAGGATGCTTGAGGGTTCATGGGAGTTTGCCCAACCGGTCCACATGTGTTTTGTGGACTTGGAAAAGGCTTTCGACCGTGTCCCTCGTGGTATTCTGTGGGGGGTGCTCCGAGAGTATGGGGTTGGGGGCCCTCTTCTTAGGGCTGTCTGGGCCCTGTACAATCGGAGTAGGAGCTTGGTTCGCATTGCCGGCAGGCAGTCGGACCTGTTCCCGGTGCATGTTGGACTACGGCAGGGCTGCCCTTTGTCACCAGTTCTGTTCATTATCTTTATGGACAGAATTTCTAGGCGCAGCCCGTTGTTGGGTGGGGTCCAGTTCGGTAGCCACCGGATTACATCTCTTTTTACGGATGATGTTGCCTTGTTGGCTTCTTCGAGCCAGGACCTGACACATGCACTGGGGTGGTTTGCAGTTGAATGTAAAGCCGCTGGGATGAGAATTAGCACCTCTAAGTCTGAGGCCATGGTTCTCGACCGGAAAAAGGTAGTTTGCCCCCTCCGGGTTGGGGAGGAAGTCCTGCCTCAGGTGGAGGAGTTTAAGTATCTTGGGGTCTTGTTCACGAGTGACGGTAGGATGGAATGTGAGATTGACAGGCGGATCGGTGCAGCGGCCGCAGTAATGCAGTAATTCATTTCTCACTCTCCAATGTATTAGTCGAACATTAATTAGTGGTGTCCACATCAAATTAAAAATCATAAATTGTCCCCCTCCCTCAGTCCGAGAATGTCTTCATGGTCCTTTACCTGGCCCCGCCCCACCAAAGTTATGTTCACACACTTGTAAATAATTATGTCACATGGAAAATGAGTAAAACATTAAGACAATGAAGATAGTGATGGATTAATGGTGTTAATTAGTGTCATTATAAACATCTTATTTAGGATTCTTGCTAATTAATGGTTAGCGAGGCTCATTTAAATAAGTAATTTAAAAATATTTACAAATGTGTTGGTATTATCATTATTAAAGTTTCCATTACATCCAGAGGCTAATGGTGGTTGTGTTTCTAATTAAACAGACATATTAGCAAAACAAATGCAAATAATTAATACTACTGAGCTGCATATCCAACACAATTGTGAAATTGAATCATTAATGCTCTTGTTAAAAAAAATGGACGTGTTGTAATTGTTGTTTTTTGGAGTTGTTATAGATATGACTGGAATCTCATCACTGTCATGCCTAAATGGTCATGTAGGAGAAGAGAACAGAGGAGATGAGGAAGTGATGGGCAGGTTTGGTGTTAGGGAGAGAAACCTGGAAGGACAGGCAGTGGTAGATTTTGCGAAGAGAATGGAAATGTCTAAAGAGTGGAGGCAGGTCCACACAGATAGATTATATTCTATGTAGAAGATGTAATCTGAGGGAGATTAGAGACTGTAAGGTGGTGGCAGGTGAGAGTGTAGCCAAACAACATCGGATGGTAGTGTGTAAAATGACGATGGAGGTGACAAAAAGGAAGAGAGTGAAGACAGAGCAGAAGATCAAGTGGTGGAAACTAAGGAAAGAGACATGTTGTGAAGACTTCAGGAAGGAAGTAAGGGCAGTTCTGGGTAGTGTTGAGATATTCCCAGATGATTGGGAGACTACAGCTGCAGTGATGAGGGAGACAGGTAGGAAGGTGCTAGGTATGTCCTCTGGGCAGAGAAAGGAGGACAAAGAGACCTGGTGGTGGAATGAGGAGATCCAGGAGAGTGTGCAGAGAAAGAGATTAGCGAAGAAGAGATGGGACAGTGACAGAACAGAAGAGAACAGACTGGAGTACAAAGAGAGGACAAGGGAGGTGAAGAGGGAAGTGGCCAAGGCCAAACAAAAGGCATATGAGGAGTTGTATGAGAGTTTGGAAACAAAGGAAGGAGAAAAGGAGTTGTATAGATTGGCGAGACAGAGAAATCAAGCTGGGAAGGATGTGCAGCAGGTGAGGTTGATTAAGGACAGAGAGGGGAATGTGATCACAAGTGAGGAAAGTGTGCTGAGAAGATGGAAGGAATACTTTGAGGAGTTGTTAAATGAGGAAAATGAAAGGGAAAGTAGAAACGAGGAGCCAGAGACTAGTAGGAAGAAGGTAGATCAGGTTAGAAAGGATGAAGTTAGAAAAGCCCTGAAGAGGATGAAGAGTGGAAAGTCAGTTGGTCCTGATGACATACCAGTGGAAGTATGGAAGTGTTTAGGAGAAGTGGCAGTAAATTTCCTGACTGGTTTGTTTAACAGAATTTTAGAGACTGGCAAGATGCCTGATGAGTGGAGAAAAAGTGTTCTGGTGCCAATTCATAAGAAGGGTGATGCACAGAGTTGTAACAACTACAGAGGGATAAAGTTGATGAGCCATACAATGAAGATTTAGGAAAGAGTAGTTGAAGCTAGGTTGAGGCAGGAAGTGGAGATTTGTGAACAACAGTATGGTTTCATGCCTAGGAAGAGTACCACAGATGCAATATTTGCCTTGAGGATGTTGATGGAGAAGTACAGGGAAGGTCAGAAGGAGCTGCATTGTGTATTTGTAGATCTAGAAAAGGCATATGACAAAGTGCCAAGGGAGGAATTGTGGTTTTGTATGAGGAAGTCAGGAGTGGCAGAGAAGTATGTTAGTTTGGTGCAGGACATGTATGAGAATAGTACAACAGTAGTGAGGTGCGCTGTTGGGAGGACAGAAGACTTCAAAGTGGAGGTGGGACTACATCAAGGATCGGCCCTGAGCCCCTTCTTGTTTGCTGTGGTGATGGACAGATTGACAGATGAGGTCAGACAGGAGTCCCCATGGACTATGATGTTTGCAGATGACATTGTGATCTGTAGTGAGAGTAGGCAGCAGCTAGAAGAGAACCTAGAGAGGTGGAGGTTTGCACTAGAAAGAAGAGGAATGAAGGTCAGTCGCAGCAAGACAGAGTACATGTGTGTAAACGAAAGGCAGAACAGTGAAATAGTGAGGCTACAAGGAGCAGAGGTGGTGAAGGTGCAGGAGTTTAGGTACTTAGGATCAACTGTTCAGAGCAGCGGAGACTGTGGAAGAGAGGTGAAGAATAGAGTACAGGCAGGATGGAACAGCTGGAGAAAAGTGTCAGGAGTGATCTGTGACAGAAGAGTGTCAGCTAAGGTGAAGGGAAAGGTTTACAGGACAGTGGTGAGACCAGCCATGATGTATGGTTTAGAGACAGTAGCAATAGGCAGAAGACAGGAGGAGGAGCTGGAGGTGGCAGAGTTAAAGATGCTAAGATTCTCTTTAGGAGTGACAAGAATGGACAGGGTCAGGAATGAGGTCATTAGAGGGACAACACAGACAGGAAGGTTTGGAGAAAAAGCTAGAGAAGCCAGATTGAGATGGTTTGGACATGTGCAGAGGAGGGACAGTGGATACATTGGTAGAAGAATGTTAGAGATGGAGCTACCAGGTAGGAGAAAGAGAGGAAGGCCAAAGAGGAGATATATGGATGCAGTGAGGGAGGACATGCAGATAGTTGGAGTCAGAGTAGAAGATGGAGAGAACAGGGAGAGATGGAAATTAATGATTTGCTGTGGCAACCCCTGAAAAAGGGACAAGCCAAATGGAAGATAATAGAGGAGATAATATATATATATATAAAATATTAATATACGTATTATAAATATAAATATATAATATATACATGTGACTCTAAATCAGTCAATTGTCATTTTATTGTATTTCTTGCATTATATATAACATCAAGCAACGTAGTCTTTTTATTTTTAAATTACATGATTTGATGCATTTAGAGTAAAAAACTAGATATCTAACTTGCTGTATGTTATATAACAAATATATTCATTCTTGTGCCCAAACACTTACAAACACCCCCATGGTAAAAACAGCTTGGCTGACCAGATTTTTAGCGTGTTACCAAACACAGAGTTGTGTTCAAACAGAGTAAATAGAACAAAATAAACCAAATAGGCAGGTAATATACTAAAGTGAAAAAATATGTAGTAAAAATTAAAAAAGAAAAATTACAGTGCAAATTTAAAACCCTTCAAAACTGACAATCTTCGATAAGTAGATTTTGGGTCAGTGAAAATTCAGTTTTGTTCCTCATTTGGATCCAAAGTTAAGCTTAATGCTTACCTTGCAAATCACTGATTAGTAATCATAGTTTTTACTGAAGTAAGCTTAACTGAACGCTATAATAACCTCAACACCTACTTGTTGCCTGAAATAATGCCAAAATTGAATAATTACATGTTTGGTCTTTGCACCTTTAAGGAAATAAAGAAGGGAATACCATTAGAGAGAAATAAAAGTACAAACCAAAAGTCTAAAAAGCAGATGTTCCATAAGGACAGAAAATGTGTCAAGAAATTATCTTTTTGTGGAAGAATCCTAAAAATGCCAGAGGTCTCTGTGTTTTTCAGAACTCATTTTCAGTCCTTTACCGAAAAAAGAGCTAACCTTATCAGACCTCTTTATCTCCACACTGAATCAAAAATAATTTATTCCACTCATTGATTTTGTGTAAGAAGGTGGGCCCTTCACTTATGGCCAACACTAATAAAGAATGACTGATGCTGTTCTGACACGTTCCTGGTCAAAGTGGGTGAGTCTGGAACATTCAGCTGTGTCTGCACTGAAAATCCACCCTGATGCGTGTCATTAAGATTTGCATTCCTGTCTCCTATCTCACCTCTGCCACACACATACACACACACACTGACAAACACAAGCATGTGCAAGACGTCCAGGCAGTTTTTTCACAGCGTGACTCACTTCTCATTAACAAAGCCATGTGTTTCAATCACAGATTTCTTTTTGGAGCCTGAACTGAATTGAAATGAACTGTATGCTAATATTTAAATAATACTGTCTTCTATGTGCATGTATGTGTGTTGTATGTGTGTGTGGTCATTAATTGTGGGTCCTTAGCTGTGACCCAGTGGGGCTACAAAACACAGAGGACTGATTGTGTGTGTGTTCTTAGTTAAAAAAAAAAAACGTCAGTAGAAAACACAAAACATGTTTTCCAGTCATGTGACTTTAATGCGTCCTGGTTAATTTGTTTTGGTAAAAGCTTTGTAAATAACAACATCAGATATTGATTTAAGGGATGTGAAAAAAAAACAGGCAATGCCCTCTTCTTCTAAAAGCTCAGATTAGTCTTTGTGGTTCAGGGTCATGATGTGTTTGCACATTGTTCCAATTCACAAGCTGATGAGCAAATCTGCTTAATAGCTGATAAGCCTGATTGGATGCAGGGCTTGGCCTATAGAGCATGACACACCAGCAGCAGTAGATGAGTGAGACATTCATGGTTGTTACAGTTGCCATAAGTTGAACAAACGTACTTACTTCTGTGGTGTGCATTTCATCACTCCATTACTTCTCTAGGTCAAGCATAAAATAAACAAAGATCAACATATCTAATAACATTGGTGGTAAATCAACTCAACTGTTGTTAAAGCACATTTCCCTGCTTAATAAATAGCAATTTCCAACTGGAGAGCAGGAGGTTTGATTTGTAATGTGATTTCTATTGTAGCTGATCTGACCTCTCTCCACTGATTAAAGACAATGCCATTTAAAACCTGAGTGAAGGGCACGCTGGAGATAGCTTGTCAGCTATTGTTGTTAAAAGTCACCTGTATATCAACAATAACCTTCAGCAGCCAGTGCACAGCTGTGAGATACGTCCATTTAATTTGCATTCAATAAAGGAGAACATCATTGTTAGTAAAGCCATTATCACTAAGTTATGTCTCTGCCAATTTAAATAAAAAATATAAAAGTAAGATCTGTAAAAATGTATGGTGATTTAATTATATTTTAGCAATTAATAACAATTATATATTGAAATATATACTGTATGAATTTAACATTCATTCATTACAGCAGTGGTCCCCAACCCCTGGTCTGTGGACCTGTACCAGTGAGTGGGTAATTTGGTACACGGCCACACCAAAAGAATGAATAATTTACTTCATTTATAGAGAATCTGAATCTTATAGAGAACTACAATGCTTACAGTAAAAATGTTTTATTTTAAAATTTTCCACTTCTTAATGATTGTTTAATGATCCTTCAGTGATCTGCACATTGGCACCGGTCTGTGGTTGCTCTGCTAATGTGATTGATTTACAAACCTGAGCTTTTGTTATGATCAATAGATCTAATGCATCGTGGCTATTGAAGCCTTCTGTACGTACACTGCAGTAAAACTGTGCATCTGCTGAACATTATAGTTAAATGGTCTGTACTGAGTCTACAGTGTTCCATGAGTCCAAAGCTGTAAGAAGTTACATAAAGCCCACCAAAGTTTCTAACCGCATTTGCATACGACAAACTCCTGCAGTTGTGTATAAGCCATGCAAGACATTTGATGGAAATGAGCAGTGACTGATGATTTCAACACTAATCAGGGACTCAGAGGCAGCACACAATCACACCACCTCTCCAGCTGGCTGTCACTTTGCCACAAAGACTCTAATTGCATAACCATTAGGACAGATGAGTCTTAAATTAAGATGCATAAAATTCATTAGAGCTGTCTGTGTGAGGCCTGGGGGAGTGGGGAGTTTTTTTTGCCTGTTCTGGTTGGTTGGAAGTGTGGGTGTGTGCATGGGCAGGCATTAGCCTGTGTTTTCCAGGTGCTGAGCTTCCTGGTTGGGCTTCACACACCTGCCAGTGATTTCATCATCAGGGGCAGATGTTTTTTTTTTTCTGTCTTTTTTTCTGTCTGTCTGGGAATTTGCGCACCATCTGCCACTGCCACGTGGTCGCTCACTTCACCTTTTTTTAAACTTTTCACTGTTCACTTTATATTCAGAATTGTACTGAATAAACTTTGTGCACCTCACAGCTGTTCTCAGTGTTTCTGCTTTTGGGTCCAATTCTACACATCGAGTGCCTATACGAAGGAAACGTAACAGTCTGTCTGTACACAAGGCACAAAAAGCGGAGGAGGCGGACAGGCAGGAGTCCAAACAGTGTGTGAGAGTCAGCACCAGGAACCAAGCGGAGGAAGTGATGTATTGCACAGTGGCTCTGAACAATGCGGTCTGTTTTACCTGAAGGCCAATCTTTCTACCCTATCAATTTGTCTTAGTGGACAGAGGGGCCCTGTGACATCCTCACTACAGCCTTTGTTAGCAGATGACTCTGAAGACATCTGCTTCGTCTGAGCTGAGAGGTTTAACCTTGCATGTATTGAATATGAAATTATTTGAAATGATGGTGGTAAATGAGAGCGGGCTTTGATTGCTTTAGAGCCTGTGAGTTTTGAGTTATTCCTTAGTCTTTAGAAATTGCAAAAAAGCTGACAAACAAAACAAAGTCATGCTGCTGGAAAAGATTGTAAAAGCTCATGTTGACACCTGACTCTCTCTCTTTCTCTCTCTATCTCTCCCACTCCTCCTTAAAACCAAGCAGGGGATGAGGTGACAGCAGTATTCAGCTTGAAAACAGATGGTCCAAAATCCCACTGCAGTACCACACATTCAAATGTGTTATGATTAATTAGGAGACTATGGTACAGGATGTATTTTTACCTCACTGAGCCCCTGAAACAAGTGGACCCACAGCACAGAGACTCCCCGTGTCTCCTCCTTATTCATTACGCCACTCTGGCAGGAAGTACTATATCTTGTAAGGGCTGACATAGAGTTGACACTGCAGGCTTAGGGAGCCTTACAAAGTCTGCTTTAGGACTGCTGTTGTAGACTGAGGTCTGTCTGACATGTGTGACTCCTGAGGCAAGCATGTTGCCAAATAAATGGAGACAGTGAAGATGGCACGACCCACTTCACTAGGGGCTTAACTACCCTGAAGTGTCTTCTTTATTTACACAAGATACTCTGTGTGGCTCTGTGTGCTGTTAAATATACATTTAATTACACGCAATATAATTAGCCAACTGTGTTGGAGTATTTTTGGATGTCCAAAGAGAGACAAATCTAATAATTTCTTCTACATCAGATTTGTAATGCGCAGATAAGCTTGTGCTCGTGATGTCATCTAATTCAACGCACACTGAAAGCTCTTGGGAATATCACACGACAACATCAGGGTCTGTCTGGACGTACCGTGGGTTTTTTTGTTTTGTTTTTAATTTGCCTAATCCAGTTAGTGACGAGAGGAGAGGAGGAAGTGCCTCCCTCTCTGTTTTAATCGACCTGGGCCATACGTGGACGCACAGCTCATTCAGTTATCGGGTGAAAACATCTGAGAGGAGAAACAAGGAGAGAACAGCTGAAGAACAGCAGTGAGGAGGGCGTACAGAATTCAGGAGCAGCCGAACACGTTTGCACAGAAACATGCGCTCCTAGGTTTTGCGGGAAAACCCATGGATTTAACGCAAACAACGGTTTGGTTGTTTTAAGGATACAAGCAAGTGATTTAAAAAAACATAGTTAAATCAAATAATCAGCAACACACTGAATTCAGAAAGAGGCACGCGCATCACATTTTGATCAGCGTGGGTTTAATGTATTCACTTGGCCATTCCCATGAGCAGCCTACCGTCTATCGCTTAAGATCAACGTGTGCCTGAGCTTCTTCTTTCTCCTAATACTGATACGTTTTTTCTCTTACTAGTTTATTTTATATATTCATTAGTTTGTTGTTGGGTACATTATTACTTTGTCAAATACCTTTAACATGCTGCGGGACAGCGGCGCACAGACACAGGGCGAAGGAAAGGAGCAGCGGTCCCATTCTCTCTCTCATCACGGACAGTCCGGCTTCCAAGGTTACACTGACGCGGGAATGAAAAGCAAAACCCCAAAGTTGTCCCTGTTTGGTGGTGGATGTGGCTGCTACAGGCTTGGGTTGTTATACGTCCTCTGTGGTAACAAGGGTCCTGCGTAATAAAATCGGCAGAGAGCAAGATACTCTCGCCTCCTGGAGTCTGAGGCGCAGAAACAAGTGAGCGATGCCTGCGAGTGTCCCTCTGTGTTTGTCTCTATGTGTTGCTCCTACAGCTGCTGCTGCTGGGGTGGAGGTGGTGGGGGAAGTGGTGTTTGGAGCCTTCCCCGCTCCTACCGCAGTGGTGATATGTGGTGGAGAGAGCGATGTGGTGCGCTCTCAGCGCTCATACACTGAGAGAGGCTGTCAAGACAGATGTAGATGGAAAAAGACATAGTTTCCTGCAAATATTTCGAAAATAAAAGACGCGAACCAATCCCATTGTGAAGCCATTACAGCACACTTGATTATTGAAAAAGGTAAAAGAGGAAATCCGTCAGGTTGAAGTTATGGTTAGAGGCAGAGCTTTATTTTTGTTATGATGTAATGACAAGGGGCAGTTTCAGAATAAATAAAAACAATAATAATGTGATTATGATGATTATTATTATTACACATCAAGTTGTAATTCTAACAAAATATTAAGGGGTTGGTCAAGTTTTAAGTACATTTAATCTGAAAATATTTTTCCTCAAAATATTATTGTAAGTGCAATGACTACTTGGGTATCTTACTTTGTTGTTAAATTTCACATAACATTGTCTTTTTCATGTTGTATTGCATTTGCAATGATGTTCTAAGAGAACTTAGAGAAGAAAAAGAGAGGTCATTGTCAGGTCTGTCCGTTTCCTGTTCCTGCTGTCTGCTGTGTGGGGTAATCTGTGTTATCACACTCACCCGTGTCTCTGCAATTAGCCTCACTTGTGTCACCTGGTGCTCTTTGCATATATACCTCTCTCCCTCACTCTGGCTTTGGGGATTACTGTGCTCTTTATTGGCCGTGTCTGCGGTGTGTGTCGAGCATTATGTTGTAGCTGTTCCTAGTCTGTTCCTGGTCAAGTCTGTTGCTATACTCGGCTCTGTTCCTGTTCTCAGCTCTGCTTGGCTCTGCGTATGCTTCTGTCCTGGTTTTTGGAATTTTGATCTTTGAAATAAACCTGCACCAGTCCTGCATTTGGGTCCTGCCTGCTTCCTGCCATGTCGATGGCTCATCGTGACAGTCATAGGATGTTCTTAATCCTTCCATTCTTCGTTTTCATTCGGAAAGACAGTACATGTAAACTGTAACCTCAAAATTATAGAACTAATTGAACTGCTTGGTGTTCTCCTTTAAATAATGCATACTCATCATATCCTGGAAAAGTGGGCCTCTCACTTTATGGCAGAACATTTTGCAGGTGGAGAAACAGCTTCCTCCTGCTGCTGCATCGCTGCAACTCCTTAAAAAGTCTGTTGAGTTGGGGGCAAAATTGTTTTGGCAAACCAACCTATCCCTAATGTATTTCCACGCTCCCCACTTGTTCTTTAAAAGTTTAAACTGCCCCTGAGGAATTTAGTTGTTTTAACACAAGCTACTTTTTCCCTTTTGATAAAGATTTTAAGTGGAGGCCTTGACCTGGAACAGCCACCCTAAATGTGGGTTGGTTCTTGAGTATAAATATTAGGAATGATGGGTAACGTACTACACAATATGTTGTCTATTGTTGTTAATAACATAGCCCAAAGTAAGGATAGTCTTCTAAACATAATCATAACGGTTATCTTAGCAGAGGAAACGGAATGCAGAACATTTTCCTGTGTTTATATGGTGTTTGATGTGAAGACAATTCTTTACTTTTTTATTTTGTTGCCCAACTTCCATTACTGCTGCCACAACAGCATCACATCACTGTAAGGCAAATCAGCACTTCCCTGTCGCATCTTCTCAAATTTGAAAAAAGAGAGAGCTAACATTTTGTCTACCAGTGACTCAGACACTTTTTCTTAAATATGCTATGAAATAAATTGTTAAATTATACAGCTTTACTTACATTTTGTTCACCCTAAGGTGCTATCAGCTCAAAGTCTAATCCAGTATCGTTCTTTGTCATACCTCATCTGACATTTTTTTTCTCTAATTAGATTATTCTAATTACATATTTTTTTTCTAATTTCTCTAATTCTAAATAGATTGTAGTGATGCTCATCTTCAATTGGTTTCTATAGAGCACTGGATAAGTTATTCTGTTTGGTGTTGGCTTCACAATAGAGCCAATTACCATTTGTATATTTATTGAAAATAAAAAAAAATCAGTTTCCTTATTTTTTCAGTTTTATCACTGTTTAATTACTGGTCACTTACCATGCAAAGATGGCGCTAATGTTGACAGCAGCAGCCTTCTGGGAGCTCTGCAGCACTAAACCGTTTTCACCACTTTCTCTTTACTTTTCTTTACTCCTTTCACAGAGTACTACTATTAAATGTAGACAGTACCGGCAATGTTAAAACGGCAACCGGAGCCAGTTCTCTCGTCTATTCAAGGGACGAGCTGTTGGCTCTGAGGACAACTAACCACGGTATATGGTAGTGATGTGTCGTTCGCGGGTGATTCGTTCAAAATGAACAAATCTTTCATATGACTCGTGACTCCCGAGTCATATGAAATATTTGTTCATATTGAACTCACAAATCACACTGCGAACTAAACTCTCATTCATCTTCACATTGTGGTGTGTTTTTATTTCTTAGCTCTTCGCGTGGTATTAATTGCTTATGGCATTTTGTGTACTTTATAGACTTTGTCAGCGGAAGCAAACCATGTTGCCTTAAGTATTTAGTGTTGGAGAACCGCAGCCTTCTTTACAACGCCCACAATAGGGCTAAAGCGCCACCTGCTGTAAAACGAATGAAATGATTAGTTCAAGATTCGTTCACGACTCGTTCATTTTACTGTTCGAGAGTCAAAGATTCGAATTAATAAAAAGAGTCGGTCTTCCCATCACTAGTATATGGCACAACATACCCGCAGAGACAAAGAGGAGATACAGAGGATGCAGAGCCGGGGCTAACGTAAAGGCGAAGATAGCGGATGAACGGAGGCGTTTCAAACCATCGATTCCCTCCGTCATCATGGGCAATGTAAACTCTCTTTCCAATAAGATGGACGAGCTTTCCGCGCTGTACAACCAGCGGATATACCGGGATTGCAGCCTGTTCATCTTCACGGAGACTTGGCTTACTGACAACGTAACGTGTTAATGTGGACCTGCGAGAATTTACGGCAGTGAAAGCTGTGTTGTTATGTGTAGCTTTAAGATACTACATTACCCATGAGGCATCAGGCAACAGGTTACCTAGGAGACCTTGTACGTAGACAGGCACTTCTTCAGTAAAGTTCAAGCATAAACCCACGCTGACCGTGTGTGTCTTTTCTTAAATGCACTACACGGCATAACAAAAGCCATTAATATGTTAATGTAAAAAAGGCATACAGAGTCACCGCCCTGCCCCCTCTGGGCAAGTCTGACCATAACCTGGTTTACGTCCAGCCACAGTACACCCTTTTGGTCCAAAGGCAGCCGATCGTCAAAAGCTCCATCAGGAGATGGACACCTGAAGCTGAGTAAGCACCGAGAGACTGCCTTGACACCACAGACTGGGATGTACAACTGAGTCCATGAGATGAGGTCATCGAGGGAACTACCCACCGCCTGACGGATTATCTTGATTTCTGTTTGTATGTGATTGCCCCTGCAAAGACTGTACGGTGTTACCCTAATAACAAACCATGGGTAACACAGGAAGTCAAAGCTGTCCTCAACAGGAAGAAAGAAGCCTTCTGTCAGGTTTTACAAGCTTGGACCCAAGTGCAGCACACAAAGGTGAAGCAAAGTTTAAGTTTCTATTTAGTCACTTTACTGTGGCTAATTATAGTAGCAAACTTAGGAAGTCTTTTAACAAAAGAACGTTTCTTCAAACAAAGGCAATCTCCACTCGGAGCAGATGAATCTCAATAACAAAAATAGTTGAAGAAATTGAAGAAATTTGTTAGTCTCTTTACTGTGGCACTCGTGCAGTTTAAAAATAGGAAGTCCTTTGACAAAGCATGTCTCTTCGAGGCGGAAATATGAGGCAGAAGAGTTGAGCCAGAGGCAGAAGAGTGGAGCCGAACAAAATGCGTAGTTCTCCGTGAACCAGCGAAAATAGCTCGGAACCAGAGCTCACGAGGCTTGACGTGGAAACAGGTGAGAGGTAGGTCTCAAATGACGCTGGAAGTTTCCCAATGTCTGCCAACAGCGAGAGTGTCCAACCAACACGAACACAGAAGAGACGATCTGACAGAGAGGTTAGTGTGAGTGCCGCTTAAATGCGCTGCCAGATCATCAGCGTCAGCTGGTGGAAGCAGGTGGATCTGATCAGGCTCATTGACGGGCTACAGCAGTCATGACACCTTTAGGAGTAACAACAGGGAGGAAATGAGAGCAGCATAAAGGGAGGTGAAACGCTGCCTGAAGGATGCTAAGGACATTTACAGGAGGAAAGTGGAGCAGAAACTGCAACAGAACAACATGAGGAAGGTTTGGGATGGTGTGAGAACCATCACAGGCCATAAAGTTAAGACCAACTCAGAGGAGGGGAGGGTGGATAAGGCAAACAGTTTGAACAACTTCTTTACTTCATCCCACAACACCCACCCCAACCCCTCCCTTTCTCCTCTCCTCTTCTCCTCCTCTCTCCCTCCCCGCTTCTATCCCCCCTCCTCCCCTCTCCCCTCCATCCCTTCTTCTTTCCTCTCCTGTCTCCTCTCCCCTTCCACCACCCCCTCATCACAGTCAACCAAGTGAGAAGAGAACTAAGGAAGCTCAGACCCCGGAAGGCAGCAGGCCTGGACAAGGTGTGTCCACGGCTACTGAAGACCTGCAATGCTGAACTCGGGGAGCCGCTTCAACCAATCTACAACCTGATTGTTCCAATAGGAGTGCCAACCATCTGGAAGAAGTCCTGCATCGTTCCAGTTCCCGAAAAGCAAGCTGAACGACTTCCAACCTGTGGCACTCACATCGCACCTGATGAAGACTCTGGAGCAGCTCTTCTTCAACGTCCTCAGGCCGGAGGTGCAACATGCCCAGGACAACCTACAGTTTGCCTACAGAGCGGAGGTCGGTGTAGAGGATACCAGCCTCTACCTCCTACACCGAGTCCACTCACATCTGGGCAGGGGGAAACGGCGCTTTGAGAATCCTCTTCTTGGATTTTTCTAGCGCCTTCAACACCATCCAGCCACTTGCACTCCAGGATAAACTGACGCGAATGCAAGTGGACTCCTGTCTTGTCGCCATGATTTCCAGCTACCTCACGGACAGACCACAGTATGTCAGGCTGAATGACATCACGTCTGACACTGTGGTCAGCAACATTGGAGCACCACAGGGGACGTTGCTGTCCCCTCTCCTCTTCACCCTATACACCTCTGACTTCTGGTACAACTCGGAGCTGTGTCACATCCAGAAGTTTGCAGATAACACAGCCATCGTGGGGTGTATTAAGGACAACAATGAGGTGGAGTACAGGCACCTTGTGAGTAACTTCGTTGGATGACCCTGCACCCCACCCCCTCCAAGACCAAGGAGCTGGTCATAGCAAAGTCTATGACCAGCTCCTTGGTCTTGGAGGAAATCCAAACAAAAACTCCGACCAGTTCTTATCGAGGGTCAGGAGGTGGAGATCGTGGAGACTTATAAATGCCTTGGGCTGAGGTTGGACAACAAGCTGGACTGGGCACACAACAGTAGGCAGTTGTACAAGAACCCATAGTAGACTGTAGTTCCTGTGGAGGCTCAGGTCTTTCAACATCTGCAGGAAGCTCCTGAAAATGTTTTACCAGTCTGTAGTTGCCAGTGTTATTTCGTACGCTGTGGTGTGCTGGGGGAGGATCTCTTTGTCTGCACTGGCCACAAATCGCAGTCCAACAAATGCCTGAGGCAGGAGAGATGCAGCACGAGGCAATAAAAGGAAGGAGGTGGCACTGGAGATGGAGATGGATGAAGAAAAGGGAAGACCAAAAGAGCGAGAAATGCAGGGAACACTGAATTATATGATGTTGGAGAAAAGACAGAGAATTAATTCCAAAGAGAATATTGCATTGCTCCCCCTACTTCCTCCTTTAGCGTTGGGACGTAGCACAGAGTTATGTTCACCCTGCAGGCTTCTCCATTTCTTTCTTTTAGTTTCACTTTGTTGAAACTACTGACATCAACTTGTGTTTTCTGACTCTTTGTGCTTCTAATTGTCAATTTTCTTTTTATCTGCAGTGGATTGGAGTGCTATTGTTACACTGGAAAAGACATTACAATTGAGCTGTGAGTGTGAGACATAAAAGTACACTGTGTGGTTGGGTATTAATCTCTTATTAGAGAAAAACATTTTTTCCACATTTTTGTCATTATTCCATCTTCTCTGCCTTTTCCAGTGTATATGAATCAGGATACACAGTCTGAACGGAATGTATTTCCCATACTTTGCTCCCATTGTGTTACAGTGAACTGCTACTGGGAAAATCATATCGTCTGTTTTCACTTTGAATAACTTCTGAGGCAACAGTCAGTTGTCAAAAACAAAGGCCACAGTCCATGGTGTGAGAAACACCTATATTTAAGTTATACGTCATAGTGACAGGTGGCGCCGTTACAGTTTGTTTTCTGAACATTCAAAAGCACACTAACATTTTAGAATTACTCAGGAACTTTCAGACTATGTGACAGGACTGACGTGTTGTGTGCATTTATCCACCCTGCCCCTGGGAGGCACTACTCAGGCTGCAAAGGTTCAACAGGAAGATACTTTGGATTTTCTGTGTAATAATGTTGCAGCATAACCGTGGTGCCATATTTACTGTGATGCAAGCCACAGTGGTAGCCGGTGTGTTCACATTACTGTTAGTGGATTTAACATGCCTGTCAGTGCATGTTAGTCCCACTCTACAAAACCCTTAGCTTCTTCCTTACTGTTATAAGAGATATGGCACAGACTGACAGTGATGTAAACATTACACAATATTTGTCGCCCTATGCTCTAAGGATGTCAGTCACTGAACCAAAGTGTAAACACTTTGTCACCTGGCTCTGCTTCTTCTTTTTCTTTCTTTCTTTCTTTCTTTGTCCCTTTTTCAGGGGTTGCCACAGTGAATCATTGATTTCCATCTCTCCCTGTTCTATGTATCTTCTACGCTGACTCCAATTAGCTGCATGTCCTCTCTCACTGCATCCATATATCTCCTCTTTGGCCTTCCTCTTTTTCTCCTACCTGGTAGTTCCATCTCTAACATTCTTCTACCAATGTATCCTCTGTCCCTCCTCTGCACATGTCCAAACCATCTCAATCTGGCTTCTCTAGCCTTTTCTCCAAACCTTCCTGTCTGTATTGTCCCTCTAATGACCTCATTCCTGATCCTGTCCATTCTTGTCACTCCTAAAGAGAATCTTAGCATCTTTAACTCTGCCACCTCCAGCTCCGCCTCCTGTCTTCTGCCTATTGCTACCGTCTCTAA
>NC_024327.1:9978495-9980297 GCF_000523025.1 Cynoglossus semilaevis | reverse complement strand
TTTTTAAAAACGCCCATCTGGGATAGCCACAGGTCTCGAGAGCTGTCCTAATGTGTCCCTGTTCTCTCATCTTACCTCTGTTGGTGGTGGGAATGGTGTCTGCCCGTGACTGTAGGGTTCTGATGACTCCTAATTTGTGCTCCAGTGGGTGGTGTGAGTCAAAACGGAGGTACTGGTCGGTGTGGGTTGGTTTCTTTGGGTCCCTTGGGTCAAGATCAAGGTCCATGAGGTCGACAACTTCACAGACCACATCAACGCAGTGGACAGGAACATTAAGTTCACCAGAAAAGATGTGAAAAACAACAGTCTTGCATTCCTGGACTGTGCGGTTCACACCCCAGAGGACAGACAACTCAACATAGAGGTGTACAGGAAAAAGCACTTTTAGGAACAATACCCAAAAGTTTCACCTCAGTTTCACACAACAGAGAGGCAGGTGACCGAAACCGTTCTGAAGGGGACCACAAAGACCCATCAGACTCAGAGTTGTATTGCAGTGGTTGCATGGTTAATATTACCAGTCATTTTCTTATGCTGTTTTGTATTGTTTTATATATTGTACATACTGTATGTATATAAGTTTTTATGATTGATCGGTGTTGTATTTAGTTAAGAGCGAATAAATGAATGAATGAATAAACAAATGGTGCTTGTCATTGATTACTTCCTTTTATTGATCAAAATGACTCAACATAGAAAGTTCACCTAATTATCTATTTTCCTCATTGTTCTTCGTGCAGGCGACTATGTATAAAGCACTGTTTAGAATCCATTTGGCCCACTTTAGAAGATTTTTGGGAGAATTCCTGTCTATCGGTAAAGTTAAGTAGAACCACAGAGGAAGCTGTGTTGCCGGAAGTGTTGACATCAATCAGTTACTTGATTGGTGTAGGACAATCACGTGTCAAATTGTGCCACCGCTCGCGCACCAAAATCGTATTGCGCCCTGAAGACGATAGTTCTTTATAAAATGCATCGATATAAAAAACGGGCAGGATATTTTGCAACGAACTTTTTGCTGTAAGTAACGTAACTCGTTCTTTTTTATGTAGTTGAGATTGTGTAGTTCCCAGATGACGGAGCGGAATTCAATTTCTAAAGGACTTTTTGTGGTTCACCTTACGGCCTATCTTCTCTATGTAGGTTCTCAGTCATCCAGGTCATTTAATCCAAAAAATAGTTACATCGAAAGCAACTGGACAAAGTAAGTTTTTTTGAAGACCTTTCGTCTCTTATCCAAGAGGCTTCTTCAGTTCTGACTGACTACTGGGAAATTCTGGTATTTAGCCTTCAGGGGGCTACATACCTGTAACGAGGGTTGTTGCAGAAAGGGGGGCATGGAGGTGTGGTGAAATCAGAGCAGAATGTAAAGTCACAAGGTTGGAGGTGCGAATGGGGAGTTGTTGGCGATTGCCGTCCCTCAACCTTTGGGCGGCGGGACCCAACTCGTCCCGTGTGCGTGTTTCAGGGACACAGTCAATGCAGACAATATTAATGATAAATCACTACAAAGGTGAAATGAGCAACACAACTTTAATTGTTCAACAGTGCACTTACAGAGATCTATGGTTTCGTTGACAAGTCACCGCGAACGGATCGTGTCTCCTTCTCTAGATGTCAATACTCACAAGCAGTTGTATGTGTGTGTATGTGTGAATCAGATACTTGCAGTGCACAGATAATTCAACAGGGGATAGTTATTCACTCATTAGCGGGCCTTCCAGTGACACTACAAGATTGCCATGACTCAGGATTTGGACACAGGTGGTTTTTGAACAAGAACTTTGCCAGGTTTGAGGGTT
>NC_024327.1:9976201-9977562 GCF_000523025.1 Cynoglossus semilaevis | reverse complement strand
AAGAACGGCCTCCCCGATCTAAATCCGAGTGGTGTTTTGTTATTGGACTTCTGTGCTAGTCACATTTTGTCCATAACAAACACCATGTTCAAGCATAAAGGTGTCCATCAGTGCACTTGGCATCAGGACCCCTGGGCCGGAGGTCAATGATCGACTTTGTAGTTGTGTCATCTGACATCCGGCTGTATGTATTGGACACTAGGGTGAAGAGAGGGGCTGAGCTGTCAACTGATCACCACCTGGTGGTGAGTTGGCTCCGCTTAGGTCTATCCAGCAAAGCTGGCAGACCCAAACGTATCGTGAGGGTCTGTTGGGAACGTCTGGTGGAATCCCCGGTGAGGGGGGCCTTCAACTCCAACCTCCGGGAGAGCTTTGAACAGGTCCCGAGGGAGGTTGGAGACATCGAGTCTGAGTGGACTATGTTCTCCACTTCCATTGTTGGCGTGTGTACTGCCCTCGCAGTGCATGTGCTCATGCAAAGCTAGACAGTCAGATGACGGATAGAATCCTTCAAAAAACCACAAGGCTTGACTTTTCTCGTCCTTTAATGAAGTCTTCTATTTCCCAACTCAATTCGTAAAACTGAAAATTATACAGAGATAGAAACACAATTTACTTAAACATTGTACACGTAAGGGATTGCATAAGTACTATTCAATTAGCATCTATCAATTAACAAAATTAAAAAGTTGTTGTTGAAAACTAGCAGAGTATATTGTCAGTAAACATAATACATTCCTTGCAGAAATACACAATCAATTGACGATTGGTAACAGATAATACTTACAGATAAATATTCTCCGAGGCAAAAGTGTCAAAAAACTCCAACAATGTTATCTCAGTAGTCTGATTAATCTGTATGTGTTCGTCTGAGCTTGCAACGGAAAAAACAGCATAGCTGGAACTAACTGAAAGAACACTCACTCGGATGCAATTTCTTGAGACCAAAGAAAAGTACCGCTCACTCTGACGCGTTTTTTCACAACCAAAGAATATAGCCGTTTTAAATGTGTTCAATGATTAATGTATGAACTTTAACTTAACATTTTACCTTTTTAACCCTTAAAGGCAGAAAACTCCCCACTTGATGTAATTGCATTATATCACTGCAGATATACACACATTTAAAGGGGAATGCCTTCTATAAACAATACATATTAAGTCTCTGAAAGAAGAACTACGATCTCTGAGACCGGCCTTAAGAACACCTTAGCTGTCCCATCCTTCACGATCCGCACCTCTACTTTGCGGACTCTGTTGTCGCTGCTTGGCAAAGCCTTAACAACTAGTCCCATTGGCCATTCATTTCTGTGGGCTTGGCTGTCTTTCAGTAAGACAACATCTCCTTCTTTGACATTTGG
>NC_024327.1:9973178-9976163 GCF_000523025.1 Cynoglossus semilaevis | reverse complement strand
GCGCGGCGGGGGGCCGCTGCGCCCGCCCCTGTCCCTCTTCCTTGCTGCCGGCTTCCGGTGCTCCCGTAAAAGACCGCCTCCCCACAAGTACGAGGTGTCAGTTCTGTCCCTACAAGGACAGTAAAACGCACAACGTCTGCCGTGTACTGCGAGGCTTGTGCCGCCATCGCCGCGTGCCCTGATTACGTGGGGGTTTGACCCGCTGCCAGGGAATGGTACCGTGTGTGCCGAACGCGAAGGAACGAATGGCCGATGACGAGCTGTTTGCGTGTTTGCGTGCGCGCGTGCGAAGACTCGGCATAATTACCTTCCTGCTGCAACTTCACTTGCGCTTGGTAATTGGTTCAACGGAATTGGTTCAACGGAGCCCCGTCCGTATGGACTGAGGGAGTGAGTGTCATCCATGGACATAAATTTAGTTCTTCCTTGCTATGTGTTATATACAAATAGATCCAGGTGTACTCTTTGTTGTCCAGGCTCTGAGCTGTCTCGTGGTCAGTACGATTACTTATATTCTGGTGTATGTTTTTGTTTTATACCTATACTTACATTCTGTTTTGGGGAACAATACTTTGCTGCTATGTACACAATTGTTAGGGTTGCACTGTCTCCCGGTTGTTTTCATTGTTTATATTGTTTTGGTTTTTTTTCAAGGTGTGTGCAGGGATTTACAACTTCCTGGAAAGGATCTGATTTTGGGACATTTTGACCCTCTGCCAGGACGCTGGGTGTGTACTGAATGCAAAGGACGACAGGCACAACACAGTAGCTGCATGAGGTGCTGCTTTAATTACAAAAGTGGGAAATGCAGCAGAGCCAATGCACTAACTTTGCCTTTGCTCCTTTTCTGCCAACACATTTTTGCCATTATTATGTGGGAGACAACAGTTTGTACAATTCAACTTTGTCCACCTTAAAGGGTCTATAATAAATTCTATGGTGGTGCTCTGAGCTATAGCACACAAGCCAGAGTACGATCAACTTGTCCAGCAGTACTGAAACTAAGACAGGTGTAGACTCAAAGGGTAAGCAGTTACTATGTTGTCTTTATTGAGAAGAATACTTTTCAAACATGCTGAATGAAGAAGAGAGCAGCAGCAGCAGGAACAGCATGTAACTAAAAGTTAAAATGTGCAGAGCAGAATACAGATTGTTCTGTACGTGGAAGAACGTCTTTATCATCTTGTGTATGTTATAATGTCTTTGATTGTGCTTTGTGCTGAGAGGGTTTTTTTCTAAATCCCACACTGGGCCCCCCCTCCCCACGGGGCCTAGTTTGGAGTTGTCTTTTTTCCCTCCTCCTCCTTCCCTATCGTTTTTCAGTTGTTTTTCATCGTGGCCACTGAGAGTGAACGCTGGCATGTATGTTGCCGCTGCTCTCCGGGCGTATGTGTTGTTTGTTCTGTTTTTTGTTTTGTTTTATGTACAGTGTCCTTGGGTGACTTGAAAGGCGCTTTTAAATAAAATGTATTATTATTATTATGTTCAATTCCTTACAAGCTCCCACAAAATTGGTTCCTCTGTCAGACCGCAGAAGTTTGGCTGGACCACGAGTTGCAAAAAACCTTCGGAGAGCGTTGATAAAGCTGTCTACATATCCTCCTCTAGTCCGACGTGTCATGATGGACCACGGCCCAAAGACATCTAGGCCGACAGTAGTGAATGGAGGCGCAGGCGTAAGTCGGTCACCAGGTAGATCAGCCATCTTCTGGTCCTCCAACCTCCCTCGCAGTCCATCGTCCATGGACAGTGCTAGTTTGTTGTCATCCTTGGACCTGTCAAACACAGAGCACCCTAGGTTGTCCGTACTTACATGGAGACTTGTGTTCGCCACACATGTAGGGAAGGCTGCACTGTGATGCTTCATCATACCACCATAGCCTTCCTTCACGTGGATACTATTTGGACACGGTCTAAGGAAGGATGTGCGGCCATTGTTCAATATGTTTGCCTTGTAAACGTTCACCTCTGATGGTTTGTGAACTGCGCCCAAGCACACATCTCCCACAATGACCCAGCCTAGATCTAACCGCTGTGCATAAGGTGCGTTGTGGGGCCCGTTTATTTGCTCACGTACCTTGTGTACCCTTAGAATGTCCCTCCCTAACGGCAGGGGGATTGGTGCATCTTGATCCACAGGTAGGATTTTACTAGTAACTGACCGTAGCTGGGGGTGATAGTGTGCGACCTCTGGGGAGGGGATTTCTGTCCTATCGTCTGGCAGCATGTCACACTCTATTAAAGGGGGCAAGGCAAGCTTTACTTTTCCATCCATAGATTCAATGATGAAATTAACAGCTCTCCGACCTGAAGTCTCCAATTTTCCAGCACAGGTTTTCAGGGTGTATGGGGCGGAGCTAGTTTCTACATTAAAAAGACTGAAAAACTCTGTCTTGGCGAGAGACTTATTACTTTGTTCGTCTAGCACCGCATACATTTTGTTTTTTCCTTTCTCCCTTCAGGGTAAGCTTTCACCAAGCAGATCTTGGAACAAGACCGTGCACTGTCTGCATTTCCACAAATCTCTGTACATTTGGAAGTGACTGAAGAAGGTGGGCTTTCACCTCTGTCGTCCACCGTACTTTGTGTAGTCGCAAGAGAAGGACCTGGGTGCAGAGCTGCAATGTGTTTGTCACTGTTACACTCAAGACACTTAACAGTCATTTTACAATCTCTTGCCATGTGTTGAGTAGACCCACAACATCTGTAGCAGATATAATTCTCTCTGAGGTATGATTTGCGCTCCTCTAGAGTTTTGTTTCTAAAGAGCTTACATTTTTTCAGTGGGTGGGGCTTTTTATGTATCGGACACTGACGATCAGGTTCTTCCATCTCTTTCAGAGCAGTGTTGGCTTGAATGCCTGATGAATTTACTGGTATGTCAGTTTTATGTACAACCAGACCCTTTACCACTGTACTTTGTAGGCTTTTCGGTCCTGGAAGAGACATGGCTGTTGTTGGGGGTTATAGTGAAGCTTGGATCAT
>NC_024327.1:9971917-9972544 GCF_000523025.1 Cynoglossus semilaevis | reverse complement strand
CCGGGAGCGACGGGAGGTGTGGCCACCGTCGCCTCCGGAACCAACGGGGATGTGGCCACTTGTCGTCAAATTGCAGAAGACCAGCACTCACCATTTTTCTCCTGATGAGATATCTTGCAAAGTCTTGTGCGCCTTTAGAATCAGGTACGTACTCGCTTTCACGGTTAGCAGTGTGAAACTGCTGTAAACTTGCTGTGTGTTTCTTTGAATGTCATGAGAAACTCTAGGCTCATCCAGTGTTTCCTGTTTGAACATGTCATAGTGTTGTAGGATGTACTCACTAGTACGTCGGACTGTACTCAAGGGCTCTTCTTCCACATCTGGAGGCTGGCTGTGCTCCCTGCTTTCAATCTCAACCTCCTGGAAGGCTGTAGCCTCAGCTTCAGCTGCAGCAGCAGCTCTCTGACACTGGAGAAGATGAAGATCAGCTTCGAAGCTAGCTTTCTGCTTCATCATCTCATTCAGCGAAGGCTACTTCAGCCCGAGCAGCCTTCGCTTTAGCGTAGGCTTTTGTGGTGGAAGACGCTACGGATGAGTTTCTAGTGGATGCTCTAGATGACTGGGACCTAGCATCGCGTGCTTGATGAGTCACCTTTTTCTTGGTTGCCTGATCTACAACCTCTGTTT
>NC_024327.1:9966339-9971817 GCF_000523025.1 Cynoglossus semilaevis | reverse complement strand
GTCTGGATCTTTTACTTGCAAGGGGAGAGTGCAGCTTGCTCTGCTGGCAGCTTCCTCATCAACTCCGAGTTGCTGCACCCTTCCTCTGCTCTTTTTTTTTGTTTACAAAAGTATCAGATTACATATCATGTGATCGTGTGTGAGTATATGAATGGGTATGGAGTAAGAAGGTGGGTGTGAATGTGGGTGTGGCTGTGTCTGGTAATTTCTCCATCAGTCTTGATCACACTAGATTATAATATGAGAAGCAAACAGTTCCTTAAAACGACAGTACAGCATGAAGCAATGATAATAAATTAAATTCTTCCAACAAAAGGTAGGTCTATCTGTGGACCTACCTTTGTCAGCTTGAAATTTTAGTCCCACAAAGGCAGATCTCCAAATTCATGTCACACTCCTTTTTGCACATTTTACCCATCACTGAAGTGAACAGTGGGCAACTCAAACACCCAGAGAGCAGTGTGTGGGGACGGTGCCATGCTCAGAGCACCTCAGTTGCGAGTTGGCAGCAGGTCGACTCAAACCTGAAACTTTCCGGCCCCAAGTCTGCTTCCTTAAGGGCCAAGCCACCACTGGCGTAATGTTTCCCTAATACACAGTTGATATGTTATTTGTACACATAGCGGGAAGACTACGTTTGTGGAGGCTCCAACTCCAGGTCGTAGTGCAGTACTGTAGGTCTAGGCCTGACAAGCTGACTGACACAGTTGTCAGGTGGAGTTCAATGGACGGTAGATTGATTATTATTGTTGAGTAAATAACTGCTTTTATTTGTCTTTCTGTTCCAGCATTATACATAATTATACATAATACATATTTTGTTAATATAATGTTAATTTATCATGATTAATCATGCCTATTCAAGACCACGATTATTTATGATTGTCCTTGATTAATTCACAGTTACCCTGTAAAATTCAGACTTAAAAAACTGAACAGTCATTGTTTAACAACTCTCAACATTACAGCTAATGTGATTGTTTGCAGCGATGGTTGTGATGGGTGAAATAGCATTGAAGTCAATGGATATACTGTACTAAAGCTCAGGTCTGGTGTTATGACTGTTTATAATGACAGCCTCTATCAAATGCTCTGTCTTTGCAGAGTGAAGGGTCAGGTGTTTCTCTTGGGCTTCGTGAGCAACAATTGGACGATCTGTCAGTTTAAAGGCGTGAAGACGATTCTTCCTGACAATAGTAATTTCCTGGATATTATTAAAATCCAAAGGTGAACATTCAAGCCAGTTTTTTCATGTTGCCATCCACTGACGTTTAGTTTTCTCTCAGTTTCTCTCTCTGCCAAATCATTTTACATTGGCAAACACCCTAGTGCTCCCACTGTTCCCCAACTGAAATTAATGAGGATAAATAATTTGTATGTGGAGCCATTGGTGAAAACCAGCTTTTTGTGGACACACAAATATCTCTTTGAACTCAGTTTATCTTCTGTTTAGCTAGAAGAAAAGTTAAGTTTTTAGAAACAAAAGTTATCCATCGCAGTGTTAAAGTAAATGCTGATACTTTTTTATTTTTTTACTTTTCACTTTAAGCTAAAGGTGAGAGGAGATCGAACCATTGGAGCACTGCATTGACCGCGACACAGCCATTATAACCACATCAGTACAACTATATAATTTATCTGTCAAAACAGCAGAAGAACCCAGTGGAGTAAAACACTGTTGACGAGGCTTACATCCACCTTGACAACGGCACAACAAAAACTGTCAGCAAAACTGTCAGCCAGGCACCCTCTGTGAGCACAACATCTGAGTGTGCACTGCCACTCAACATCAAGTTGTCCTCCCGTCCAGAGTGTCTAAGTGCCTCTGATTTTATATTGCCTTTTGAAACTCACTTAATTTTATGAGTGACAGACGCTCTTGAGTGTCTAAGTGATTTGGTCAAGCGCCTCTGATTTTATATTGCCTTTTGAAACTCTCTTCATCTTCTGAGTGACAGACGCTCTTTTATTCTCTTTCAAACGTCTCTTAGGCCTGTGAACCCAGAGAGGGAGAGAGATGGAGGGAGATGATAAAATATTCATGCATTCACGGTGGCTGATTACCCAGCAGGGGCTCTGGTAGGAGACGGTCCCCTCGCGGCCTGCAGCGACAGCCCCACAAATCTCAGTCTCGGGTTTATCTCAGTGATCGTGATAAGATACATCAATAATCGTTAGACACGAAAATGCCACCACTCTCCCACAAATGATGGATTTCGTGCGTCTGTGGAAAACAGGCCTAAGAAGAGGCAGATGAAAATACAATAAAAATGCATTTAATGTTAATGATATCTTAAAAGTCAAATATAATTCAAATATTAAACCCTGGGATTATGGGAGTGCCCTCTGTTAATAAGAAATATATTTAAACTTTATTTTTAAGGTAATGAGGTATTTTCATGAATAAATCCAACCAAGATTTTTTTTTATCTCAGAATCACAGCTCCAGTCTCTCAGCTTGATGCTGAGGCTTTACTGCATATTTGTTAGTGTTTTTAAGCTAAAAAATACTAATAAATAAAACAACATATTTTTACAACGACGTGTTTCAAGATGGAGAATAAAACTTTCACCAGCTAAATATACTGTGCTCTATTGTACAGCAGTCCTATCATAATGCAGTGATGCTGACTGTTGTTGATTGTTGATTGTTGTCAAAAAATATTTATTTTATATTTGCAATGCTGATACATTTGCTATTGAAGATAATACCAGATCATAACATTGTGATTCAATAAATGTGTAGGGATGCACTTAATATCATTTTCATTTTCAGTTTTTTTTTTTTTTTTTTTAGTGGGACGGCTCATAACATGGGAGAGATGTGGACACCAGTGTCTAAAATCTGTTTTTGTTTTTTTTACCAATATGTTGTTTTTGTTTTTCAACCTAATAAACATGTAATATGCTGTTAGAGGAGAAAAAAAGAAAACCCTATTCATATGAATATTTAAGATGGTGAAGTTTGTAGAACATTTAGGTTCACTGTTAAAAACAATAGTTGAAGTTATTTAATTATTTTGCATTGTCCCATTCATAAGTGGTCAGTCACAGCACAAATGATTTCCTGTCTTCCTTAGCGTC
The DNA here is from genome assembly GCF_000523025.1 of Cynoglossus semilaevis. NCBI lineage: Eukaryota > Metazoa > Chordata > Actinopteri > Pleuronectiformes > Cynoglossidae > Cynoglossus > Cynoglossus semilaevis. Next base: position 9,968,733 of record NC_024327.1, on the reverse strand, counting down.
TCAGAGAAATCTGTTTTCTATCATTTTTCTAAACTTTACCAACCTCACCTTTTACCCACTCTATAAACCAGCTACCAAAATTACAGCTTGTCTTTCATTTCTGCTGAACATTAATTCACTAAACATTGTGTAGACAATAGTGAACGTTAACAAACCAGTGGGTGTGTAATCAACGCCACACTTAACTCTGAAGCATTGTCTTCACTTTGTCTCCTATTATTAACCACAAATTAGGTGACATTTATGAGTCGGTGTTGTACAGTGTGTGCAACATCCTCACAGTTTTGTAACAGCGGGGAGTCTCTCTGGGACACTTTTTTTTATAAACATAACTGTTATTTTGAACATCTGATTTCAGTGGCAGCGTTTCTTAAAGAAGAAGTACAACAAAACATTACTATCAGTAAATGTTGACAAAAATGTGTAAAATAAAAATCCTTTCCCTCTCGGGGTCGCTATAGCTGTGGTCAATTATGTAGGTACACCCACAGCCCAGTTAAAACTCTTATTCCCAAAATCCCACTGCTTCCGGGAGGGACCACTGACGTCACACCCAGTGACCTCCGCAACCCTTAAAACCGGGGTACAGCCCAGGTATCGTTCTCTCTGTTCAGGACTTTCGCTCCGTAGGACCCTGATGAAAAGAGAAAACCTGCTCGTCTCAGAAGACTAAGAACCAACGCGCTTTTGTAGACACCATTGCCCACGGTAATAAATGCACTAGTAGCGTCTTTTTCTTAACTGAGTTAACCGGTAATACAAGTTTATACTAATTAAGTTACACAAGTAACGTAGCGCTGCGACCAAAGCAGTTATTGAAAAGTTAGAAGCGACAGGATTCCTTCTAACGGTATTCGTGTGAACCGGCACATCGACAGTCAGAGACTTTTCCTCCTGAAACGGACTTTCGGAACCAAGAGGACTCTCTGGACACAGTGGAACCAGACGGACGTCCCCAGCTCTGGCAAGGACCCAAGAAGCACGGACTTTCCACTACCCTCTAAATACGAGCAGACGTTCACTACAGTAAGGCTGGCATTTGGGCACGTTAGTTAATCTGTAGTATTGTTAAGTGCTATTTAAACTTAGGGACAGTTTAAGTACGCATATTGAATTTTGTTGTCTGAAATCTGTGCTGCTTTTATAGCTAGGCTGTTGCATGCACTTCTTTTCTAACCTCCTGACTCGGTGTTATACTCTTGTACACCGTCAGTATTTCAGTGTTAACTTGGAACGTTATCAGTATTGGGATCAGGAAAACTCCGACAAAGTCCTTTGTCTGGAGTAGACCACGCGGTACGCCTCCCTTCCCCCATATACTTTGATAACATCACAAGCACTGTTTCATTGTACCTGAGCGCATCTTGGTGCGCGTACACAACACCCATTCACACCTCCGTGAGCGCATACACGCCTCACGTGTTTCCTGTTGCCGTTCCTTCTACCTCGCAGTTCTTCTTCCACTGCGCAGTCGCGTATGTGAACACGCCTCAAGGGCTCAGTCGCTTGCTTGGTAGCTAAGAGGCAACGTCTCTCTCTCTCGTACACGACCACTCGTGTACACACGCACATAAGTACACACACACACACCTACACACACGCCTTGTTTTGTTATAATGATCATTGTTTATGAGTTCAATCACCGTCATTAACTTGACAGTGTTGTATAAATAAATTTGATTATTTTTGTAAACTGTGTTTGTCTGTGTTGTTACTTTATTCATTGAAGCCACCCAATTTGCCAAGAACTCTCAAAATCCTTCAGATATTTAATTGTTATTGGATACTATTGATTTTAGTATATTTGTAATACTTCAAGTAATACATTATTGCTATATTAGTAGGTTAAAATAATAATTAAAGATAACTTTAATGAGACTGGTTGTGTTATTAATTTGAGACTGGTTGATAACACTGAGTGCTCCTAAGCAGCACTCGACCCATTGCACCTACAATTAGTTAAGTGTATTGATAGTAGAAAAAAGTACCTTCCAAAATATGCCTTCCTTTCAAATAGTAGAATAAAATGTAAGTGTAACAGTGGTTTTATTTTTATTTTTAAATAAAGTTATTTTAAATTTTGTTTTGAAAACACCACGATAGTATGGCTGCAAGGCTCTACAACAGGAACTTTAAACACCTGGTCCGAGGGCCACTTCCAGCCCACAAATCTCTTAAATCTGGCCCATGAAAAGGTTTCAATACAAATTATATATATATATATACATACATACATACATACATACAGTGGTATGAAAAAGTTTGGGCACCCGTGATCATTTTCAAGATTTTCCTTTATGGATCATTGGTTGTTCGGAACAGCAATTTCAATTAAATATATCATATAGCAAACAAACACAGTGATATTTAAGAAGTGAAATGAAGTTTATAGGA
>NC_024327.1:9962599-9965291 GCF_000523025.1 Cynoglossus semilaevis | reverse complement strand
AAAAATACCTTCAACCAGAATCCAGACCCTCATTGGAAGCTATAGGAAGCGTTTAGAGGCTGTTATTTCTGCAAAAAGAGGATCTACTAAATATTGATGTAATTTTTCTGTTGGGGTGCCCAAATTCATGCACATGCCTAATTTTGTTTACGTAATTATTGCACACTTTCTGTAAATCCTATGGACTTCATTTCACTTCTTAAATATCACTGTGTTTGTTTGCTATGTGATATATTTAATTGAAATTGCTGTTCCGAACAACCAATGATACATAAAGGTGCCCAAACTTTTCCATACCACTGTATATACCCATCTATCCATCCATTCATTCATTTATTTATTTATTTTCATCCGCTTATCCGTTACTGGGTCGCGGGAGCAGCAGTTGCCACCCAAATCACATTGTACCAACCCCCCAAACTGTCCTGCGGGTAGTGAGTCCACTGGAAGGTACCAACTGCCCTAACCGGGATTCGAACTTGCCTGACATTGCCTCTAGGCCAAAGCGCCACCCACTGTATATATATATACTAACTACACAGGTTTTCTGTAGTAAAAATTGTGCACTGATGTAGCCCTCCAATGAAATGGCGGTGGCAGCAGTGGTCCTCACTTGAGTTAAAGCTCTAAAATTATTAATTCTGTGATGAAAATGTGAGCTGCCTCACATTACTGGGGAGTCATGGTAAACACTGCCTGTTTTAAGAACTCTTGAGCAAGGCATCGACTTAATTGAACTGCTTCGCTGTCCTCGTAGAAGGGCTTCTCCTGCAATGATTAACTTTTACACAGCAGAGCAGTTTATCAAAGATAAGAAGAAGAAATGCAAGTCTGTGAGTGTTGTACCACACTGGATACATCATATTTAAGCACACCGTCACACTGACAAATATACTTCAAAATGAAGAGCTTTAAATAGGTATGAGAGAGTGAGGTATCACGGTGCACTGTACGCAGCCAACAACCCTCTGTAGAAAAACACCATTAACAGTTGGCTGCTCTTCAGCTGGGTTTTGGGTTCAAGGAGATGTGGGGCACTGCCAACAGCCTGATAGGTTATCTTACATGACAATATTATCGCGTGGTAGGGCAAAGTTGGCGCTTTTTCCCTGCCTTGTCGGCCCTGCCCAACTCTGCTCCATTACCACAACATTAAGACTTGTTTCTTTGCAAAAAGTATTAGACGAGCACACATCAAAGCGTGGAGCAGGGAGACCAGAGACAAAGGAACAGGAAGAGAGAGTGATAAGACAGAAGGGGAGCAACACGAAGTAGGAGCAGAAGTAGAGGGAAAAGTTGTACAGTATATGTACATATAAATACGTTGGGGCCTCAAGATACGAGTCTAATTCGTTCCACAACAGCACTCATGTGTCGATCCACTCGTATCTCGATTGCATTTTCCCCATTGAAAATAACCGATAAAAACCAATTTATTTATTCCAGCCCCCCAGAAATATAATATTAATTAATTCAATTAAAATTCCCCCTATCTAAACATCAAAAACATAGATATTAACGAATATATTGATGTATATAAAACAATACTAATTAAGAAAACAATTTATATAATTGCTATAAAATGGGCAAAATAACCCATCGAGGGACAGTGAGAGAGACAGCACAACAGTATCGAGTGGAAAAATGGAGCTCGGTTGAGCACTCCTAACTCGATGATTCCTCGTATTAAGTTGCTTACTTGTAACTTGGAAAACTCATATCTCGGGTAGCTCGTATCCTGAAGCCCCACTGTATATACATTACATTTAGCAGACACTTTTATCCACAGAAACTTACAGAGGAGTATTAAAATTATCAAGCAGGTGGTTCCTCTGGGAATCCAACGCAGACACTGTATTTTCTGCACTATAAGGCGCACTTAAAAGCCTTTAATTTCCTCAAAAATCGTCACTGCACCTTATAACTCGGTGCGCCTTATGTATTACTTTTGGTTGTGCTTACTGACCTCAAACCGATTTTATAAACCCAAACCACACAGCGCATCACACTGTTCCCCAACTGAACTTAATGAGGATAAATAATTTGTATGTGGAGCCATTGGTGAAAGCCAGCTTATAGTATATAGAGGCTATATACTGGTGGGCCAACTCTAGTACACATTTGATATGACCTCATGTGCCATATATAATTACAGTGCGGGCCAGATTTGAGTTTGACACGTGTGCCATAAGGCGTTGCATGGGACTGTTTGAAGACTTCATTGAACAAGTGTTAACCCTGTAAAGCCCAAACCATTAAATATCCATCCATCCATCCATCATCAACAACCGCTTATCCGGGGCAACAGTCTGAGCAGGGACACCCAGACTTCCCTCTCTCTCGACACTTCCTCCAGCTCTTCTGGGGGGACCCCAAGGCGCTCCCAGGCCAGCCGAGCGACGTAGTCATTCCAGCGTGTCCTACGTCTTCCCCTAGGTCTCCTTCCAGAGGGACAGGACCCAAGCTCCTCCCTCAGCTGACTCCTCTCGATGTGGAGGAGCAGCAGCTCTACTTCGAGCTCCTCTCGTGTGACAGAGCTCCTCACCCTATCTCTAAGGGAGCACTCTGCCAACCTGCGGAGAAAGCTCATTTCAGCCGCTTGTATCTGGGATCTCGTTCTTTCGGTCATGACCCAGAGCTCATGACCATAGGTGAGGGTAGGAACGTAGATCGACCGGTAAATCGAGAGCTT
>NC_024327.1:9961832-9962167 GCF_000523025.1 Cynoglossus semilaevis | reverse complement strand
CCGGACAGCCCTTAGAAGAGGGCCCCCAACCCCATACTCTCGGAGCACCCCCCACAGAATACCATGAGGGACACGGTCGAAAGCCTTTTCCAAGTCCACAAAACACATGTGGACCGGTTGGGCAAACTCCCATGAACCCTCAAGCACTCTGTGGAAGGTATAGAGCTGGTCCAGTGTTCCACGACCAGGACGAAAGCCGCATTGTTCCTCTTGAATCCGAGGTTCGACTATCGGACGGATTCTCCTCTCCAGTACCCTGGAATAGACTTTTCCCGGGAGGCTGAGGAGTGTGATCCCCGAAAAGTGTGACACACCCTCCGGTCACCCATTTTGAA
>NC_024327.1:9941716-9961732 GCF_000523025.1 Cynoglossus semilaevis | reverse complement strand
CCTCTCAAGGCTTCTGGCAGTTAAAGCTGCATGAGGACAGTACAAAGTACTGCACTTTCAATACACCGTATGGGCGCTACTGCTTCCAGAGAATGCCTTTTGGCATATGCTCCGCTCCAGAAGTATTCCACCGAACAATGGAGCACATCATAGAGGGCATTGAAGGTGTACGTGTGTATGTTGATGATCTGATCTTATGGGGATCTACTCTTGAGCAACACAACGAAAGGCTCATCAAAGTGCTTCGGAGAGTCCAGAAGTACCAGCTGAAGCTGAACAGATCGAAGTGTCAGTTTGGTGTGAACGAAATCACCTTTCTTGGTGATAAGTTGTCAGCAGCCGGTGTTGAACCGGATAGAAGCAAGATCAAAGCAATACTGGACATGCCAAGACCTGAAGACAAAAAAGGTGTGCTGCGGGCACTAGGCATGATCAATTTCATTGGAAAATTCATACCAAACTTATCCTCCAAGACAGTGCACTTACGAGAGCTACTGCGTGACAGGTGTGAGTTCAAGTGGACATCTGAACATGAGGCAGAATGGTCCCGTCTGAAAACTACTCTCACCACAGAGCCAGTGTTGACGTTTTTCGATCCATCAGAAAGGATAAAGATATCCACCGACTCATCAAAGGATGGCATTGGAGCCGTTCTGCTGCAGACATCTGGAGAAGACTGGAAGCCCGTCGCCTATGCGTCGAGAACGATGACAAGTGCTGAGTGCCGCTACGCTCAAATTGAAAAAAGAGTGTTTGGGACTGGTGTACGGTTTCCAGAAGTTTCATGGCTATGTGTATGGCCTACCAAAGTTTGTAGCAGAGACAGACCACAAGCCGTTAATAGCCATCATCAAGAAAAACCTCAGTGAAATGTCACCACGCATTCAAAGGCTCATGATGAAGCTACAACGTTATGATTTTGACCTGATTTACACACCTGGAAAACACATAGTGGTAGCTGATGCTCTGTCTAGGGCAGTCACACAGAGCGAGGAGCATGACGAGTGTTCCACGGAAAAGGAAGTGAATCTTCATGTAAACCTGATCACTGAGACACTGCCCATGTCTGACATGAAATCCAGGCTGATCGCGGATGAAACAAAGAAGGATGTCGGTCTGCAGAGAGTCATCCAGCTGATGAATGAGGATTGGCCACGGGGTGAGTGTCAACAATATTACAACATTAGAGGGGAGCTGAGTTTGGTTAATGGACTGCTGTTGCGGAAGAACAGAATAGTCATTCCTCAGTCTCTGAGACCAGACATGCTTAAAAGATTACATGAAGGGCATCTAGGAATGGAAAAGTGCAAGAGAAGGGCTAGAACCTCGATCTATTGGCCAAGCATAAATGCTGATATAGACAGGATGGTGTCAAGATGTGCCACATGTCTAAAACATCAAGCAAAGCAGGCAAAAGAGCCCATGGCAATCACAGAGATACCTGACGAGCCCTGGCAAAAAGTTGGGACTGATTTGTTCTACTTGGATGGAAAGAATTACCTGCTGGTAATCGACTACCTATCCAACTATCCAGAAATTGCACTGCTTCCCAACATGTCAGCGGCCTGTGTGATTAAGCACATGAAATCTATCTTTGCCAGACACGGGATTCCTCAAGTTGTGTACAGTGACAACGGTCCCTCCTACAGCTGCAAAGAATTTCAGGATTTTGCGCAAGAATATGACTTTTGTCATGTGACTTCGAGTCCCCTGTATGCCCAATCAAACGGAAAGGCAGAGAAAGGTGTGCACATAGTCAAACAGCTGCTCAAGAAAGCACAAGAAAGTCATTCAGATCCATACTTAGCTCTGCTGAGTTATCGAGCTTCGCCTCTTGAGCATGGCCTGTCCCCTGCAGAAATTCTTATGGGACGCAGATTACGCACTACACTTCCCCACACCTCTGAACAGAAACAGAAGGAAGTGAAACAAAAACAAAAAGATCTTCAAAAGAGACAAAAAGCAAATTATGACAAGTCAACAAAAAGCTTAGTACCACTGGCTAGGCATGACACCGTGAGAATACATGATTCCAGCACCTGGAGCAAGAAAGCAACAGTTCTTGAAGAAGTGAGTCCAAGATCTTATAATGTCAAAACAGAAGATGGTCAAGTCCTCAGAAGAAATCGACGGAGTCTACTAAAAACACAAGACACCTGGCAGGAACAGACAGAGGAAGATTCTGAGGGAGATCCAGCCTCCACCACATCAGAGGATCCACTGCCAGATGATCACCAGAGGGCTGTAGAGACTGACTTGCCAGTGCTGAGAAGATCATCGCGCCCTGTCAAAGCACCTGACAGGCTGAATCTATAAGGACTATGAGCTGTATCCTTTTCAGTGAAGCTAGAGTTCATGTTTATGTTGTTTATGGAGTAATGTTAAGCTGAAAAGAAGAAGAAAAAAATCAATGGGTTCATAGTCATATGTGAGTGTTAAAATAATATAAAATACTTGGTGTGTGATGTTTTCATCTCAAGAAAAAGGGGGATGTAATGATAAGTAATGTTAAGTTAATGAGTTGCAGTTCTACCCCCTGCCACCAGAGGGCTGCAGATATAATGTATTCCCCGGATGTGTGTAGGTGTGTTAGAAGTCATCACGGACGAATAAGAGTGATGACAGCGTACCTGTATGGATGCTTACACCATCGTTAATAAACGTGTTCAGTGAAGAACCCAAGTTTCTTTATTTACTTAAGAAACATTACATGGTACCAGGAGTGGTCCAACAGATGTCATGGAAAGTGTGAAGCCGCCTGAACCTCTGAATTGGACGGGAAATGTGGACTGCGAGTGGCGAACGTTTAAGCAACGATTTAAGCTGTATCTGCAGGCACTGGGCCTGGACACAAAGCCAGACGCGCGGAAAATAGCACTGCTTCTCACCGTCGCGGGACCTCAGGCTGTGGAGGTATATAATACGTTCATATTTGCTGAAAGGGATCACCAGGAACAGTTCGACAAGGTTGTGGAAAAATTTGATGAACACTGTTCACCAAAGAAGAACGAGACCTTCGAGCGGTATGTGTTTCGATCCCGCATGCAATTGCAAGGTGAAAGTTTTGATGCTTTTGTGACGGACTTGAAATTGAAAGCAAGAACATGTAACTTCGGAGACTTGAAAGACTCAATGATTCGTGACCAAATAGTGTTCGGAGTGATCGAAAAAAAAATGAGAGAGAGGTTACTACGGGAGCCTGAACTGAAGTTAGCTGATGCTATCAAAATTGGCAACGCCAGCGAACTTGCTCAGCAGCATGCAAAAATATTTAGCGGTCAGAAGGATCAGGAGAGTGCAACGACGCACGTGGCTGCAGTGCATAAGCAAATTCAAAGACAGAAAAAACAGAGTAAACCACAAAAAGACACAGAGACATTTTCCTGCAAAAGATGTGGCAATCAGCATGCACCTAAACAGTGCCCTGCATTTGGCAAAATGTGTAGCAAATGTAAAGGAAAGAATCACTTTGCCAAGCAATGCTTTTCAAAATGGAAACAGAGTGGCAGTGATCGAGTCCACACAGTGGAGGAAACGGAGCTTGCTGATTCGTTCTTTGTCGGCATGGTAGCGCAGCATGAGGATGGCATGGCAGCACAGCCAAAAGACATTGGACAGTGCACAAATGCAACCTGTGCTGGAAAGGACAAGTGGAGTGTGCCACTGGAGATAAATGGTGCAGTCATTCCGCTGAAGTTAGACACAGGGGCAAAGGCCAATTTGATCAGTGAATGTGACATCAGAGCAATGAAGGTGAGACCACGCATCCATCCCAGCCCAGTGAAGCTCAAAGCCTACAATGGACACAACATTGACACAAAAGGCACATGCAAACTAAAAGTGAAAATTAAAGAAAAAGAGCATCACCTTATGTTTGTAGTTGTTCCGGATGGACATGACTCATTATTAGGTGACACTGCATGTGAAAATTTAGGCTTAGTGAGGAGGGTGTACTGCATTAACAATGTCAATAGCCAGACCAGTGTGGAGACAATAGTGAACCAATACCCAGACATCTTCAAGGGGTTTGGAGTCTTACCATTCACCTACAAGATACAACTGAAGGATGATGCACAGCCAGTCGTCCATGCTCCCAGGCGCATTCCAGCTCCCCTACGAGGAAAGCTGAAACAAGAACTGGATAGAATGCTGTCATTGGGTGTGATAAGGAAAGTAGAAGAGCCAACAGAATGGGTGAATTCGATGGTGTGTGTCAGAAAAACGAATGGAGAACTACGTGTGTGCATGGATCCAAAAGATCTGAATAACAACATAAAAAGAGAGCATTATCAAATACCTACCAGAGACGAGATAACAAGCGAGATGGCCGGTGCCAAATACTTCAGTAAATTGGACGCCTCTCAAGGCTTCTGGCAGTTAAAGCTGCATGAGGACAGTACAAAGTACTGCACTTTCAATACACCGTATGGGCGCTACTGCTTCCAGAGAATGCCTTTTGGCATATGCTCCGCTCCAGAAGTATTCCACCGAACAATGGAGCACATCATAGAGGGCATTGAAGGTGTACGTGTGTATGTTGATGATCTGATCTTATGGGGATCTACTCTTGAGCAACACAACGAAAGGCTCATCAAAGTGCTTCGGAGAGTCCAGAAGTACCAGCTGAAGCTGAACAGATCGAAGTGTCAGTTTGGTGTGAACGAAATCACCTTTCTTGGTGATAAGTTGTCAGCAGCCGGTGTTGAACCGGATAGAAGCAAGATCAAAGCAATACTGGACATGCCAAGACCTGAAGACAAAAAAGGTGTGCTGCGGGCACTAGGCATGATCAATTTCATTGGAAAATTCATACCAAACTTATCCTCCAAGACAGTGCACTTACGAGAGCTACTGCGTGACAGGTGTGAGTTCAAGTGGACATCTGAACATGAGGCAGAATGGTCCCGTCTGAAAACTACTCTCACCACAGAGCCAGTGTTGACGTTTTTCGATCCATCAGAAAGGATAAAGATATCCACCGACTCATCAAAGGATGGCATTGGAGCCGTTCTGCTGCAGACATCTGGAGAAGACTGGAAGCCCGTCGCCTATGCGTCGAGAACGATGACAAGTGCTGAGTGCCGCTACGCTCAAATTGAAAAAGAGTGTTTGGGACTGGTGTACGGTTTCCAGAAGTTTCATGGCTATGTGTATGGCCTACCAAAGTTTGTAGCAGAGACAGACCACAAGCCGTTAATAGCCATCATCAAGAAAAACCTCAGTGAAATGTCACCACGCATTCAAAGGCTCATGATGAAGCTACAACGTTATGATTTTGACCTGATTTACACACCTGGAAAACACATAGTGGTAGCTGATGCTCTGTCTAGGGCAGTCACACAGAGCGAGGAGCATGACGAGTGTTCCACGGAAAAGGAAGTGAATCTTCATGTAAACCTGATCACTGAGACACTGCCCATGTCTGACATGAAATCCAGGCTGATCGCGGATGAAACAAAGAAGGATGTCGGTCTGCAGAGAGTCATCCAGCTGATGAATGAGGATTGGCCACGGGGTGAGTGTCAACAATATTACAACATTAGAGGGGAGCTGAGTTTGGTTAATGGACTGCTGTTGCGGAAGAACAGAATAGTCATTCCTCAGTCTCTGAGACCAGACATGCTTAAAAGATTACATGAAGGGCATCTAGGAATGGAAAAGTGCAAGAGAAGGGCTAGAACCTCGATCTATTGGCCAAGCATAAATGCTGATATAGACAGGATGGTGTCAAGATGTGCCACATGTCTAAAACATCAAGCAAAGCAGGCAAAAGAGCCCATGGCAATCACAGAGATACCTGACGAGCCCTGGCAAAAAGTTGGGACTGATTTGTTCTACTTGGATGGAAAGAATTACCTGCTGGTAATCGACTACCTATCCAACTATCCAGAAATTGCACTGCTTCCCAACATGTCAGCGGCCTGTGTGATTAAGCACATGAAATCTATCTTTGCCAGACACGGGATTCCTCAAGTTGTGTACAGTGACAACGGTCCCTCCTACAGCTGCAAAGAATTTCAGGATTTTGCGCAAGAATATGACTTTTGTCATGTGACTTCGAGTCCCCTGTATGCCCAATCAAACGGAAAGGCAGAGAAAGGTGTGCACATAGTCAAACAGCTGCTCAAGAAAGCACAAGAAAGTCATTCAGATCCATACTTAGCTCTGCTGAGTTATCGAGCTTCGCCTCTTGAGCATGGCCTGTCCCCTGCAGAAATTCTTATGGGACGCAGATTACGCACTACACTTCCCCACACCTCTGAACAGAAACAGAAGGAAGTGAAACAAAAACAAAAAGATCTTCAAAAGAGACAAAAAGCAAATTATGACAAGTCAACAAAAAGCTTAGTACCACTGGCTAGGCATGACACCGTGAGAATACATGATTCCAGCACCTGGAGCAAGAAAGCAACAGTTCTTGAAGAAGTGAGTCCAAGATCTTATAATGTCAAAACAGAAGATGGTCAAGTCCTCAGAAGAAATCGACGGAGTCTACTAAAAACACAAGACACCTGGCAGGAACAGACAGAGGAAGATTCTGAGGGAGATCCAGCCTCCACCACATCAGAGGATCCACTGCCAGATGATCACCAGAGGGCTGTAGAGACTGACTTGCCAGTGCTGAGAAGATCATCGCGCCCTGTCAAAGCACCTGACAGGCTGAATCTATAAGGACTATGAGCTGTATCCTTTTCAGTGAAGCTAGAGTTCATGTTTATGTTGTTTATGGAGTAATGTTAAGCTGAAAAGAAGAAGAAAAAAATCAATGGGTTCATAGTCATATGTGAGTGTTAAAATAATATAAAATACTTGGTGTGTGATGTTTTCATCTCAAGAAAAAGGGGGATGTAATGATAAGTAATGTTAAGTTAATGAGTTGCAGTTCTACCCCCTGCCACCAGAGGGCTGCAGATATAATGTATTCCCCGGATGTGTGTAGGTGTGTTAGAAGTCATCACGGACGAATAAGAGTGATGACAGCGTACCTGTATGGATGCTTACACCATCGTTAATAAACGTGTTCAGTGAAGAACCCAAGTTTCTTTATTTACTTAAGAAACATTACATGGTACCAGGAGTGGTCCAACAGATGTCATGGAAAGTGTGAAGCCGCCTGAACCTCTGAATTGGACGGGAAATGTGGACTGCGAGTGGCGAACGTTTAAGCAACGATTTAAGCTGTATCTGCAGGCACTGGGCCTGGACACAAAGCCAGACGCGCGGAAAATAGCACTGCTTCTCACCGTCGCGGGACCTCAGGCTGTGGAGGTATATAATACGTTCATATTTGCTGAAAGGGATCACCAGGAACAGTTCGACAAGGTTGTGGAAAAATTTGATGAACACTGTTCACCAAAGAAGAACGAGACCTTCGAGCGGTATGTGTTTCGATCCCGCATGCAATTGCAAGGTGAAAGTTTTGATGCTTTTGTGACGGACTTGAAATTGAAAGCAAGAACATGTAACTTCGGAGACTTGAAAGACTCAATGATTCGTGACCAAATAGTGTTCGGAGTGATCGAAAAAAAAATGAGAGAGAGGTTACTACGGGAGCCTGAACTGAAGTTAGCTGATGCTATCAAAATTGGCAACGCCAGCGAACTTGCTCAGCAGCATGCAAAAATATTTAGCGGTCAGAAGGATCAGGAGAGTGCAACGACGCACGTGGCTGCAGTGCATAAGCAAATTCAAAGACAGAAAAAACAGAGTAAACCACAAAAAGACACAGAGACATTTTCCTGCAAAAGATGTGGCAATCAGCATGCACCTAAACAGTGCCCTGCATTTGGCAAAATGTGTAGCAAATGTAAAGGAAAGAATCACTTTGCCAAGCAATGCTTTTCAAAATGGAAACAGAGTGGCAGTGATCGAGTCCACACAGTGGAGGAAACGGAGCTTGCTGATTCGTTCTTTGTCGGCATGGTAGCGCAGCATGAGGATGGCATGGCAGCACAGCCAAAAGACATTGGACAGTGCACAAATGCAACCTGTGCTGGAAAGGACAAGTGGAGTGTGCCACTGGAGATAAATGGTGCAGTCATTCCGCTGAAGTTAGACACAGGGGCAAAGGCCAATTTGATCAGTGAATGTGACATCAGAGCAATGAAGGTGAGACCACGCATCCATCCCAGCCCAGTGAAGCTCAAAGCCTACAATGGACACAACATTGACACAAAAGGCACATGCAAACTAAAAGTGAAAATTAAAGAAAAAGAGCATCACCTTATGTTTGTAGTTGTTCCGGATGGACATGACTCATTATTAGGTGACACTGCATGTGAAAATTTAGGCTTAGTGAGGAGGGTGTACTGCATTAACAATGTCAATAGCCAGACCAGTGTGGAGACAATAGTGAACCAATACCCAGACATCTTCAAGGGGTTTGGAGTCTTACCATTCACCTACAAGATACAACTGAAGGATGATGCACAGCCAGTCGTCCATGCTCCCAGGCGCATTCCAGCTCCCCTACGAGGAAAGCTGAAACAAGAACTGGATAGAATGCTGTCATTGGGTGTGATAAGGAAAGTAGAAGAGCCAACAGAATGGGTGAATTCGATGGTGTGTGTCAGAAAAACGAATGGAGAACTACGTGTGTGCATGGATCCAAAAGATCTGAATAACAACATAAAAAGAGAGCATTATCAAATACCTACCAGAGACGAGATAACAAGCGAGATGGCCGGTGCCAAATACTTCAGTAAATTGGACGCCTCTCAAGGCTTCTGGCAGTTAAAGCTGCATGAGGACAGTACAAAGTACTGCACTTTCAATACACCGTATGGGCGCTACTGCTTCCAGAGAATGCCTTTTGGCATATGCTCCGCTCCAGAAGTATTCCACCGAACAATGGAGCACATCATAGAGGGCATTGAAGGTGTACGTGTGTATGTTGATGATCTGATCTTATGGGGATCTACTCTTGAGCAACACAACGAAAGGCTCATCAAAGTGCTTCGGAGAGTCCAGAAGTACCAGCTGAAGCTGAACAGATCGAAGTGTCAGTTTGGTGTGAACGAAATCACCTTTCTTGGTGATAAGTTGTCAGCAGCCGGTGTTGAACCGGATAGAAGCAAGATCAAAGCAATACTGGACATGCCAAGACCTGAAGACAAAAAAGGTGTGCTGCGGGCACTAGGCATGATCAATTTCATTGGAAAATTCATACCAAACTTATCCTCCAAGACAGTGCACTTACGAGAGCTACTGCGTGACAGGTGTGAGTTCAAGTGGACATCTGAACATGAGGCAGAATGGTCCCGTCTGAAAACTACTCTCACCACAGAGCCAGTGTTGACGTTTTTCGATCCATCAGAAAGGATAAAGATATCCACCGACTCATCAAAGGATGGCATTGGAGCCGTTCTGCTGCAGACATCTGGAGAAGACTGGAAGCCCGTCGCCTATGCGTCGAGAACGATGACAAGTGCTGAGTGCCGCTACGCTCAAATTGAAAAAGAGTGTTTGGGACTGGTGTACGGTTTCCAGAAGTTTCATGGCTATGTGTATGGCCTACCAAAGTTTGTAGCAGAGACAGACCACAAGCCGTTAATAGCCATCATCAAGAAAAACCTCAGTGAAATGTCACCACGCATTCAAAGGCTCATGATGAAGCTACAACGTTATGATTTTGACCTGATTTACACACCTGGAAAACACATAGTGGTAGCTGATGCTCTGTCTAGGGCAGTCACACAGAGCGAGGAGCATGACGAGTGTTCCACGGAAAAGGAAGTGAATCTTCATGTAAACCTGATCACTGAGACACTGCCCATGTCTGACATGAAATCCAGGCTGATCGCGGATGAAACAAAGAAGGATGTCGGTCTGCAGAGAGTCATCCAGCTGATGAATGAGGATTGGCCACGGGGTGAGTGTCAACAATATTACAACATTAGAGGGGAGCTGAGTTTGGTTAATGGACTGCTGTTGCGGAAGAACAGAATAGTCATTCCTCAGTCTCTGAGACCAGACATGCTTAAAAGATTACATGAAGGGCATCTAGGAATGGAAAAGTGCAAGAGAAGGGCTAGAACCTCGATCTATTGGCCAAGCATAAATGCTGATATAGACAGGATGGTGTCAAGATGTGCCACATGTCTAAAACATCAAGCAAAGCAGGCAAAAGAGCCCATGGCAATCACAGAGATACCTGACGAGCCCTGGCAAAAAGTTGGGACTGATTTGTTCTACTTGGATGGAAAGAATTACCTGCTGGTAATCGACTACCTATCCAACTATCCAGAAATTGCACTGCTTCCCAACATGTCAGCGGCCTGTGTGATTAAGCACATGAAATCTATCTTTGCCAGACACGGGATTCCTCAAGTTGTGTACAGTGACAACGGTCCCTCCTACAGCTGCAAAGAATTTCAGGATTTTGCGCAAGAATATGACTTTTGTCATGTGACTTCGAGTCCCCTGTATGCCCAATCAAACGGAAAGGCAGAGAAAGGTGTGCACATAGTCAAACAGCTGCTCAAGAAAGCACAAGAAAGTCATTCAGATCCATACTTAGCTCTGCTGAGTTATCGAGCTTCGCCTCTTGAGCATGGCCTGTCCCCTGCAGAAATTCTTATGGGACGCAGATTACGCACTACACTTCCCCACACCTCTGAACAGAAACAGAAGGAAGTGAAACAAAAACAAAAAGATCTTCAAAAGAGACAAAAAGCAAATTATGACAAGTCAACAAAAAGCTTAGTACCACTGGCTAGGCATGACACCGTGAGAATACATGATTCCAGCACCTGGAGCAAGAAAGCAACAGTTCTTGAAGAAGTGAGTCCAAGATCTTATAATGTCAAAACAGAAGATGGTCAAGTCCTCAGAAGAAATCGACGGAGTCTACTAAAAACACAAGACACCTGGCAGGAACAGACAGAGGAAGATTCTGAGGGAGATCCAGCCTCCACCACATCAGAGGATCCACTGCCAGATGATCACCAGAGGGCTGTAGAGACTGACTTGCCAGTGCTGAGAAGATCATCGCGCCCTGTCAAAGCACCTGACAGGCTGAATCTATAAGGACTATGAGCTGTATCCTTTTCAGTGAAGCTAGAGTTCATGTTTATGTTGTTTATGGAGTAATGTTAAGCTGAAAAGAAGAAGAAAAAAATCAATGGGTTCATAGTCATATGTGAGTGTTAAAATAATATAAAATACTTGGTGTGTGATGTTTTCATCTCAAGAAAAAGGGGGATGTAATGATAAGTAATGTTAAGTTAATGAGTTGCAGTTCTACCCCCTGCCACCAGAGGGCTGCAGATATAATGTATTCCCCGGATGTGTGTAGGTGTGTTAGAAGTCATCACGGACGAATAAGAGTGATGACAGCGTACCTGTATGGATGCTTACACCATCGTTAATAAACGTGTTCAGTGAAGAACCCAAGTTTCTTTATTTACTTAAGAAACATTACATGGTACCAGGAGTGGTCCAACAGATGTCATGGAAAGTGTGAAGCCGCCTGAACCTCTGAATTGGACGGGAAATGTGGACTGCGAGTGGCGAACGTTTAAGCAACGATTTAAGCTGTATCTGCAGGCACTGGGCCTGGACACAAAGCCAGACGCGCGGAAAATAGCACTGCTTCTCACCGTCGCGGGACCTCAGGCTGTGGAGGTATATAATACGTTCATATTTGCTGAAAGGGATCACCAGGAACAGTTCGACAAGGTTGTGGACAAATTTGATGAACACTGTTCACCAAAGAAGAACGAGACCTTCGAGCGGTCTGTGTTTCGATCCCGCATGCAATTGCAAGGTGAAAGTTTTGATGCTTTTGTGACGGACTTGAAATTGAAAGCAAGAACATGTAACTTCGGAGACTTGAAAGACTCAATGATTCGTGACCAAATAGTGTTCGGAGTGATCGAAAAAAAAATGAGAGAGAGGTTACTACGGGAGCCTGAACTGAAGTTAGCTGATGCTATCAAAATTGGCAACGCCAGCGAACTTGCTCAGCAGCATGCAAAAATATTTAGCGGTCAGAAGGATCAGGAGAGTGCAACGACGCACGTGGCTGCAGTGCATAAGCAAATTCAAAGACAGAAAAAACAGAGTAAACCACAAAAAGACACAGAGACATTTTCCTGCAAAAGATGTGGCAATCAGCATGCACCTAAACAGTGCCCTGCATTTGGCAAAATGTGTAGCAAATGTAAAGGAAAGAATCACTTTGCCAAGCAATGCTTTTCAAAATGGAAACAGAGTGGCAGTGATCGAGTCCACACAGTGGAGGAAACGGAGCTTGCTGATTCGTTCTTTGTCGGCATGGTAGCGCAGCATGAGGATGGCATGGCAGCACAGCCAAAAGACATTGGACAGTGCACAAATGCAACCTGTGCTGGAAAGGACAAGTGGAGTGTGCCACTGGAGATAAATGGTGCAGTCATTCCGCTGAAGTTAGACACAGGGGCAAAGGCCAATTTGATCAGTGAATGTGACATCAGAGCAATGAAGGTGAGACCACGCATCCATCCCAGCCCAGTGAAGCTCAAAGCCTACAATGGACACAACATTGACACAAAAGGCACATGCAAACTAAAAGTGAAAATTAAAGAAAAAGAGCATCACCTTATGTTTGTAGTTGTTCCGGATGGACATGACTCATTATTAGGTGACACTGCATGTGAAAATTTAGGCTTAGTGAGGAGGGTGTACTGCATTAACAATGTCAATAGCCAGACCAGTGTGGAGACAATAGTGAACCAATACCCAGACATCTTCAAGGGGTTTGGAGTCTTACCATTCACCTACAAGATACAACTGAAGGATGATGCACAGCCAGTCGTCCATGCTCCCAGGCGCATTCCAGCTCCCCTACGAGGAAAGCTGAAACAAGAACTGGATAGAATGCTGTCATTGGGTGTGATAAGGAAAGTAGAAGAGCCAACAGAATGGGTGAATTCGATGGTGTGTGTCAGAAAAACGAATGGAGAACTACGTGTGTGCATGGATCCAAAAGATCTGAATAACAACATAAAAAGAGAGCATTATCAAATACCTACCAGAGACGAGATAACAAGCGAGATGGCCGGTGCCAAATACTTCAGTAAATTGGACGCCTCTCAAGGCTTCTGGCAGTTAAAGCTGCATGAGGACAGTACAAAGTACTGCACTTTCAATACACCGTATGGGCGCTACTGCTTCCAGAGAATGCCTTTTGGCATATGCTCCGCTCCAGAAGTATTCCACCGAACAATGGAGCACATCATAGAGGGCATTGAAGGTGTACGTGTGTATGTTGATGATCTGATCTTATGGGGATCTACTCTTGAGCAACACAACGAAAGGCTCATCAAAGTGCTTCGGAGAGTCCAGAAGTACCAGCTGAAGCTGAACAGATCGAAGTGTCAGTTTGGTGTGAACGAAATCACCTTTCTTGGTGATAAGTTGTCAGCAGCCGGTGTTGAACCGGATAGAAGCAAGATCAAAGCAATACTGGACATGCCAAGACCTGAAGACAAAAAAGGTGTGCTGCGGGCACTAGGCATGATCAATTTCATTGGAAAATTCATACCAAACTTATCCTCCAAGACAGTGCACTTACGAGAGCTACTGCGTGACAGGTGTGAGTTCAAGTGGACATCTGAACATGAGGCAGAATGGTCCCGTCTGAAAACTACTCTCACCACAGAGCCAGTGTTGACGTATAAAGATATCCACCGACTCATCAAAGGATGGCATTGGAGCCGTTCTGCTGCAGACATCTGGAGAAGACTGGAAGCCCGTCGCCTATGCGTCGAGAACGATGACAAGTGCTGAGTGCCGCTACGCTCAAATTGAAAAAGAGTGTTTGGGACTGGTGTACGGTTTCCAGAAGTTTCATGGCTATGTGTATGGCCTACCAAAGTTTGTAGCAGAGACAGACCACAAGCCGTTAATAGCCATCATCAAGAAAAACCTCAGTGAAATGTCACCACGCATTCAAAGGCTCATGATGAAGCTACAACGTTATGATTTTGACCTGATTTACACACCTGGAAAACACATAGTGGTAGCTGATGCTCTGTCTAGGGCAGTCACACAGAGCGAGGAGCATGACGAGTGTTCCACGGAAAAGGAAGTGAATCTTCATGTAAACCTGATCACTGAGACACTGCCCATGTCTGACATGAAATCCAGGCTGATCGCGGATGAAACAAAGAAGGATGTCGGTCTGCAGAGAGTCATCCAGCTGATGAATGAGGATTGGCCACGGGGTGAGTGTCAACAATATTACAACATTAGAGGGGAGCTGAGTTTGGTTAATGGACTGCTGTTGCGGAAGAACAGAATAGTCATTCCTCAGTCTCTGAGACCAGACATGCTTAAAAGATTACATGAAGGGCATCTAGGAATGGAAAAGTGCAAGAGAAGGGCTAGAACCTCGATCTATTGGCCAAGCATAAATGCTGATATAGACAGGATGGTGTCAAGATGTGCCACATGTCTAAAACATCAAGCAAAGCAGGCAAAAGAGCCCATGGCAATCACAGAGATACCTGACGAGCCCTGGCAAAAAGTTGGGACTGATTTGTTCTACTTGGATGGAAAGAATTACCTGCTGGTAATCGACTACCTATCCAACTATCCAGAAATTGCACTGCTTCCCAACATGTCAGCGGCCTGTGTGATTAAGCACATGAAATCTATCTTTGCCAGACACGGGATCATTACATGAAATCTATCTTTGCCAGACACGGGATTCCTCAAGTTGTGTACAGTGACAACGGTCCCTCCTACAGCTGCAAAGAATTTCAGGATTTTGCGCAAGAATATGACTTTTGTCATGTGACTTCGAGTCCCCTGTATGCCCAATCAAACGGAAAGGCAGAGAAAGGTGTGCACATAGTCAAACAGCTGCTCAAGAAAGCACAAGAAAGTCATTCAGATCCATACTTAGCTCTGCTGAGTTATCGAGCTTCGCCTCTTGAGCATGGCCTGTCCCCTGCAGAAATTCTTATGGGACGCAGATTACGCACTACACTTCCCCACACCTCTGAACAGAAACAGAAGGAAGTGAAACAAAAACAAAAAGATCTTCAAAAGAGACAAAAAGCAAATTATGACAAGTCAACAAAAAGCTTAGTACCACTGGCTAGGCATGACACCGTGAGAATACATGATTCCAGCACCTGGAGCAAGAAAGCAACAGTTCTTGAAGAAGTGAGTCCAAGATCTTATAATGTCAAAACAGAAGATGGTCAAGTCCTCAGAAGAAATCGACGGAGTCTACTAAAAACACAAGACACCTGGCAGGAACAGACAGAGGAAGATTCTGAGGGAGATCCAGCCTCCACCACATCAGAGGATCCACTGCCAGATGATCACCAGAGGGCTGTAGAGACTGACTTGCCAGTGCTGAGAAGATCATCGCGCCCTGTCAAAGCACCTGACAGGCTGAATCTATAAGGACTATGAGCTGTATCCTTTTCAGTGAAGCTAGAGTTCATGTTTATGTTGTTTATGGAGTAATGTTAAGCTGAAAAGAAGAAGAAAAAAATCAATGGGTTCATAGTCATATGTGAGTGTTAAAATAATATAAAATACTTGGTGTGTGATGTTTTCATCTCAAGAAAAAGGGGGATGTAATGATAAGTAATGTTAAGTTAATGAGTTGCAGTTCTACCCCCTGCCACCAGAGGGCTGCAGATATAATGTATTCCCCGGATGTGTGTAGGTGTGTTAGAAGTCATCACGGACGAATAAGAGTGATGACAGCGTACCTGTATGGATGCTTACACCATCGTTAATAAACGTGTTCAGTGAAGAACCCAAGTTTCTTTATTTACTTAAGAAACATTACATGGTACCAGGAGTGGTCCAACAGATGTCATGGAAAGTGTGAAGCCGCCTGAACCTCTGAATTGGACGGGAAATGTGGACTGCGAGTGGCGAACGTTTAAGCAACGATTTAAGCTGTATCTGCAGGCACTGGGCCTGGACACAAAGCCAGACGCGCGGAAAATAGCACTGCTTCTCACCGTCGCGGGACCTCAGGCTGTGGAGGTATATAATACGTTCATATTTGCTGAAAGGGATCACCAGGAACAGTTCGACAAGGTTGTGGACAAATTTGATGAACACTGTTCACCAAAGAAGAACGAGACCTTCGAGCGGTATGTGTTTCGATCCCGCATGCAATTGCAAGGTGAAAGTTTTGATGCTTTTGTGACGGACTTGAAATTGAAAGCAAGAACATGTAACTTCGGAGACTTGAAAGACTCAATGATTCGTGACCAAATAGTGTTCGGAGTGATCGAAAAAAAAATGAGAGAGAGGTTACTACGGGAGCCTGAACTGAAGTTAGCTGATGCTATCAAAATTGGCAACGCCAGCGAACTTGCTCAGCAGCATGCAAAAATATTTAGCGGTCAGAAGGATCAGGAGAGTGCAACGACGCACGTGGCTGCAGTGCATAAGCAAATTCAAAGACAGAAAAAACAGAGTAAACCACAAAAAGACACAGAGACATTTTCCTGCAAAAGATGTGGCAATCAGCATGCACCTAAACAGTGCCCTGCATTTGGCAAAATGTGTAGCAAATGTAAAGGAAAGAATCACTTTGCCAAGCAATGCTTTTCAAAATGGAAACAGAGTGGCAGTGATCGAGTCCACACAGTGGAGGAAACGGAGCTTGCTGATTCGTTCTTTGTCGGCATGGTAGCGCAGCATGAGGATGGCATGGCAGCACAGCCAAAAGACATTGGACAGTGCACAAATGCAACCTGTGCTGGAAAGGACAAGTGGAGTGTGCCACTGGAGATAAATGGTGCAGTCATTCCGCTGAAGTTAGACACAGGGGCAAAGGCCAATTTGATCAGTGAATGTGACATCAGAGCAATGAAGGTGAGACCACGCATCCATCCCAGCCCAGTGAAGCTCAAAGCCTACAATGGACACAACATTGACACAAAAGGCACATGCAAACTAAAAGTGAAAATTAAAGAAAAAGAGCATCACCTTATGTTTGTAGTTGTTCCGGATGGACATGACTCATTATTAGGTGACACTGCATGTGAAAATTTAGGCTTAGTGAGGAGGGTGTACTGCATTAACAATGTCAATAGCCAGACCAGTGTGGAGACAATAGTGAACCAATACCCAGACATCTTCAAGGGGTTTGGAGTCTTACCATTCACCTACAAGATACAACTGAAGGATGATGCACAGCCAGTCGTCCATGCTCCCAGGCGCATTCCAGCTCCCCTACGAGGAAAGCTGAAACAAGAACTGGATAGAATGCTGTCATTGGGTGTGATAAGGAAAGTAGAAGAGCCAACAGAATGGGTGAATTCGATGGTGTGTGTCAGAAAAACGAATGGAGAACTACGTGTGTGCATGGATCCAAAAGATCTGAATAACAACATAAAAAGAGAGCATTATCAAATACCTACCAGAGACGAGATAACAAGCGAGATGGCCGGTGCCAAATACTTCAGTAAATTGGACGCCTCTCAAGGCTTCTGGCAGTTAAAGCTGCATGAGGACAGTACAAAGTACTGCACTTTCAATACACCGTATGGGCGCTACTGCTTCCAGAGAATGCCTTTTGGCATATGCTCCGCTCCAGAAGTATTCCACCGAACAATGGAGCACATCATAGAGGGCATTGAAGGTGTACGTGTGTATGTTGATGATCTGATCTTATGGGGATCTACTCTTGAGCAACACAACGAAAGGCTCATCAAAGTGCTTCGGAGAGTCCAGAAGTACCAGCTGAAGCTGAACAGATCGAAGTGTCAGTTTGGTGTGAACGAAATCACCTTTCTTGGTGATAAGTTGTCAGCAGCCGGTGTTGAACCGGATAGAAGCAAGATCAAAGCAATACTGGACATGCCAAGACCTGAAGACAAAAAAGGTGTGCTGCGGGCACTAGGCATGATCAATTTCATTGGAAAATTCATACCAAACTTATCCTCCAAGACAGTGCACTTACGAGAGCTACTGCGTGACAGGTGTGAGTTCAAGTGGACATCTGAACATGAGGACAGCTCAGCCCCTCTCTTCACCCTAGTGTCCAATACATACGGCCGGATGTCAGATGACACAACATTGACCTCCAGCCTAGGGTGTCCTGGTGCCAAGTGCACTGATGGACACCCTTATGCTTGAACATGGTGTTTGTTATGGACAAACTGTGACTAGCACAGAAGTCCAATAACAAAACACCACTTGGATTTAGATCGGGGAGGCCGTTCTTCCCAATCACGCCCCTCCAGGTGTCACTGTCGCTGCCCACGTGGGCGTTGAAGTCTCCCAACAGGACGATGGAATCCCCGGGAGGAGCACTGTCCAGTACCCCTCCCAGTGTCTGCAAGAAGGCTGGGTATTCTACACTGCTATTCGGCCCGTAGGCCGAAACAACAGTGAGGCACCTGTCCCTGACCCGAAGGCGCAGGATAGCGACCCTCTCGCTCAGTGGGGAGAACTCCAACACACGACTGGCAAGCTGGGGAGCTATAAGTAAGCCTACGCCAGCACGCCGCCTCTTACCGCGAGCAACTCCAGAGTAGAAGAGAGTCCAGCCTCTCTCAAGGAGTTGGGTCCCAGAGCCCAGACTGTGCGTGGAGGTGAGCCCGACTATATCTAGTCGGTATCGCTCAACCTCCCGCACGAGCTCAGGCTCTTTTCCCCCCAGCGAGGTGACATTCCATGTCCCCATAGCCAGAGTGGTTGTCCAGGGATTGGGCCGTCGGGGTCTCCGCCCACAACCGCCACCCAAATCACCCAAATCACCCAAGGCACCGGGCCCTTGTGGGCCTTCCTGCGGGTGGTGGGCCCACAAGGTCCGGAGATTGGGCTGGCCACTCTATAACCTTAACTTTGTTGGTCTAGAACCCAGATGCTGCTTGCTTACTGGTGTGTTTGAGGTCGTTGTCTTGTTGAAACACCCATTTCAAGGGCACTTCCTCTTCAGCATAAGGCAGCATGACCTCTTCAAGTATTTTGATATAAGCAAATTGATCCATGGTCCCTGGTATGCGATAAATAGGCCCGACACCATAGTAAGAGTAACAGCCCCATATCATGATGCATGCGCCACAATGCTTCAAGGTCTTCAGAGTGTACTGTGGCTTGAATTCAGTGTTTGGGGGTCTTCTGACTGTCTGCGGCCCTTGGACCTAAAAACAACAGTCTTACAAAATGTTTCTCTATTTCTTTTTAGACCGGTCGATATGTTCTGCTCGATATGGCAAATTGTATCCTCTTCAGCACGTCTTTTTTTTAACAGTGGGACTTTGCGGGGGCTTCTTGCCGATAGATTAACCTCATACAAGCATCTTCTAATTTTCACAGTACTCACAGATAACTTCAGACCATCTCTGATTTCCCTGGAGCTGATTGGCTGAGTCTTTGCCATTCTGGCTATTGTTCGATCCATTCAAATGGTAGTCTTTCGTTTTCTTCCACGTCTCTCTGGTTTGGCTTTCCATTTTAAAGCATTGGAGATAATTTTAGCTGAGCAGCCTATCATTTTCTGTACTTACTATATGTTTTTCCCTCTCCAATCAACATTTTAATTAAAGGACGCTGTTTTTCTGAACAATGTCTGGCACGACCCATTTTCTCAGGTTTTCAGATAGAATTGCATATACAACGTGTGCTGGCTTCATCCTTAAATAAGGGCCACCTGAATGACACCCGTTTCTTCACATAATGAATGACCTCTCTGATTGAACTCCACACTGCTATTTTTTGAACACGCCCCTTTCACTTAATTATTAAATTACACAGACTCAGGCGCATTCATGTCATGAAAGTTGGGTCTGTTGGTTTCTCTGACTCTACTACACCTACTGGTAAATTATTTGCCATGTCATAATATGATTTATACCAAAAACACTGATTGAGCTGGTTAACCCTTGTGTGGTGTTCGGGTCTGTGGGACCCGTTTTCACTTTTTAATAAAAGAAAAATGATATAATTATTTAATTTTTCAAACTGAGACTCACTGGCTTTGGCTCATTTTCTGTGAAGAACATATATCAGAATACATATTTAATGACCACACACCATACACCCCCC
>NC_024327.1:9926564-9941549 GCF_000523025.1 Cynoglossus semilaevis | reverse complement strand
ACACACACACAAACACAGAAGGCCTAGACAGGAGGAGGACAGAGTGTAGGTACACAGAACATACCTATAACATATAAATGTGACCTAACAAAGGTAAAGGGCAAATATTAACCATATATATTGTTTATACTGCTTGTAATTGGGATAAGGTAAACATCTGTTCAGTATTTTAACATAGAAGTGTTGATTGTGAGGCATCAAAAGCCACAAAATGCAACGGGTCCATCAGACCCACAAACGCTGGCTGAGTAACAACAATATGAACATTACACAAGGGTTAATCATGTTGGACTGCTATTATTTTCATAATTCATCACTTTCATTGACCTGGTTTTTTGGGACATTTGGGGGGGGTGAGTGCAGCAGAACGAGACTTGGCTCTTCTCCCTGCTGTCTTTGCCATAAGAAGTCTCAGAGGTAAACTCTGCTGTTTCTTCACAGCCTAAAGCAGCAGGAGAGAATCCTCGCTTACACTTCTCTCTCTTAGGTTCCTATGTGTTTCTGAGCAGTCGGAGCTGAACACTGGTGTTTTATTTTGCTGCAGATCATTCCAGATCAGTTTCGTACCTCTCAGCGCAAACCTCCCTCCTCTGTGACTCATTGAACCTCATGGCCCTTTCAAGAAAACGTCAGTGTATGGAACAGATGAAGGTTTCTTTTTTTGGTAATGGAAAAGTTCCAGTGACACATTTGGAAAAGTGTGTGAATAAAAGAGTTGATTTTCTCTGAAAGCACCAGACACACTTACATAATCTAGGGAACATGCCATTAGGCACATAATGGCTGGCCCTGCACCAACGATTGTCCACATGTTAACAATGTCACACTATGAGTCACGGACCGTTCTAATGTATTCTACCTCACATTTGCCTTTGCTGCCAAGCTCTGCTTCCAGACTCAAAGGTACATACACTGCAGTAAAGGTGTTCCAGAAGCGCTAATGTTCTCCCTGCACGACTAGAAAGTCTCTGGTGGACTTTTATGTATATGACAAGGCAGTAATGTCTGCTCTGCTCTAATTCTCGCTGACTTCCAGATCACTGCTCCAGCCCTAATCAGCTAAAAATGACAGTGAGCAAATATTGATCAGAAGAAAGAAGGTACTGTACGTGGTAATGAAGGTACTGTGCTGTACGACGTGGTCAATATATCACACAGGTACTCAGCAGAGTAAAGGTTTAAGGTGAGGTACTCAATATCATTTGACTAAAATACTCTTTAGTGGAGGGAGTTCAACAAGGATGAACCAGAACTGGGACCAAGTTACTGCAGAAAAACACCCTAATCCTAACCATTAGAGATGGTTATGATATGCTTTATTCTAATCCTAACTCCAGACTAAATCTTCACCTCAAAATACCCACTTACCCCAAAGGGACCTGAAAAATGTCCCCATGAAGACAAAGGGTCACCACAAAATAGCATTTCACAGTCTGGTTTTTAATGTGTTGTGAGGACTTCACAGAGACATCACATAATCCCAGTATAAATGTATGGCTAATCTCAATCCTACCCTCACCCAGCCTTAGTTTTAATACTAACTCCAAACTTTAAACCAAACCTTAAACCTTAAAATGGCCTCTTACGTAGAGGGGACTTGAAAATGTCCCCACAACAAAGCACCTCCCCCACAAACACACATGTTTAAAACAAACAAAGCAAAACACAGAAAAGAAAAAGCATGTGATCAGGAAAAGTGAGTATTAAAAGAATATTCAAATTTAACGTCGAAATTTTATGCTGTTGAATTCTTCTCTCAATAATCAATAATGAGTTCCTGAAAGCCAAGTGACTGTGGGACGTAGACTGTGGTTCAAACCCACAGAGACAACAGCATCAAATATGTTTGACGTTTGTTCAGCGATGAGCCATCCTTCAGTCAGACAGACATTAATGTTGGACGTCAACACACTGGACATCTGAGGGGGTAAACTGTGTGAGTGAAGGTGACGTCGGCTTTTCTTTCCTTCTCCTCCTCCACAGGGACTTATTTACGGGGCAATTGTCTCAGAACAGCCAACGACACTGAACCCTGTAATTAGTGTATGTTTCCAGTCACAGGTCACATGGTGTTGAACTGTAAACACAACCCAGAGGGGAGGGTCAGGGGTGGAACTTCCTGTTGAGATGTGTCAAATCCTGGTGTGAATTTAGTTTTACAAGAGCAATGTTGGAGAGGCCAAAATACATCCTGTACTGTAGTACACAAGTGCAGCTGTGGTGTGACATGGTGTGTTCTTAGCTTGTGGTAATCGGACTGAGTACTAATCAGGTACTGTTTTACTTCTGTCCCTTTTCTTAATGCACACTTTGTGAGAATAATACATCTTAAAACAACTGTAGGTCCTGATTCAAATATGTACATTCTTAGCAATGACTTTTTTTCCCAAACCAATACAAGCACTAGTATTTTATTCTGTGTTCTTGGAGATCACTAGTACTGATATGAGGTGATGTGCAGTGTGTGTGTGTGTGTGAGAGAGAGAGAGAGAGAGAAAGAGAGCGAGAGCGAGCGATCCACACCACAGTGATGAAACACTGACAGTTTTATTTTCCTAATATTAATGAACAACTGTTTACACTGTGAATCTGAAAGAAAACAATTCTTTCTGTTTTAACTAAGAGGTGCTGTTGTCACATTAGACAATAGAAATTTCCAATAAATTATCAAACCCATGAATAAAACAGTAAAAATTAATAAAATGAATAAAACATTTACACAGTTTACTCAGCCCACTGAACAGGTTCCCCCCATATAAAAATGATTTAATGAAAAACTAAAACACAACTAAAACGAATTTAATCTGGAAGATTATTTCCTCCTATTTAGTTTCTTAAACCCCAGTGTTTCTCAGAACACGTACAACAGCACACTCACGTCCACAGACATGGACAGACACACTGACTCCTCTACGGATGCATGTAATTATTTCACCATGATGACAATAAAGCAATTAATAGGCAGAATGGTCAATAAGAGGCCTATTGACCCCCATTAGTGACTCACAGAACCCTTATTAATTCACAGGGGACACATTATTCCAGCATAGAGAGAGAGCGAGAGAGAAAGAGAATGTGTGTGTTTGTGATGGAGAAAGACAGAGGAAGAGCTCAGATCTTCATTCCTGTCTGCTTTACTGTCTCTTCACAGCATGTTTTTTGAATGAGCTAATATTAATTTTCTCTTTTTCTCCTCCCTCCTCAGCCTTGTCAAAAATTAATTTTGAAAATGCATAAAAACCTGGGTTTTGTGCCAATGAGCAGCAGTGGCTGCAGACAGTATCAGTGTGGGGATAATGATAGCTGGATGGGAGGATTAGCACACACCTGAGCTTGTTGTGACAACAAATTGTCAGGCACTGAAAATGAGCAGTACCAGGCTGCGTTAAACTGATGTAGACCAGGTTCAGCTCCGGGGCTGGATCCCTGCTCGAATGTCTGGATGACTGGTGGGTGGCTGATTTATTGTGTCGGAGCTTCTCTGGCATCGACGGGTCATTGTGTCAGCCCACGAGACGCAGCGACTGCTAATGAATTGCAGTAGAAAGATTTGTAGTACACTGTATTTCCCATGAGACTGCTAATCAAAAGACCATTTTTATGTACTTACTGATGGCCAGATCCATTAGGTATTAGTGTGTGGAGCCACAGGTGGCTGCTCTGACTCCTATACTGGTTTCCACAGTAACAGTGGGATGTCACTCCGTTGGTTTGCTATAATCAAACAAATTTGTTTTTCTTTGACCTAATCAAGTATCTGTACATGTGATTTAGTCAGTAGTATAGTATGATTTAGAACAGGAATAATAAAAATATAATTCATTATTTATAAATGTAAAGAGGAAGTTGACAGATTAGACGAAGGAGAACGAGGAAGTGACGAGAAGGTTGTCAGTTCAGATCTAGTGCTCCGTGAAGTTTATTTGAACTTATATTCAACTACACGTTTGTTTTTGGAAATTATCTTTTTACTCCTGTAAATTATATATATTATCTTCAGGATTGGAGTATGTCAGGAAACTTTTTCTATTAGTTAGGACTGTAAAAAATGTTGTTAGTCCATACCCCAGTTTCCTAACACACAAAGAAATTCAAATAAAGATCAAATAAAGATCTGATCAAATAAAGAATCAAATACGAGATCTCAAACTTGAGAAAAAAAAAGTTTTACTTGCAGCAAGGAGTGCAGAACAATGGTTACATTCAGAACTGCACTGAGGAAGTCCTCTTACAGCCATGTGGTGTTCTCGCGTAACTTCTGAGCACTGATTGGTAAAGACTGCTTCAAACTAGGATTCTCCACCAATAGGAGCTATGTGGAAATGCTGTAGTTAATCAAGTCAGATAAGACCATGCAGTTCGGATGTTTTTCTCTCTTTGTCTTTTGTTGATCTTCCGTCGGTCTCCTTATTTGGGCAAAGAAACCAGTTCTGACCGGTTCTGTGTCCTGTGTCCTGTCTCTATCTCCAAGTGTAACAGTCGGTACCATTCAGTGCTGTCCATATCATCCTGTTATGTAAACTATCAGCATGCACACCTGTCTTCAACACTTTTCTTTTTAGTACAGCACAATAACAGCATTCAATAACAGTATAAATTGATATGGAAACTTAACATAATTAATATATTGTAAAGATTGAATAAATGTATTTACAACATCTTAACAGAGTAACATCCAGACTGATATTTGTACAACCAGTCGTCCAGTTTCTTGGAAAACTCTTTTTATTTATTTATATTTTTAAAAGTAATGTTTTTAATTATTACTATTATTATTTTATTTTTATTTTTTTACAAAGTTGTGATCTGTGGATATCTTCCCTCTTGCTGTTTGACATAAACACAGCTTCTACTTACCTTTGATGCAGTAGTCCTCAAACCCTGAGTGCAGTACAACGAGGTGACAAAAACTTCAATGACTGTTAGAACAGGGTTCAAACCCATTAATGGGAGTTTGATGGTATAAAACCACCTGCAAGTTACACAACGGACAAAACAGCCATAAAAAATTATTATCACACAGTAAAACACCAATTGTGTTATCGTTTAAATTTTTATACGTGTACTATTCTCCCCCTCACTGTAATCTAAATGTCTTCACATTGATGTTATTGTATTGACCAGTGAGACTTTAATGATTTTTGCATCAGTTTCCACTTGCTTTTTGCTTTTATTTTTTATTTTGTAGAGTTGAAAAAAACCTGATTAAGGTGAAACTCAATGCTTTTTGAAAAATTAGTAATAAAACCCGTGACAGTTCTTTGACACCTGAGAAACGTGTCTTAACATGTTTTACTTATTTAAGATTTACAGCTGTTAAAATGAACTTGCTTATTGCATTAATTCATCCATCCATCCATCCATCCATCCATCCATTGTCATCCGCTTATCCGTTACCGGGTTGGGGGGTAGCAGTCGCCACCCAAATCACATTGCACCGCACCAACCCCCCCAAGCCTTCCTTCCTGGATTTCCACACCAATGACAGAGACATTGCCTCTGGGCCAAAGCGCCACTTGCATTAATTCATCTTCTGAAATTATTCAGATTAAAATTTTAATGCACTTTGGAAAAAAGTCTTCATTTCAACTAAGCGCTTTGAGCTTTCCCAACATTAATACTTCCATCAGTTGGATTAGTCACATATAAAAACATACATTGAACTGCCTATGTTATTAGCAGTATGCAGAGTTTTTCAATATTTTTGTCATATCCAGGAATGTCAATTTATCCTGGATAATAAGAAAGATTTTCTTATTAGGAATAACACAGAAACTATTAAGTCTGTTTGAGTTCTGGAACCTTCCAGAATAACCACCTATCGGTCCTGTCCTCACTCAACGTGAACACAGACACACAGGCTCCTAATTTGACCTGATAAATACCACGGTGAAGCCATCAGCCACGCCCTGATGAACTGGCTGCCTGATGAAGCCTCCACACTGACGACCAGGAGGAATGACTGACTGCTCCAGTATCTTGAGTTTTGATCTGTGACACAAAGGGATGCTTGAACGCAGCGTGTACAATGCAGCATTGTGCAGACAGTGACAGGCCTCATTAGCTGCACCACATCCTGGTTATCTGATCCTCAGGTGCAGCCTGACTTGTACCAGGGTCAGTAACACATGACTCACCTTGAGATCAAACACACTGGTGTCAGTGCCACTGCCAAAGCCATATTTCTTGAAAAATTACACCCAGGATGTGCTGTGGAGTCCAGGTCATGGAAGTGCTGACATCTGAAACTGGAAACCAGGATTTGGTATCAGAGCTGCTCTGCTTAGTGTGACTCATTAATACTGCATCACAGACGATGATATTTGTTTTCCTGGTCATATGTCAGAGCCTGGATATTAATTTTATGAGTCGGTGTAGAGGTCACTGTGAGCTCACAGACAGGGTTTGATAAAGTTGTTTTTACATTTTTATTTAAAGAAAGTAAACTTCTGAAGCAGAGCAGATAAGAACTATGACAATGAACATGTAGGAAGGAGCTGAAACGAAAACTCTAGAAAGTTCCTTCTCCGCCCCAAAGACCTGGTTTCCCATCCAGCTGTTTGCCAAAGTTGCCCTGGGCCAGACACTTAACCCTGAGTTGTAGGGCGTAAGGTGAAGCACGAAAAGTCTTTCAGAAATTGAATTCCGCTCCGACGTCTGCAAACGACACAATCTTTAGTTCATAAAAAGGAGTTATGTTAAGCTTACAGCAAAAAGTTTGTTGCAAAAAATCTTGCCCATTTTTTATAGCGTGGCATTTTATTCAGAACTAGCGTTTTCAGGGCACAATAAGATTTTGGTGCACGAGGTGGCACAGCCGATACGTGACCTGACTACACCAATAGGGTAGCAGCTTTTGGTAAACAGAAAAGCAAGATGGCTGCCTGCAGAGTTTCATTTAGCAGTACCGAAGAAGAGGAAACTCACCAAAAATGAGTAAAAAAACAAAATCTTCAGGACATAACCTGTGCTATATGCACATAGCCTCTGTGAAGCATGAAAAGATTCAGGATTTCACACTCGCACGGTGGAATACGTACAAGAAGAGTCTACAACAATGGCTCGGGTTGAGGGGTGAGTGCCGATACGTAGCTGAAAACTACAAACACTGCCTGGATTTAGAGTTTGAAAGCATTCCCGAGAACACTGCTTTCCAGCCCACATGCTACCGGAGGTTTATTGACAAGCGTGCAACTGCAAAAGTGAAAAGCCGTCTCGAGCGTGAGATAAACTGCTTTCCAGCCCACATGCTACCGGAGGTTTATTGACAAGCGTGCAACTGCAAAAGTGAAAAGCCGTCTCGAGCGTGAGATAAAGAGGGGAGAGGATACGGAAGACCGCTCAAGAAGTGAGGCCATCCCACCAACATCAAGCAGGACGACAAAGAAACTTAGACCCAGGTCAGGCCTGCCCATAGCGAGCTCTGGCCCCGTCCTTTCAGCCATATGCATAATATGCAAGAGGACAAATACATCGTAATGCAGACCTTACAGGAGTAGGCAAAGACCTCAGCTTGTGCATAACACATAAGGATCGATGTCACTGTGTGACTGTAATGGAGGGTGTACAATCTGTTCATGCTGTTGAAGACCTGCAGTGTGATCATGAAAAATGTGACACAATGATGTTTTTGCATGTACAACATGCTGCACAGGAGCACACAACTGTCATCATTAAGAGCCCTGACACTGATGTGGCAGTCATTGCTGTAAGTCTGCAGACAAATTTACCTGTGAAATAAACGTATATTATTATTATCATACCATGCAGCTTATATTTTTTCACAGGTACGGACGACATCAGCTCTCAGAACCAGTGTGTGTTCAGCATTGATTGTCATACATACATTCTCTGGGTGTGACTCCAAAAGTGCCTTTTATGGTAAACGCAAAAGAAAGACATTTTCTGTAGCATGTGAGAAACCTTTGGAGTACCTCAAGGCTTTGAAAAATATGGGTGCTAACTTAAACTTGGACCACTCAACATTTGCACTACTTTGCAAATATGTATGCCATCTGTATGATCAGCCAGCTGCTGAAAATGTCAATGAGGTTAGGTACAAGGCTTTCTGTAGGTCATCAGCCTTGCCAGAATTGTCTATTCCCCCTACAAATAATGCCCTCCATCAGCACTGCAAAAGGGCAAATTATCAGGCTGCAGTCAAAATATAGGTGCTCCATCACCTGCCGGATACGGTTGGCACCTAGAAGATGGAAACCTACATGTCACATGGATGACAAGAAATCCGGCCCCTGACAACGTTTTGCATGTCATACACTGCAGCTGCAAGGTGAGTGCTTGTGAGACAGGTAGGTGTTCCTGTGTCCCTGCAGGACTCTGTTGTACAGACCTGTATCAGTGTTGCCACTGTGCAAACATAAAGGAAATTGAGGAGAAGGAGGATGACGACTGCCCTGACACTGACAGTGAAGGCTAACATGTCGTGTGTAGCCTATTGCCTCAGAGTTGTATTGCAGTGGTTGCATTGTTAATATTACCATTCATTTTATTATGCTGTTTTGTATTGTTTTATATATTGTACATACTGTATTTATATATGTTTTAATAAATATTTTTTATTATTGATCAGTGTTGTATTTAGTTAGGAGTGAATAAATGAATGAATGAATAAATTGATTATTTCCTTTTATTGATCAAAATGACTTAACATGGAAAGTTCACCTTATCGTCTATTTTCCTCATTGTTCTTCGTGCAGGCGGCTATGTATAAAGTGTTGTAACTGTTTAGAATCCATTTTGCCCACTTTAGAAGAATTTTGGGGGAATTCCTTTCTATCGCTAACGTTAAATAGAACCACGGAAGTAGCTGTGTTGCCGGAGTGTTGACATCAATCAGCTACTCGATTGGTCTAGCACAATCACGTGTTGAACTGTGCCACCACTCGCGAACCAAAATGTTATTACGCCCTGAAGAAACTAGTTTGGCATAAAATGCCTCGCCATAAAAACTGGGCAGGATTTTTTGCGACAAACTTTTTGCTGTAAGTTTAACGTAACTCGTTTTTTTTTTTTTTATGAAGTTAAGATCGTGCAGTTCGCAGACGTCGGAGCGAGATGAAACGATAATAGGGTT
Organism: Cynoglossus semilaevis; assembly: GCF_000523025.1. NCBI lineage: Eukaryota > Metazoa > Chordata > Actinopteri > Pleuronectiformes > Cynoglossidae > Cynoglossus > Cynoglossus semilaevis. The sequence continues at coordinate 9,932,455 of NC_024327.1, read as the reverse complement.
CACCTTATGGCATATTGCTATTATTCTCTAGCCACCAACGCCCTTCATGAGCCTTGATAATGTGGCCATCATAACTACGCAGATTACCCACTGTGGCAAAGCCTGAAGAAAAAAGAGGGAAAAAAACAAATGTTCTTCTGAACGGAGGAGAAATGTAGCTCCTGAAAATAGCTGGGAATGGAAACACAAAAAAAATCGAATTTATTCTTTCAATTTCATCAGTTTTTTCATATAAAACGTTTCATATATGTAAATATATACATACATATGTATGTATAAATACTTATATATGTATATATGTGTATACTGTATATACAGTATACTGTATATGTACAGAATGTACATATATGCAAATATATATAAATATATAAAATATATATGTCAGTAATAAAAATGAAATGTGACGCTCATACATCTACCTTATTGTGATTAAGAAGGGCTCTCCTTTGAATAATCACATACATGTAATAGTTGGCTTCCTGGTGTGGGCGTACGTCGACTGTTCACAGCGGTATTTGGCTGGGTGGTGGAGGCGCGCCCCTGCCGGCACTTCCAATTGGGGCGGAGGGAGCATTTAAGGTCCGTCCTGCCAGAGGATCAGCTCCAGAGTGTTGTACTCAATCGGGTGGTGAGTCAAGGGTTAATTCTCTGTTAATGTGGTTACCTTGTGGATAACCCCCCTTTCTATGTTGCTTGGAGCGGGATTCATGCCCAGGGAAGGAGACACGTGTGTGGGATTGTTTGGTGTCACCTCATTTGCACAGGAGCACCTCTTCACCGTTCACTTTGTCACAGAATTGATCACCTTTGTAGCTTTGTAAATAAACTGTGCTGATTGGAGCCAACTTACCAGGATTGGAGAATTTGTAACAATACATTTTTTAAACCTTTGACAGCCCTAACGTATATACTGTATATATTATATTAAAGCAGCATTTTCATGAACCATTTTTAAAAATCCATTGAAGTTATTATGGGATGTAGTTAATTCAAATGGTAATTTTCTTGTTCATTTTTAAATTGTCATGTTTTATCTTTATTTTCCACGTCAAGTCCTTTCTTCTGCTCTTCAGAGAGATACTTAATGATGAAGCCTCATTCCATTTAGTCTCATTGCCCCCAAAAAGGCCTTTACATTAAACTAACTGCTCTTGGAATATATTTTAAAAGTTTATTGATTTCCTATAGATGTGTGGATGGATTGTAGCAAACCCACTCAACATTATCAGCTCCCAGTGGGTTAGGTGTTGTAGAGGAATTAAACTTGACAATCTCCATCTCTGCACTGAGTTCACACTGCATTAGAAATCGCACATCAGTTTTTAAATCACATTTTCACCTGCTCAACTTCTGTTTTATATCGGGAGTGGTGTCTGATTGTGAAGAAACACTTCTCAGACCTTCAGAGGTCACTGTTGCTTTTACAAGCAAAGAAGAAGAATAGAGTTGAGGTCACAAACGTGCAGTGTTTTCTCCTGTCTTTTCAGATAAATCTCGATCGGAGGAGACTCTGCACAGTTTTTCTTCAACATCACAAATTCAACACCAACAGCTGATCGGGTTGTAGGAAAAATAACTCAATGTTCCAAACCGAAGAAAAACGTTCAGGAGCAAATCTTCATGACAAGAACTTTATTATTTTTTTTAATTACACTTTGCATTAATTACAACATACATTAAGTTGTGAATCGGATGTTAACGAAGTGGACATCACAACTTTGTGACATCACAATATCTTACAAGCATACAAAGTTCCCAAGAGTTGAAGAGTGGACTTGCATCTAACTTGTGTTTCATAACAAGGGTGAGAGACAAAAAGGCACACACCAAAGAACCTCACTGTCTACTGCGGCCGTCACAGTCTAACCCAATCCAGACAACATCAGAACATCCACAGGCTCTGACATGAAGCCACAGCCGCAAAATTCACCCTGCGACGGGGAATGTTTGATCCCTGACCCAAATGTGACTTTGATGTTCATATTTTGTGCAGAGGTCAAGTCAGCAAGGTTTAAAGGACACACGAGAAACACATTTTTGACAAGAAAATACATCCAGTCCGATCCAGGTGAGTTTTTTTTTTGTGTCCAGCTGAAAGTCTGTTGGTAACATACCACGCCGGGAGCAAATCCCTGGACCATGATTCTGAAAGAGCACTAGAAACTTCACCACAAACGACACCAAGGGAGTTCTCACATGATTTCAATGTTGAATGATTAAAACAAATTGTTCCGTTTGTTTAACAATTCATTACATTTGTCAGTAAACATCGTAAAAATCATTTCTCTTTCCTATTTCCTGAATTTCAGTTTTTACCATTTGTTGGCCAAGGGTTTCAGTCCAGGTGAAGGTCATGTAAGAGAAAGAGAGAGAGAGTCTTTAAGAGAAATCTTAAAGACTCAGAAAAACTATGTTCTTTCTTTAAGGCTAGAGCATTGGTTCTCAAAGTAGGGGTGGGCATCCCTTAGGGGTCAAGTTCTGAAGCAAAAGCTGTGAACGTTTGAAAGTTTGCGAATTACAGATGGGTACACGCTGCCCCTGACCCACATACTGTATGGACATTTAGTTTGATCATTCCTGGAGCCTATGGAGAATTTTCTACACGTCCCACTTTGAGGTGGATTTTGTGTCCACACAGACCCAGCATACAAATAGTGGCTGGTTGTGATCTTAGTGAAGCAAATTAAAAATGCTAGAAATTCTTCTTCACATGTTTTTTTTTTTAAGAAAGGGGTTAAAATATGGTATGATTTCATATTGTTTGTTTTTAAAAAGTCAACGCAGGAACCAGCCTGCGTTGACATCTGTCCAACCAACAGGTGTTACCACACATGCAACAAGCCATAAGTGTGTGAAGTAATGGGGCGTCTGAGTCTGAGTGGTGTGTGTGTATGTCTGCTCTGCTGGAAGGCTGCACACATGTTGGCCTTCTCAAGTGACAAGTTATGTTTTTATAATTTTTTTATAATTAATCAGTTAATTCATCGTCAGTCCAAGGAGACAGCGTACAACAGTAGTGAGGTGCGCTGTTGGGAGGACAGAAGACTTCAAAGTGGAGGTGGGACTACATCAAGGATCGGCCCTGAGCCCCTTCTTGTTTGCTGTGGTGATGGACAGATTGACAGATGAGGTCAGACAGGAGTCCCCATGGACTATGATGTTTGCAGATGACATTGTGATCTGTAGTGAGAGTAGGCAGCAGCTAGAAGAGAACCTAGAGAGGTGGAGGTTTGCACTAGAAAGAAGAGGAATGAAGGTCAGTCGCAGCAAGACAGAGTACATGTGTGTAAACGAAAGGCAGAACAGTGAAATAGTGAGGCTACAAGGAGCAGAGGTGGTGAAGGTGCAGGAGTTTAGGTACTTAGGATCAACTGTTCAGAGCAGCGGAGACTGTGGAAGAGAGGTGAAGAATAGAGTACAGGCAGGATGGAACAGCTGGAGAAAAGTGTCAGGAGTGATCTGTGACAGAAGAGTGTCAGCTAAGGTGAAGGGAAAGGTTTACAGGACAGTGGTGAGACCAGCCATGATGTATGGTTTAGAGACAGTAGCAATAGGCAGAAGACAGGAGGAGGAGCTGGAGGTGGCAGAGTTAAAGATGCTAAGATTCTCTTTAGGAGTGACAAGAATGGACAGGGTCAGGAATGAGGTCATTAGAGGGACAACACAGACAGGAAGGTTTGGAGAAAAAGCTAGAGAAGCCAGATTGAGATGGTTTGGACATGTGCAGAGGAGGGACAGTGGATACATTGGTAGAAGAATGTTAGAGATGGAGCTACCAGGTAGGAGAAAGAGAGGAAGGCCAAAGAGGAGATATATGGATGCAGTGAGGGAGGACATGCAGATAGTTGGAGTCAGAGTAGGAGATGCAGAGAACAGGGAGAGATGGAAATCAATGATTTGCTGTGGCAACCCCTGAAAAAGGGACAAAGCCGAAAGAAAAAGAAGAAGAATATATATATATATATATATATATATATATATATATACAGTATATAATACCAAAACTTGTATTAAAGAGAAAATGTATAAAAAAAAAAAAAAAAAAACCAAAACACTCAAGTCTTCAAGGGATTCTTTTTCTTCAGGGAATGAATAGCACAATTAGAAATGAAGCACAAAAATGAGAGTGCATGTGTGTTGTGTGAGTCAGAGAATAGTTACCCTCATTCTTCTTCTCTTATCTGTGAACTGTGTGTTATGTCTAGAAACAAACAAACGAAGCAAAATAATAAAAAGAAAATTACACAAGGAGACAAGTTAACAGCCATTCAACTACACCACTACTTCAGGGTGTAAGGCACAGATTTACATGTGGAGAAAAATGTTCGTTTCTATAGATTCCTGCTCTTTATACACCGGCACAAAAGACAGATCCGTTTTAAGACGGAGGCGTCACTCCCTTCACTCGCAGCATCACTTTGTGGGTCTGGTTTTTTTCCTGTACTGTTCATTGCAGCTGGCTCTCTTTTATTTGCAACATGCAACACTGAGCTTTGAAGGCATGGGTGGAGGTGAGGGAGAGAGTGCAGGAGGAGTAAAACGGTGAGAATTAGGGTTAGTTTTTTTTTCTTCCATTTTTTTAAACATTTAATTTCAGCATGAAAAAATTCTGGTCTGTGAAGTTAGAGGTCCCTGTCTGGCACAGTTTAAATGAATATCTCCTCCGCGTCACGTCACGCTGTGAGTCCCACTGACAAACAGTAAGACCTGGTGAGACCATGGGTCATTGCGAAAGTTCTACTGGCTCCAGTTTAATGACTTTAAATAACGTTTCTCAAACTTGATTAATTATAAAAGTCAGTCTTTTTCATTTTTGTCATGTGTTATTCAGTAACCAGTTAACCAGAGGATCATCCTGGGCCTGGATCTCAGTCAAACCCAAGCAGGACTTGATTGCTGTAACACTGAGAGGCTTTTCACAGTTTCCTACAGATCTCAGGCAGCTGTCTGTTCTTTTAGTCTGAGCTTGAGTTCCTGTCGACTCCAGTTCATCAGTCCTTAAGGTACTGTACAACGATTATTCTACGAACTTCTCTGTGTGGTCTCCTCGTGTGCTTTTACCAGCAAAGGTTCGAGTCGAGTCCTAACGACCAAAGACACCACAAACAAGAGAACCATGGCTACGGTCACTACACGGTGCAGTAACTTCCGTTACAGTCACACGTTTGTTCACAGAGGATCTGGGAGCCAGTGAGAGCATGAGCTCGAAAACAGCAACAAATGACAACAACCATTTGTATATTTACATATTTATATAAAAAGAGGTTATTCCTTTTAAAAAACTGTTTTGCATGTTCCACTGTACACAAAAAAAAAAAATACACATGAAAATAAGATGCATATTGTACAGTGTTCCCTGTTTTCTCGCTCTCTTGGAAAAACCTACTGTTAGTTCACATTGGACTAGCTAACAGGCTGACTGACTATGTGCAGGAGTCACTGGACTTTTTCGTTGAGAGAGAGACTACAGAAGGTTTGGGAGGAACATCAGGCTTGAGGTGTTTGAGGCCCGTCCGGGGCAGTGAACTGTTGGGGCTCATTCCGGGCTGCTGTGATAGAGATATGCCCTGTGCTGTCATTTGTATGGAGTCCACTCTCTGAGGAGCGGGAGGTGGTGTCTCCACACGGTTGAAGCTGTGATGTCTCGCCAAGTGGGAGGAGTTGGATGAGTTGGTGTTGTGCTTCTTGAGGCCGGATGACCCAGAGGCGGAAGATGCTGATCCTTTCCTGAGGTCGTACACTGAGGAGTGGACCTCCAGCCATTTGCCCATCTGCGGGACAGCAGGAGAGATGGAGAGGGAGGCCTCATGTTGGGGCACATGAGGGGGCAGCACCCCATCTGGATCCACCATGTTGAAGTTGTGACATGGGCTCTTGACTGTCTTGTACTC
>NC_024327.1:9900190-9926312 GCF_000523025.1 Cynoglossus semilaevis | reverse complement strand
CCACTCAGCGCTGTGCCGGCCGGGCTTGTGTCGGGGCTGCATGGGTGTGGATTCAGGTGTGGGTAGAGCTGTGAGATTGAGGTGGTGCTGGTCTGCTTTTATTAGCATCTTCCCATTTGGTGGTATCCTCCCGTTGTGCATCAGCGGGGTTAGGATGGCTTCAGGCCGACCGTCTTTGGCCTGCGTCTCAAACAAGCCTGTCAGCTTAGTCACACTGTTCATTGAGCCACGGCGGGAGTGATGGTGGTGGCTGTCCTTTTCCTTGCGACCTGTCAGGTCCAGGTCTCGCTGTCGGTGGTCACAGACGCAGTAGACAATGATGCCTGAAAAGATGGCGCCAATGGCAAACGCAAGAATGACAGCGATGGCCAACAAGGTCACGGGAACAAGCTGGTCACGTCCCTTTTGGTAGCTCTCTCGGATCACACCTACAGAGAACGAGTGACACCATGGTTAGTCTTTCAGAAGAACAGGAGAATATTTCGACACTGGTGTGTGGTTGACAACTGACAAATAAACCTGGTGGGAAAAGTGATTATTCATCCTCCACCTAAAACAATCAAAACAATTAAGCATTTTCAGGATAAAAAGATTATTAGTTTTTAAATACTCCCACAAAAAAACATGTAAATGAAGATCTGTTTATCCCCCCACACAAAATACCTTTTCAGAACTGGCACACATGAAAGTGTGCTGCAGCAACATTTTGTATTTTGTGTGTTTTAGCAAGTGATTATGATTCACATTTTAAATCCCCAATAAAACCCTGAGCTGAAATGAAAATAAAATATATGAAAGCAGATAAAAGAGGTAGAAATGTCCCTAAAACCCCTTTTTTCCTTCTCACTGCTGCAAATAGAAGACTTTTCACAAAGCTTAAATTCAATCTCAGGAATCACAGAGAACAAATTAAAAAGCCTGATTAGGCGTAAAATCCAATGAACTCCGTCATCAGAGCGACACTCACAGGCTGGCTGTGATACCAGCCCAGGAAAAGATGATTAAATAGAAGCAGAGAGTTGTAGCCTTGGAGGAGTGGGAACAATAGGTTGTGCGTAATGAAACAGGGTCAACAATAACCTGCACAAACTTGTGTATGTGGTGCACACACACACGCCTACTGCACACACACTCACACACACACTGCAGCTGATGAATGCAGACATCTACCACAACACCTTTTCCTTGGGTTAACCACTAGAGTCCATAGCAGAGTGATTTACAATGTGTTCACACATGACCTACAACCAGTGCAGCTCAGTTACCACAGAGGATTAGAGGTGTCTTCAGGCAAGGAGTGGAAGCAGCCGGTAGATGGTCAATTCGTTTTAATAGCAAAACGTCAAACAAAACAGGTCCAACAATAAAAGCAAAATAAACTTATTCGGGGTATCCCTGTGAGAAGGTAGATTGGGAGATCTCCCATTGTTCTTAGGGAGTAGAGGTGTTTTTAGAAAGTTGGTGTGAAGAGAATTTGGGGAAATTCTCTTTGAATGTGTGGGGCTATGTGACTGTGTGTGCTCGGGAGAGCCTTTTGGTGTCTTACCATCTTCCTGCTGCAGACCCAACCAAATGTGAAAACCACTGAAATCTAACACCATCATGTAAAAAGCTCCCACAGTGCACAACTGCATGTGATAACATGACTGTTGCACATATGTGTCTCAATCCTACTATGTCTGTGCAGTACGACATACATATATTTATTCTATATATGATACAAATTTTTCTTTGTGGGAATCTTAAAAATCTGCACTTACATCGTAAAAAAAACAGAACGAAGCTTTTAGCGCAATAGAGATGATACGTGGAAATGAACAGAATTCATAATCCTAGGTGCATATTACATACGGGAGTTTAAAACGAAACATAATAAAAATATAATTTGTCAAATGTTGAGAATTATCAAACGACTATGTTGCCAGAGTTACCAGGTTTTACTGGTAGTTACTACTCCTACTACTGGTTTACTACTAGTTTCTCCCAGACTATCGCTCTATATTACTCCCAAACCATTTCAACCATACCCCTCAAACTTAATCTGCTCAAACTGCTCAAACTTAGCTGTTCCTCTGTTCTGCCCATTCCCAACCTCATTCATTCTCGTTCCTCCTAGTGAAAATATCTGCATTTTCATCTCTGCCACCTCCACCTCAGCCTTGTCTTTTACCTCCTCCTGTCATGATGTCAAACCCATATATCACAGCAGGTCTTACTACTGTCTGATACACTTTTCAATTTTCCTTCCATCACAAATCTAACTTGAAAGTCATCTCACCCATATTTCTTTTGACCTCTTTGTGCACTGCCCATTTCTTTGGACGGTTTACCCTAGGTACTTGAACCCGTCTATTTTTTTACCACGTCTACTCTGTCTACTTTGTCGTTCCGCCTTAACTCACTCTCTTTTACACATGTGTTCGGTCCATCTCCTGCTGACCTTTATACCTCTTTGTTCTAGAGGTTAGTCATCTCTTACTCTCACTGTCCAATCATGAAGTCTCCTGGCTAAACCCCACCCCTACCTTGAATCCATCAGTCACTCCGACTGCAAACTACTTTCTGATTGGCCTTAAAAATTTTGTACCACCGTAGCATACTGTACTTCTCTACCACTCCTGACTTTCCAGATTTTACACTTCCTTAGAGCCCATCATATGCTTTTTATATTGTTTTTATTACTGTAAAATTATCATTACTTTTATTTTCTGTAGTACCAGTGTATCTTGGTTTTACATCCGATGTTTTATTTATTTAATTTTTTTTTTACATCATATAGCATTCCATTAACTACAGTCCCCTCCAAAGTATTGGAACGGCAAGGGCAATTCCTTTGTTTTTGTTGTATACTGAAGACATTTGGGTTTCAGATCAAAAGATGAATATGAGACAAAAGTTCAGAATTCCAGCTTTTATTTCATGGTATTGACATCCAGGTGTGTTAAACAACTCAGGACTGAGCCCCTTTGCGAACCTCCCCCAGACTGTTATCAACCCTCCCTAGACTGTATTACCCTTTCCCACACAATTATGTACACAGTTGTATAATGACGACGCAGAGAGGAGTTTGCGAGAGAGTTGCCGACAGACAAGGGGAGATGCTGAGAGATGCTACAATGCATGAGCCAATCAGTGTGAGGAACAGAAGAGCATGCGCAATTAGCCAGTAGTACACCGAGCATGCATTGTATTAGCCAATAGTATGCTGTGCACGATCTCGTCTAGGTAAACAAAGCTACCAGTGATCGTTTGCAAATGCACTTATTTAAATTTCAAAATGAGAATCTGCATTTTTACAGCAAAAAAAAAAAAGATCAGATTCAAAAGCAAATCTGCGATGTACTGAGGGAACGAAAGGAGAACCGCGATATAGAGGGGGGAACACTGTACTGATAACTCTGGACGTGTACGTGGGCGTGTGTAGAGACGACAGGGAATGAAAGACTCAGCCTGTATCCATACTTGATTCATGCTCCTCTGACTGTGAGCATGGTTTCTAAACTCTCAGTTCAAAGAGGAATAATGACAGCTGCAAGTGTATTTAGTAAAACCTCAAAAGTGCATGTGCTGCTGTGACGTGACTGTTGGTCCCATGTGGCGGTTGTGAGATGTGTTAGTAAAATGAATAGCCAGAAGGTGAACATGGGAAATGAAAGCAGCAACTGTGAGTAGAACACAAAAGAGGTCCGCAAGAACAATATTATATATATATATACAGTATTATAACCTATGACTTGACGTCGGTGAGGGAAGTGCGTAATGTCCACAAAAACATCCAGTTACTCTGGATGATTCATCCAGAGCTGAAAAAATCATCCACCTCACAACGGCCAATCAAAACCTCAGACCAGAAGGAACCAGATCAAATCACACAATTAAATCACCCCTGCAGTATAAGGTCAAGAAGTAGAAACATATTTCTAGTAATGTATACTCTAGCAATGTATACTCTCTAATATCAATTCCCTAATATCAATTAAATCCAAGGACATTACCTACCACTGACATTTTCCAAAACCATTACATTCCCCAAAAACCATAACTCCAAAGAGGAAGGTTCAGGTTGAACTGAATCTACCACTTACTCAGGAACATACTCGAAATGTCGTAGAACATTTGTAGCCACCAATTGTAGAACTGGAGTTGAACTTGGTGCTCAAGGCTTTTCTGTTGAAAGCTGTTTGGTTTAGCCAAGGCCATGCCAAGCTAAACAGCATATATGCTGTTGTGAACCTCCCCCTTGAATAGCCACTCAAGGAAATGGAAACTTTGGCGCTATAAAGACTCTACGGCCTCTCTCACATTGTTTTAAAATTTTTAATTCACGCCTTCTATGCTCGTGTAAATACCTCACCCTCTCGTTAGCTTTAGCCTATAAACAGGATGTAACTTTCATTGTACATCACCACAGTAGCAGTCCACACAGTTTTTACACCAGACGTCCCAGCTGATGCCACACAAGCTTGGATTTGGGCCTGCGTTGGAATTGAACCCTGAACCTACCACCGTAGCACTCCAGCCTTGGCAACACAAGATATACAAACAAATTTCTCCCCCATCTATAAATGCTATCTCCAATGCAACACTGTTACAACTGCTACTGATTTCTGTCAAAATAAATAAATACTAGCTGGACTTAAGCATGTCGAGCTAATGTGGTTTAATCCTCCTTTCCAAACTACACAAGTCTGAATTGTGTTTTTCTAACAATGCAGGCATTAATGTGTTTCCACATGTTGTCGAAGGGCTGTGCCTCCTACTGCAGCAGTGTCCTACTAATTCAGAGGAATGAGCTCAACCAAGAAAAGCAGATGATGATACATTGATTCAAATTTGAAAACTGGAATTCTGCTGTAAACAGGTGTCATTTTTTTCTGATTGCAGCAGATGTGTTAGACATTTTGACCCTGTGGTAACATGCAACATTGAGAGTGACGTGACATGTCCAGCAATGATGAAATAATATCTGTGGTTGAAAAAGAACCTGCTCGGACGACCAAGATTATTTTGACATGGGGGGGGGGGGGGAGGGGGGGAAAGTGAAGAAAATTATATGGCGACAAGTGTTGGATAAAATTGGAGGAAAATACCACACTGTTGTGATTCTAAAAACACATTGTTTTTTTTACATAGGCTAAGTTGAGGTTGTAATTAAAATAAACGTCAACACTATCTTTACTCCATTAACTATGGCAAAATTGGAGGAAACGACTGAAATGTCACACCTGTCTCTTAGCACTTTCTCTTCCTTCCTGCCTTCTGTGTCGAGATGACACGTGTTATTTTTCTAATGCGACAGTTTATTCAGAGAAATCCATCAGAGATGTTAAAGAAAGTTCATGCTCCTTCAGTCAGCACTGTCCAATCACGTCCGAGATCAATCCTTAATATTTTCTACCACAATTTAGCCTAAAGCTATCAATGTAGTTACATACATAGTTTGAATTTTAGTGTATTTGAAGTTACGCTAACTATGTATTATTACTTTCATAACCATAATGTACCGTATTTTTCGCACCATAAGGCACACCGCATTATAAGGCGCACTATCAATGAACGGGAATATTTTCATACATAAGGCGCACCAGGTTATAAGGCGCATTAAGCAAAACAATTAAGCGGAACAATCAAGCATGCCCGGATCCCTCTCGTCAATATCCAAGTCAGTCTTGTTGCTGTTAATAAGCTGTTCAGTGATGATTCCAGCTTTCGTGAAAGCTCGGACAACATTTGAGACTGATACCTTAGCCCAGGCATCCACGATCCATTGACAGATAGTGGCGTAACTCGCCACTATCGCCACTAACTCGTTGGCTCTCTGTCTTGGTGAGTGTGTGTTCGCCTTCTGTCATCCAATGCTCCCATGCAGCTCGCAATTTAACTTTAAACGCCCTGTTAACACCAATATTTAGTGGCTGGAATTCTTTGGTTAATCCACCCGAAATGATGGCAAGCCCTGAATTAGTTTGCTTCACTTGGGTTTTGACAATATCGGTGGGATGGGTGCGCATGGATCAATAGGGATGGAGATTTGTGGAAAAGGGTAGTGACCTAAGTTGGACACAGGAGGGCGCTGTTGTTGTTGTTCGCCCCTCCAGAGTCAGGCGGTTGTCACTATTTTAGTTATGGATGGTCACCATATTGTTGTTTTATTATTGTAAGTGTGGCTGTTCTTTTGTAGAGATAGTGTGTGTTTTGCCTGTATCGATAAAAAAGGAGAAATAAAAAGAGTTCTTGAGCACAAAAAAAAAACGACAGCCATGCGTCTGAGTCATCCTGCATCGCACCATACATCGATAATACAAAAACACAATGCAGAGTCTCCGGGTGTTGGGAGGCACGACGTGACGTTGCTCGGATTTGGGTTCTACAACCATACAGTAGTTGTTGTTGAGCATCCTCTAATTGTGATAACAGAATTAAACATCATTGTTGGCTCCCAGTGTGTTTCAGTTGTGTGCCATCATGTGTGACGCGCTGTGTGGTTTAGCTTTATAAAATCCGTTCGAGGTCAGTAAGCACAACCAGAAGTACCGTATTTTCCGCACTATAAGGCGTACCTAAAATCTGAAATTTTTTTCAAAAGCTGACTATGCGCCTTATAATCCGGTACGCCTTATATATGGATCAATATTGCGCCGCGACAGGTCTCGCAACTTACGGTAAGCAGCCACCGACTCCATTTTTCCCCGTAGAAGAAGAAGTGCGCGGTGCATGCTGGGATATATTAAACATTCATTTTCATTTGTGTGTTTGTGTAAAGACCCTGAAATGGCTCCTATTAAGAGACACGCTTACAACGCAGAGTTTAAACTCAAGGCGATCAGTCACGCAGTAGAACACGGAAATAGAGCAGCAGCAAGAGAGTTTAACGTTAATGAATCGATGGTGCGGAAGTGGAGGAAGCATGAGGATGAGCTGCGCCAGGTAAAGAAGACTAAACAAAGTTTCCGTGGCAATAAAGCGAGATGGTTACAGTTATTATGCTGCGAACTTAACATTAAAGAATTTAGAGGCGGTCCTTCTTGGTGCTTTCGGTTTATGAAAAGATGTAATCTCTCCATCCGTACACGAACTACTGTTTCACAGCAACTGCCAGCTGACTACCAGGAAAAGCTGGCCACTTTCCGCACATACTGCACAAACAAGATTACTGAAAAAAAGATTACTATATATATATGGTGTGACTGGACATAGTTGAGACTGAATATAGTGCCTGACACTATGAGTTTGGTTGGTTTAGTCAGTCATTTTTTTAAGGGTCCTTTGGTGGTTTGTACAAGCGTTCCAATGGATGAGAGAATTCTCAACTTATGCCACTTTTAATTGTTGATTAAAAACAACTAGTTGCAGATTGGATGTATCACTGTATCCTTTATGGCACAAGTACCGTATTTTCCGCACTATAAGGCGCACCTAAAATCTGAAATTTTTTTCAAAAGCTGACTATGCGCCTTATAATCCGGTACGCCTTATATATGGATCAATATTGAGCCGCGACAGGTCTCGCAACTTACGGTAAGCAGCCACCGACTCCATTTTTCCCCGTAGAAGAAGAAGTGCGCGGTGCCTGCTGGGATATATTAAACAGCGATTCATTTTCATTTGTGTGTTTGTGTAAAGACCCTGAAATGGCTCCTATTAAGAGACACGCTTACAACGCAGAGTTTAAACTCAAGGCGATCAGTCACGCAGTAGAACACGGAAATAGAGCAGCAGCAAGAGAGTTTAACGTTAATGAATCGATGGTGCGGAAGTGGAGGAAGCATGAGGATGAGCTGCACAACATAAAGAAGACTAAACAAAGTTTCCGTGGCAATAAAGCGAGATGGTTACAGTTATTATGCTATTGCTTTATTGTTATTGTTATTGTTTTGCACTTGTTATTGTTTTTGCACATTACGAGTGTCACTATATTGTGATTGCACTAACGTTTAATTTACCGTAACAGTATCAGACTGGTTTTTGCGTGTTGACTGAATGGAGGAAAAGTAAAATGTTATACCTTGCTGTTGTTAAAAGATGTTAAAGATGTGTCACGAAAATGCTAATGCTTTACCTCAGAGAAAATAATAAAACAGCTGTTTATTCATTTTGGGAGTGAATGGAGTTGTGGAAAGCTTGTTTGTAATCTATTAATAAAGTTTGACTGACCTATCTGACTGTTTTGTTGACATTCCCTTTAGCGCGGCACCATCTAATGGTTGCATAACGTAACTACAGCCTCTACTGTAGCGCCTTATAATGCGGTGCGCCTTATATATGGAAATAGTTTTAAAATATGTCATTCATTGAAGGTGCGCCTTATAACACGGTGCGCCTTATAGTGCGGAAAATACGGTAATACATAAGGCGCAGTGTCGATTTTTGAGAAAATTAAAGGATTTTAAGCGCGGCTTATAGTCTAGAAAACACGGTACACATGATTTTATTTCTTCTTTTTCCTTTTCTACTTTAATATATTTTTTTAATGATAACTGACAGTGGTCATCAATTAATTTGAACTCAAGACCCCTGATGTGGTCAGCTGATTTTATTTTTGGATTAAAGTTTTTGTGTTTCCATCAATAGTTCTGCATTGTAAGCTGTAGTGGTAGTTCTTCAAAGCATCAACTTAACTGCTTTTGACACAGAGTGGTTTCATTCTTATTAGTTGTTAACACTAGAAAGAAAGGGCATTCAATGTCATGCCACAGTGACGTAAAGTATGACGAGAACTGGGGCTCAAGTCGTCTTCTAGGAGGAAATAAATACATCGCAGTCTTCCCTACCAGAGTGTAATGGTCTGGATATTACATCTCCTTTGGGACATTACAGTTCACGGGTGATAAATCCATCCTCGTGTGAGTGTGTATAAGTGGGTGCATACCTGTTTATTACTATGTACAGAATAGGTACGTGCATGTATGTCTTTGTTAGAGTGCATTAATCCTAGAGGTATATGCACAGGCAGTTTGAGGAAATGTGCCCCCCGTTGAGAAAGTGATTCAGTATCTGTGCACCAGTCAGCTGGAAGCAGCCAGGCAGCCATAAATCTCAAATAACCACAACCCTCCCTTTCACTCACCCTCTACCCTTCCTCCCTCCTTTGCCACAGGAGACAATGGACCAAATTGACTGCTCACTGTTGAGTTCCAAGGCTTACCATCACCTTCAGGTTGAGTCTGAGAGGGAACTGCCACGTAGGGTTCCTCCCCTTTGTCTGAGATCATTGGGGGGTCCTTCTGCTCCACCATGCGGCCCCGACCCAGTGGGCCCTCGGCAGCCTCTGGCAGGGCCGAGGTGGGCAGTGAGAGGGTGTGATGGTGGTGGAGATGTGGGCCTGCCGGACACAACATAGGTTAACCAAAGTTCGAGAAAAAACAGAGGGAGAGGCTACATGCGCTTTAGTCCGGCAGTGTTTTGTTTTTTTTTTATATATCTGATTATTTCAAACCAAATGTTTATCTGCCACAGTTAGCAACTCATTAGCAAATGTATGTGTATTTCTTGAAATGGGCTTGTCCTTCCTTTTGTCATTATCCCTTGCTTCTCTCTGTGTTTTTGTCTCATTGCCTTCCTCCTGTTCTGACTAACACATCATACACCAGCAGGGTCTGTCAGAGTACCATCGTACTTCTCCACCATTATTGTGGGGAGTCTAACTTCAATACAGAAGAAGGCACATTTCTGGAATCAAGCAAGAGAGTTCTAGTCCCAAAGGCAAAATATAGAATACTATTTGCCCAAAAAAGATGGTGGCAAGTAAAACCTAATTATTTAGACATGTGCTAATAAATGTTTTCCCTCAGCTTATAAACACATTAAACTTTAAATCCATCTATCCATCCATCCATTTTCATCCGCTTATCCGTTACTGGGGGGCAGCAGTCTCCAAGACCTCCACCCAAATCACACTGCACCGTACCAACACCCCCCCGAACCTTCCTGCGGGTGGTGAGTCCACTGGAAGGTACCAACCACCCTAAATGGGATTCGATCTTGCCCAGGAGGTGAACCCTGGGGTTCCACACCAATGACAGAGACATTGCCTCTGTGCCAAAGCGCCACTCTTTAAATCCAGCAACCAAAAAAAAAAAGCTTTGTATGAAAAACCCTTTGTATAAAGCCCTACTCTAAAAACACTGACCTGCTGTGTTTATTAAATCAAACTGAATGTGAATGAATGAATTTCATTATAATATCTAAAATAACTAACAATTATTTTAGATATTATAATGAAATTCATTCACATGAAATTAATCACAATCTTAATCTTACTCTGCCTGTACTTGTGACACCTTCCTTCTCTACTTTCCTTTCCTCGTCACTTTTTTTTTTCACCTTTAATTTTCAATGCAATCCCACCTTTCTGGGATCTCATAAAGGCTTCCTGTTTGCCCAGCTGGCAATCTTAATTTCGCCTGGCCCTGAGCAACAGGGCTTGATCAATGATCAGAACCATGCCATTAAATTTTAATGGATTTTCTCTTTTTTGACTTGTCCCTATAATTCAGTTCTTTAATAACTAAATCAGTTGCTGGCCAACAACAGGGAGGAGAGCATAGCGCAGCCAGGAAGTTGCACCAGGAGATGAGAAGACAAAAGAAGCTAAAACTGTGTAAATGTATGCACTGGAAACGCTGTTACACCTGGAGGTCTGACAATAACTTGAAGATGCAAAGAAGTCTTTGTGACTCCCTGCTTTTCACCTCCTGTGTCTATTTTTAAACTATGGGTAGAACTCAACTCATGCCTATATACACCTGAGTTGAGAATCAAGTGTATATAGGCAAGTGTACTATTTTACATAAAATAAATATGGCCTTTAATTTATTTAATTCCTACACAAAGAAAAAAAAAATCAGGTAAGTAGTGACAGCTGTGTTTTCAACACCTTGTTTTCAGATGGAAGGCGCCATTTCAATATGCGCTCATACTTGCATTTGATGGAGAGACATTTCATGGGTTGCACTGGTACAACACACACCCTCACACACTACCAACCAAAGCCTCCTCCCACTCCTCTTCTTCCTCCTCTTCCCCGTGTGGCGTGGCAATCATTAAAATGATTTATTTAACTATTGGCCCAGGGCTGAGAGATTAGTGTGACAGGCCTATTTTATAATTCATTCCCTCACTGCCAGGGGAAGTGCAATTGAGGCAGATGACACACAGCTGAACTCAGAGCTTGGAGCCTCGGAGCTCCACCATGGATCAGAAGGAAAAAAATGCTCTAAATTGCAGATGGATGCAAAACCCTCTTTATACAGATTAAAAGGGAGGGAAGGTTGTCTAGTCTGGAGTAGAGGAGACGGGGTTAGAAACGGGGCATTTATTCATCTTTAAATCCATATCAACTATAGACAAAGACGAAGAGGCTGGAGTCTCTGAGCCAATGGCTAAGACTTTGTTCCTGTTGAAGGGCTGGTTTTAAATGGAACACTGTATAGATCAGGGGTCCCTAACTCCCTGTTCGCAGACCAGTACCAGTCCATTGGTCCTTTGGTACCAACCCGCAGTGGGACACAGTGAAAAAATGAAAAAAATCTAATTTGCTTCATTAAAAAAAAAAATAAATCCATTTACCTTCTTTATTTGACATAATCTGGCAATATTTTAAAATAAAAGTCATTCAGACTTTGATACAAACAGAATAGAGCCTGGTATAGATGTAGCTCATGTAATTGCAATTGATTATTATTTATTCAAGCTACAAATATTGTTCATTGTTGTGTAATAAACAAAAACCTTTTAATTTCATAGGTTGATAAACTCTGCTGCATGGACTTTATTAAATGCTTTTTAAGCTCCCGCGGGCCACACAAAATGGCTTGGCAGACCACATTTGGCTCCGGGCCTTGAGTTTGACACGTATGCTCTACAGTGATGTGTATTTTTTAGGAGTGTACTGTGCAATTATGGAGCCAGCGAGATCTGAAGACTCATGCTTGTTTACATCAGCCTTTTTGAACGCAGCATCTTTGAGTGTGCAGAGAGAATCTGTCGGCCACACATGCCTGGTGGTAGAAACACATCAGATCTCTGTGCAGACCGAAGGGGGCGGTGTGTTCTCTGCTGATTCATTATTCAACTTTATTATGCATGTTGTTGTCAATGTGAAGACCTTAAACCACTAACAATCAGATCCATCCAATTAGCAACGCAAAGATCAGAGATATTCAACACAGCTACATCGGGGATAAAGAGGAGATCTAAGAGGAACAAAAAGAAAGTGAAGGTCTAACCAAACTAGAATTAGAATCAGTAGGTTTCTGATTTTAAATTCTATGTCCTTCAGTCTAAAGATCGCAGAGGATGGACGAGGAAACACTAGGAAGGAAACCGTGTCTAAATATTTGATTACCTTCATAACTGGAAAGATGGTCTATTTAAAAAAGAGAGAATAAAATAAAGATCATTAATAACCTCACTTTATACAGGTGGGCGGAGTTCACTTTACTTAAGAGGGACTGATCCCTCTTAATCGACTAGAAAGAGAGGTGTGGCCCAAGTTAAATAGCCTTGGTGAATGAAATGTAACTTCTGTCTGTTTTATACTACAACTGCCATCACAGTCTCCTGTATGTGGAATACTTACCGTTCAGAGCCACAAATGTATCTGGGAAAAGAAGGAAGAAACAAAAAATGAGGCGAGATGTTATTGCATGCTGTAAAGAGTGGTTGAGCTTTAACAAAATCAAAAGCCATGACTTTTAAAGTAATTTAATATTGACAGAGTATTCAATACACTCTGAAGTTTTCATCAAAGGTTATTTAGGTCAAACAAAAAGTATGGAATTAACCAAACTGAGTGGTTTTAAAGGAGCAGTACGCTGTATTTGTCAACTGTATTGTTAATTTAATCCTTCAAAAAGTTAATTTGTTGTTAACTGTCCCTATGTACATTACAGTACATTAAAAAGATGCATTTTGAGATTGATTGAATTGGCATCCCTTGATTTGCAGGTGAGAGTGAATCCCAGTGCTGTGTGCATTTGAATGTTTACATTGAACACATTTTACAACACATGCACAAACAAGAATCCTGTCTCTACCCAGTGGGATCAACGTTCTTTGGGACACAACATTCTTTTGGCCGGGGGACTAGAAAAACAGCAGGAGCAGGACAGAGGATCATGAGAGCCGAAGGCTCAGATGGAAGGAAGAGGCCGAAAGGGAGGATTGTGAGGGCAGAACAGACGGGGGAGAAAGAGGTAACAGCAGCGCAGAACGAAACCAAGGGGTGAAGAGTGAGACCAAGTTAACAGAGAAGAGAGGAATGGTGAGGGGGAGGCGGGAGATAAGAGTGAGGAGGGCCTGCTTACTTTGGCAGTCTCCCAGGCCATCTGTGTTACCATGTTCCACGTCCTGCTCAAAGGCTGATCTGCAGGAAACAGAGATATCACTGTCAGTGGTGGAAAACAGGCCAGGCTGTCCAGGCTCGCCACACCTAACAGCTGTAGAGAAGCTAATGCATAAACAGCTTCAATCACATCATACCCAGCAACAGCAGAATGTGGATGCTGCAGAAAGACCTAGACTGGAACAAAACAAAAGCACACCTACCTGTTGCCCTGAAGGCTTTAGGTCAGTGGTTTTAAAAATCACCAAAGGGTTCGAGAAGTTAAAGTTGACACAACTCAATGCCAATAGAGCTGATTCAGACGAAGATTTTGTGTGTTTCTAAATGGCACTAAAACACATTTGCTGTAAAACTAATGCTTTAAAATCAATGACTTTACCAGTGTTAGATGCTGCTTTCAGCATTCCATGAGATAAGCTGATAAGCTGTATGGCTACAGTCAGAAAGTGTCAAAATAACACTGAGACACAGCAAGAGTCATACTATACCTTTGGTTCAATCAAAGGTATTAACAAGCTTTTTACATAAATGCACAAAAAATGTTTTTCTTCATCAAAAATCCACTTCTTATGTGACAAGAATGGAAGAGATGTGAGTGGAAGAGTTCCCAGGACTTTCCTCTCCCGTACAATCTACATCAAGACCTGTTTTCATGCTGAAAGACCACCAAGCAAGCCGTAAGATCTGTGAAACAGAGCAGACCAACTGTCAACCAGAATTAAAGTTTTTCAGAGTCCTCCTTTGCTCTCCTCTCACCACCACTGCTCCTCCTGTCTGTCCACCTGCCTCCTCACCCTTCACTGGTTACTATCATAGCACAGAAAAAATAAATGCTTTCCAAAAACAGCATCACACAGCCTGTACCCTTAGTTCAGGGGTGGAAGTGTGAACCTGGCAACTAAGACCATCACACAGGATTTTACACAAACTGCCTATTTGATTTCTGTACAACAGTCCGGAAATAACTATTTACAGAAAGCATTTCCTGTTACCATAACAAGTTTAGCAACAGCACATTTCTCTGTCAGATGACTATTCCCTTTAGATGTGAGAAAATTAAAACACATAAACAAAATCGGCAGTTGCATCCTCCAATCCCATGAAAACATCTGCTTCTCTGTTTAATTTTCATACATATTCGCCCTCCATATTCCTGATATATCTGCAATAAATTTCTCAAGAAAAAGTGAAAAAAAGATCTTGTCCCCCCTCACCATATTATTTTATTCTTTAAGGCACCGAAACAGTTAATTTTGTGGCCATGTCTCTAATTACAGTTAAAAATGAGGGTAAATATGTGGTTCCAGACCTCTGAGATGAGCAGCATATGCTTTAAATCCCATAGGTTTCATGATTAATTATTATTGATTAATACCCAGCCACCGATGTAGTGCCACTTTGCACGTGAATGTGAATGAACCGCAGAGTGAACCCTCACTTACAGAGTTCCTCCTCCACAGCAGCTGCATCCCAGCAAGCAGATGAGCGGTGTGTTGTCATGTGACACTACAGATTAGGATCAGCAGATCCCACTGCAACCTCGTTATGCATATTTAACTCTGAATCAAACCATACGTAACTGAAGGCATCCATTGACTGCATCCACATCCTCTCATATCAGGTGAGGTTATGATGCGAGATGTGCGGTTGCAGCGAGAGTACTCTCTTGCTGAGATACAGGTCAGCTCTAATGGCGTTAATTATTCATATCTGAAGTGAAGAGCAACCTGGGACCTAATATTCTATACGTACTCCGCGGTGCAAAGTGGGGTTGCTGAACGTTTGTCGCAGGGGACTAGAGTGCAAGCTGTTTACAGGCAGAAGGCAGAAGAGGCAGAACTCTGCATGGAAAAACTGGCAAGACTAACATCGGGGGTAGGTGGAAGAAAAAGGATGGGTAGAAAACACAACAAGAAATACAGTATTACCTTTAAAAAAGGTTAAATAAAAAAATACGGAGGGAAATGAGATGACAGGTCGTATGATAGTGAGGAATAAAAGTCTGTCTCATTAAAAATAAAATAAATAGAATTTTTCCAGCACTAACACTGGAGTGTTAAGAACAGGTTTTTTAACAGATTTGGAGTAAAATTAGAAATAAAAAAGAAAAATCTATTGCAAGAAGTATGCAATGCAGCAACATTTTTCTCAGAGTAAAACATCTTTTAATTGAACTGAAACAACATCGAAAGTATGGGTCACGGAATATGAATTGTGTTATGAATTGTGTGTTTTAAATATTTTGGCATCTCAGATTAATCATTTTGCAGCAACAAGATCAAATTCAATATCTTTAAACAGGGTCCATGGTCGTTTTGTCATGACTTCATCTGCAAAATGTTTTTCCCTCCACAAAATGTGCTGTTTGTTCAGAAAGCCAACAAGATCAAATTCAATATCTTTAAACAGGGTCCATGGTCGTTTTGTCATGACTTCATCTGCAAAATGTTTTTCCCTCCACAAAATGTGCTGTTTGTTCAGAAAGCAAACAGTGGTATGAAAAAGTTTGGGCACCCCTGATCATTTTCAAGATTTCCTTTATGTATCATTGGTTGTTCGGAACAGCAATTTCAATTAAATATATCATATAGCAAACAAACAGGGATATTTAAGAAGTGAAATGAAGTTTATAGGATTTACAGAAAGTGTGCAATAATTTCTTAAACATAAATGCATAAGTGCATAAATTTGGGCACCCTTGTTGTTTTATTGATTTGAATACCTTTAGCACTAATTATTGGAACACGAAATTTGTTTGGTAAGCTCATTGACCCTTGACCTACATACACTGGTGAAGCCAATCATGAGAAAGGGTATTTAAGGTGGCCAGTTGCAAGTTGTTCTCCCCTTTGCATCTTCTCTGAAGACTGGCAACATAGAAGCCTCAAAACAACTGTCAAATGACCGGAAAACAAAGATTGTTCAACATCATGGTTTAGGGGAAGGATACAAAAAGCTAGCTCAGAGATTTCAGCTGTCAGTTTCCACTGTGAGGAATATAGTGAGGAAATGGAAGAGCACAGGCACAGTTCTAGTTAAGGCCCGTAGTGGCAGGCCAAGAAAAATCGCAGATAAGCAGAGGCAAAGGATGGTGAGAACAGTCAAACTCAACCCACAGACCTACAACATGATCTTGCTGCAGATGGTGTCACTGTCCATCGTTCAACTATTCAGCGCACTTTGTACAAGGACATGCTGTATGGGAGAGTAATGCGGCAGAAGCCTTTTCTGCACCCATGCCACAAAAAGAGTCGCTTGAGGTACGCTAAAGCACATTTGGACAAGCCAGCTTCATTTTGGAATAAGGTGCTGTGGACTGATGCAACTAAAATTGAGTTATTTGGACATAACAAGGGGCGGTATGCATGGCGGAAGAAGAACACAGCATTCCAAGACAAACACTTGCTACCCACAGTTACATTTGGTGGTTCCATCATGCTGTGAGACTGTGTGGCTAGTGCAGGTACTGGCAATCTTATTAAAGTTGAAGGTCGCATGATTCCAGTCAGTATCAGCAAATTCTTGCGAACAATGTTCAAGAATCAGTGACAAAGTTGAAGTTGCGCCGGGCTGGATACTTCAACAAGACAACGACCCTAAACACCTCTCAAATTTTACCAAAGCATTCATGCAGAGGAACAAGTACAACACTCTGGAATGGCCATCTCAGTCCCCAGACCTGAATATCATTGAAAATCTGTGGTCTGTTTTAAAGTGGGCTGTCCATGCTCGGAAACCATCAAACCTGACTGAACTGGAAATGTTTTGTAAAGAAGAATGATCAAAAATACCTTCAACCAGAATCCAGACCCTCATTGGAAGCTATAGGAAGTGTTTAGAGGCTGTTATTTCTGCCAAAGGAGGATCTACTTAATATTTATGTAATTTTTCTGTTGGGGTGCCCAAATTTATGCACTTATGCATTTATGTTTAAGAAATTATTGCACACTTTCTGTAAATCCTATAAACTTCATTTCACTTCTTAAATATCCCTGTTTGTTTGCTATATGATATATTTAATTGAAATTGCTGTTCCGAACAACCAATGATCCGTAAAGGAAAATCTTGAAAATGATCAGGGGTGCCCAAACTTTTTCATACCACTGTAACCTGGCTCAGTGTCATAACTGCAACTACTAATTACCGTTAACATGACCAATGAGCTTAACGAGCTCTGCTTCTCCAAACCCCAGCCTGAGGCTAAAAACACTTTCTTTCCATGCATCCTTCCAATAGTCAGCTGGAGGCAGTCACACTTGCCCACAACAAAACAACAAAGATCAAAGAAACAACTAACACCACCAAGCAAGAAACAGTAAGCTTTTTGTATCCTAAGGTTTTTGTAAACCATGAACATAATGACTTTTCTACAGAGCCCCTAAAGGGACATGGGGAAAAAAAAGAAAAAAAGAAACGTATCTCTTTCTCGTGAGCACGAGAAACCTTAGGTTAAGCACATGCAGTTGTGCTTCCTGTGCGTATGCCCCAAGGCTCTTTCTTTCTTTCATGACGTATAATCCATTATTATTATTATATATTTCGTGATAAGTTTCACGTTATTTCATAATAAGTTTCACGTAATTACGTGATAACATTCACGTTACAGTGGTCCCTCTCTTTATCGCGCTCCTACTTTCGCTTCCTCAGTACATTGCAGATTTTTTTTAATCGACATTAATCTCCCTACACTGTTATCAAGAGTCGAACAACAACAACAACAACACCAGTGCCCTCCTGTGTCTAACTGCGGTATCCTACATTAATTAAATGCTCACCATGTATACAGTACATATGTCACACATGACATGCCGGTATCTTAGATTTCCCAAACCATACTGTACATGATTCTTTGTTTATTTTAATGTATTTTTTTTTTTTTTTTTTTTTGCCCCCATGTCCCTTTAGGGGCTTCTTACTTTTCACAGACAAACTGGCAAAAATAAATAAATAAATACATACAGTGTTAGTTGAGATATGAGCAAGGCCCAGGGGGTTAGCTGGATTAGCTTGTCCTAGCCTGGCCTTGGTGATGACAAATTGGTACACAATTAATGTCAAAATAAAAAGTTGTATCTTCAGTTTGGTTTAAAATGTGTTGTTCGTGTTTCAAATACTACATAAATTTTATGTTTAAGCAGCAAGGTTAGAAGGGAAGAGCTTAATTAATAGGCAATGTCTCTGTCATTGGTGTGGAACCCCGGGGTTCACCTCCTGGGCAGGTTTGAGTCCCGGTTAGGGCGGTTAGTACCTTCCAGTGGACTCACCACCCGCAGGCAGGTTTAGGGGGTGTAGGTACAGTGCAATGTGATTGGGTGATAGTTGTGGAGACTGCTGCCCCCGTGACCCGGTAACAGATAAGCGGATGAAAATGGATGGATGGAAGTAGCCACCCTAGCATTTTGGCATAGAGTCAAATTCATATACAGTTACCTCTAAAATCTTCATTATACTTAGAGTTAACATCTTGGGCTTCACTTTACATTTTCTTAATCAAAATGCTCCTTCACCTAAGCACTGAAGTAGCTTCAGGTCCATCCAAGCACTGAGACTGAGGTTTGCTTTGTTTATTATATTTAACTTGCCTGTCAAAGCTATTTCTTAGTGTTTACTTACTTCATGTTACCCACCACTTGTCTGCAGGCTCCTTCTGACACCCAACCACAGTATGGGTCTCTGGAGGCTATGCAGGACCTGGAAAGAGAAAACCACAAACAACCAGCAGATTATTGTTCACCTTTCTTACAGTGCAGCAGACTACATTTCCAGACTCAGTGGAATCCATCATAACAATAAGCGGCAGACTCACTTCTTGCATCTTCCATGTCTTTCACAGCGAGACAGAGGCACTTTAACCACACAGGAGGTGAAAGCAACCCACAGAGCATGACTCTTGCTGTCTATTTGCATGCCAATGATGTGCTTGTCCTTCACGCCATCTATGCTGCATCTGTAGGAGCAAAAGTGAGAGAATCAATTAGTTCAATTATTATTCTATAAAATGTTTGATTAAAGGCAGTTCTGCTTAAGTTTAAAACATTAATTCTTAAATGGTGGCCCATTGTCCACATTTGGCTCATGAGCAGCCCATTTGCAGACCACAGCCCTCCTATTGGTGGGCTGTGTGGTGATAATGTGAAAGGAAAGCTGTGTTCCAGTCCTTCACTGTGGGCATTTTTGTTTGGTCTGTATGAATAAATGGTATGTCATCAAAATGCTAACGATGTGTGATAGGCTGTTAGCAAGATCATTGATAACTTTATGGCGCTTTTAATCCTTTACACGTGTATGCAAATTTCTGAATTCTCAAAATCCTTGAATCACCTTGGACCTCTGTGTCTGTTTTTTTTATTATTTTTTTATTTTTTTATTTAAACCCCTAATCGTCATATATAATTTGGATTCTTTGCCAGGGTTTTGTTCTATCTATTTGAGTATTCATTGAAAAATTATGTCAAATTGGAAATGGCATTTTATTACATTTTGTTTTAGTATGTATTCTTGTTGTTTTGACGAGAAAAGACCACTTGTTTTGACAGTATTATTGCTTGTGGCTTGACCAACTATTATAAGTAACCTTTGACTTATTGAGAGATATTGCGTACGTGTGTGTGTGACCATCACCACGACCACAACCACCCCCCGTGCCCTTTTACTCCCCAGGACCTTTGAATTGTGTGTCTTTGACGATCATTAAGATTTGTATTTGAGTACCCCTGGTGTAAAACACGGCTTGGAAGAAGTCAAATGTAGCTCTTTTAATAATAGATTAATGGAGTTTATTTTTTTTAAGTGCTGGCAGAGAGATAAAGGTCAGGGGAAACAGGGATGATAATGGACGGTCAGTAACATAGTGGGAGATAAAGAAAGATAAAAACAGACAGATAAACAGGCAGATGGGGAAAGTGAGCAGTCTGCAATAATATGACCCTTAACTGTAAAACCTACTAATACTAACTCAGCCCCTTTATCCTCCTTCTTTTCCTCCATTCTTCCATTTTGCCATCTCTACTGGTCTTCTTTGTCTCCTCACCCCAGTAGCAGTGCATAATAATCTCTGTGGGCATGCCACCATCTTTTCTATCTCTTCACTCCTATTCCTCTCTCTATCCCACCATCCTCCTCTAGGGATTTAATCTTCCCTTCGTGGTCCTCTGGTCCTGCATTAATGCTCTCAATTAGGGCTTACAATCCATCTACACTGAGTATTGCACGGCAATCAGGCCTGTGCTGATCCTGGCAAAGTCACTCACTGTACATGACTAAAGCCAGATGGCCAGTAGCCAACGAATGCTCACCCAATGCCACCACCATCGGGGAAGAGGGGGCAGAGATGAGAAACAGACGAAAAGGACACACAGGGAGGGTAAGGCAGGACCTGCCCTTTATCCCCTCAATACGCCTGATCACATGGCCACAGCATGTTGGAAAACAAACAGTAGTAACCTTGAAAGCCCTCATGTCAAGTCCCAGCTCCCCTTTTTCTCTTCTTCACAGTTGTCCTACACAATCACATATTCTTCCCTCCACCTCTCTCTATTTTCCCTCTCCAGTTGTTACCCCTTTTTTTCTCCCCCCTCTGTTTGTACTAACATTGGTTCCTCCTCATCTATTACCCCTGAACAAATCCCTTTCCCCTTATTCACCTCAATACACGACAATCCTCCAAAGACTCTCTTCACCCCACCGTGCCTGAATCACACCAGTTTATGCACGCGCCCCTGACATGCACTAACGACAATGCAATATATTAGCTAAAAATGACAGGCTGACGCTGAGGACAAACACAGATCTCAGTGTGTGAGAGCATGTGTGTGTGTGTGTGTGTCAAATCAGCCAATGCTTTTGGAGGAGTTGGGCTCTACTGTGGTCAGGAACCACAGCTGTACTTTATCCAGAGCTTCAGGGACTATGTCTTTAATTTAGTAGCTGTGGTTGGACAAAGTGTAACCTGATAAAACTATTTTAAATGATAGGGTAGCCATCTGGTTGGCTGGTTTCACTCCACTCTACTCAGCGTGGGTCAAGGCGACTGATTGGTACTGATAGAGCTGGTAGGTTGGAGGATTGGCTGAATTGGTAGAAGGTTGAACACACGTTAAAAAAACACACACGGAAAGAGACATGATATTACTGACTTTGAGATGGTAGCCACTAAATCTGAGTATTTTGATTTTTCCATCCATCTCTGTCACTCATGCATATGTAAACCCAGAGCATCACACTTCATAAAAAATATCGTACTTGTCAGGGTTGTAGACGTTGAGCTCCTCCAGGAACAGGCTATCATTGAGGAAGCCTTTGTTCATTTTGGCCAAGAACTTCAGGATGATGCCTTTTTCGGATCCCAGAAAGACCACTGTGTGGTTCTTGTGGGGACCGGCCTCGTTGTCCACTGCAATTCGTGTAAAACGATACCTTTGAGATGAGAAAATATCCAAAAATAATAAAACTTGTCAATCAGTCAGCAAGAGGAGAAGTTTACAAGAGCAACATATGGAAACAAAGAACTCCTGCAGAACTTTATAATATTTACAAAGAATAAAAATCAACATGTGTGTGCCAACACCATTTATATTAACAGTCTGAGGAGTTCATGGACCTGCAGTGGTGATATCAGTTTCATTAAAATGATGAAGTGATGAATGAAAATCAGTGAGATTCCCTTTGTGTAAAACCAAATAGTTCCATCCATCCATCCATCCATTTTCATCCACTTATCTGTTACCGGGTCGCGGGGGCAGCAGTCTCAACAACCGCCACCTAAATCACACTGCACCACACAAGACCCTTGTCAACCTTCCTGCAGGTGGTGAGCCCACAGGAAGGCACCAACCTCCCTAACCAGGCTTCGATCTTGCCCAGGAGGTGAACCCTGGGGTTGCACACCAATGACAGAGACATTGCCTCTGGGCCAAAGCACCACAACTAAATAGTTACTTGAATGAATTATATTTCTGTTCTACAGAAAAGACAGTTTGACTCAGCAGCAAGTGGAGGAGATTGATAAGTGGAGTAGTCCTTAAATATCCATCCATCCATCCATTTTCATCCGCTTATCCGTTACCGGGTCGCGGAGGCAGCACTCTCCACCCAAATCACATTGCACCGTACCAACCCCCCCTAAACCTTCCTGCGGGTGGTGAGTCCACTGGTCCTTAAATGTGTACATTTAAATTTTAAATGGCTGGGACTGCAAATTTGAAGTCAAATTACTCCAAGGGGCAGATTGGTTTAAATTACACACATTATACAACATAAGGACTTTTTATTTGGAATACCCCAAGCAGGCCTTCTATTGTTTATTCATAGTAACCTTACTATAACAAATGTTCTATTTCATTACAATTAGGAACGGCCCCTCCATTGAGACACTGCATTAAAACACTCTATGTAAGAAAAATACAACAGACACATTTTACTCTTGTGTGTGACGCAGCAAATATGAGACTACATTAGATCAAGTGATAATGTTACGCTGAATATAAAAAAGAATCACTTCCAGCCCATCCTCTCATTGTGTCTTTGCTGTTTGGTACAGTAGTCTGGATAGTGTTCTGGCACAGTTCTTACACTACGGATGCCATTTCTGATGCAACCTATTCTGGAGCTTGGGGACTAAGTGGTATCAACCCTCACTTTAAAACAAAGATATTGTATGTTTTAACTTCAGGTGAGATGCCTGGCATGGTCAGAACAGCTGCATACAGGGCGATATGTCAGTCTACTGCTGACAGACTGACTGACTCAAATATCAAAGGAATTGTATGGTAGACAGAATGTAGACTTATGGATATTGTCATAGACAAATTTTATGATACAGAGTAGACCATCAAGATGCACAGTAATGACTAAAATCCACCAAGTAAATGATGTGAGTATACAAGTATATAGTTATACCTTAATCACCCTATATTCAAGAATGTTGATTGTGATTAATCCACAACTACTCTGTGATTAATCAAATTAACCCTTTTAATCACTCATCGGCCCTTTTTATTATTATTTAAAAATCAATGTAGAGTGATTACTTCAAATATTAGAATTCAAATACCATCACACCTGCTCCATAAAAAAGTACAACCTTGTTACTGCAATGACTAATTTTGTTTGAAAAGTGCTATTCAAATGTTACGTTAGAAACAATTTCCATTTGCTTCCCCATTGGGTAGACAAACAAAAGGTTTGATTCTCCTAAAGGATCTGTTTTCTTTTTTAGATATCCCTCTAATATTTTTGTCTAATCAGTCTCTGAGATCTGATAAGTTTGTACTTCACATGTGTTGTGTCATTGGGATGTGATCATTGAATGATTCGAATGATTCGGTAAGACCTTCACTGTCTTCCCTCTTCAGTTCAAGTGTAGGGGAGTTCTCTTGACATTCTTCCTTTAAAATGTGGGAAAATAAAAGCTACTTCAAATTCAAATAAAATGACCTTCTTGGATGTGGGTCCCCATTGGACTGTGAAGAGAATTTAATAATATTTCAAGTGTTGTTTTCCAGTTGACTTCAGCTCAGGCGTAGCTTTTTGCATCCAAACTCAGAAGATTTACTTCCACACGTTTACACATTGTTTTTGTTGCTTACATAATGCTCCTTATGTGGCGCTTTGGCCCAGAAGCAATGTCTCTGTCATTGGTGTGGAACCCCAGAGTTCACCTCCTGGGCAAGATCGAATCCCAGTTAGGGCGGTTGGTACTTTCCAGTGGACTCACCACCCGCAGGAAGGTTTAGGGGGTGTAGGTACGGTGCAATGTGATTTGGGTGACGGTTGTGGAGACTGCTGCCCCGTGACCCGGTAACGGATAAGCGGATGAAAATGGATGGACGGATGGACATAATGCTTCTTAACAACAGCCTGTGATGCTCAAGCCTAGCTGTGCCAACTGCGGTGTCATTTAAAAACAAATATAATAGGTTTAATAATAGGTAGGATTATATAAAGGCAGAAGTACTGCAATATTGATTACATTAATGAAGAGAGAGAGAGTTGTGGAGATAATCTTGATAAAAGATTATGCACGTTCACAATAAGCCTGTAGAGTATGTAGGTCAAACCTACAAGCAGAGTAATATGATGCAAATAATTTAAAGGCCATTCTATGTTTATTTATACATTTTTAAAGAACTGTTTACCCACTGGAGCTTGAAAACAATAATGGGCATCTCAGTGAAAACTGCTTCTTATTTCAAAAGTATTTTTGTTTTTTTTTTATTTTTATTTATAACTTTTCAATATATAGAAACGGTAGGAAACACACACAGATAAAACAAAATCAAAACAAAGAATTACAATGAACAAGTCTATATGAGCAAAACTGCTCATTACAATTAATATACATCATAGGTATATGAAATAATAAAACAAAAAAAGAAAGAGAGAAAAAGAAAGATCCTGCTCAAAAATAACACGTAGTTTATTATACAAACTGTACCAGTCAGCTATAAATCAAGCATTTTAAAGTTACATTGGCAGAAAGTGAGAGATTACTTTTATGTTATTCTTGATAGATATAGTAAGAAAGGTTGCCACATCTTATTGAAAGTTGCAGAGGTAAGAGAAACACTCGAATCCTTTCTATATGTAGTAGACTGGTGACCTCAGAGAGCCAGGCCTTAAAAGAGGGCATCACATCACTTTTCCACAGAGATAAGATGTTCCTTTTTCCAATTATCAGACCATATTGTATAGTTTTACGGATGCATGTTGGGGAGCAACCCAAGATTGCAGTGCGTGGGTCTGGAGGAATATTGCATTTATATACCTCAGAGAAGCATTTAAAATATCAGACAAAAACTGGTTTATCGTGGGACAATGCCTGTCAGGTCTGTCTGCTTCCTGTTCCTGCTGTCTGCTGTGTGGGGTAATCTGTTTTTACGGACGAAATCTTTGACTTGTAGGTAACGAGAGTGAGTTCTTGGCAGTGAAATTTTCAGTTCAAAATTCAGTTGAGTGAAAGTAGCCAAAGTCTTATTGAGATATAGGTCCCTAATGGTAATGATACCCCTAAGCAAAAATGTGTTGTCAGACAGTGAGGGGGCAAAGTCATGGTTTCTGTGGAGTGGGGTGTAGGTGGAGATCCCAGGTAGGTTGAATGACTTCCTTACTTGATACCAGATTTTCAAAGAATTTGCAATTATGAAATTGTTCTTGGCAATGGATTTTAGAGGCTTTGGTGAAGAGAAGGGCAGGTAAGGAACTAACAAGAAGACTTTGTTCAATAACAAGCCATGATGGGGTGGAATCAGCTATTTTTATCTAGTTGTGTATTTTGCCAGTACATTAAGGCTCTGCAGTTTGCAGCCCAGTAGAAGTGACAGAAGTTTGGTATGCTGAGGCCGCTGGCAGATTTGGGTTTGTTGAGATGTTTTTGAGAAATACGTTGCACACCAAGGCAAACAGGTCCTAGGCGACGGATCAGACAAATAGCGGTTCAAACCCCCCCATTGATGAAGAAAACAAATAAATCAAAGAGGTTCATGTCGCCCAGATTGACGTCACCGGGGCCCCACCCTGGAGCCAGGCCCGGGGTTGGGGCAGGCGAGCACCTGGTGGCCAGGTCCTTGCTCACGGGACCTGGCCGGGCTAAGCCCGAACAAGCGATGTGAGTCCGCTTTCCAGTGGGCCCACCACCCGCAGGAAGGCCCACAAGGGGCCGGTACCTTGTGATTTGGGTGACGGTTGTGGGCGGAGACCCCGACGGCCCAATCCCTGGACAACCACTCTGGCTATGGGGACATGGAATGTCACCTCGCTGGGGGGAAAAGAGCCTGAGCT
>NC_024327.1:9895015-9897476 GCF_000523025.1 Cynoglossus semilaevis | reverse complement strand
GGACACGCTGCAGCGACTACGTCGCTCGGCTGGCCTGAGAACGCCTTGGGGTCCCCCCAGAAGAGCTGGAGGAAGTGTCGAAGGAGAGGGAAGTATGGGTGTCCCTGCTCAGACTGTTGCCCCCGCGACCTGGCCCCGGATAAGCGGTTGATGATGGATGGATGGATGAATGGAGTTTCTCATTTTTACATTTCAGAAAATGCACTGTCAGCTTTTTGTGCACTTCTGGTGGGATTGTACTGTCATACATCCCAAGAGCCTAAAAGCCATAAACTAAAAGCCAAGTAAACCATTGTGATCAAACGATATCACCCACAGAGCAGTGGCTTTTGGGAAATGGGTTAAACTCCACAAACTCAGAAGGAGAGGCAACCACAGAAGAAAAATGTACTCTAGTATGCTCCCTTAAATAAGCAATTTGGAATATAAAAAGAGCATAAAATCTCCTATAATCCTTACACAGCATTTCAGCATAAAAGGACATTATTGAATTTCCTTAATCCTTGAAAATACTACTACATCACGTGATCGTACAGTCACTCTGGGAGTACGATAGTATAGAATACAATAAAAACAGGTCAGCAGCTCATTTGTGCTGGAGGATTATTGTGTTGTGATGACTCTGACTCTCAGAGCAGCACTTCATCTAAATGTTGCACTGGGCTGCAGATGCACCTGGACCACACTGATGATCATGATGAAGACGACACAGTGGAGACTATGGAGTATTTACCTGACCATGGTCTTCAGGAACCAAGGCCTGTTAGCAATGGAGGGGACGGCCTCATCCATCAGAGGATGCCTCTTGATGAAGTTCAGCGTGTCATCGGGGAACTCGGTGGACACTTTGTATCTTTCCATGGATGCCGAACCAGCACAGGTGCCAGGTCTACAGATAGAGGAAAGTCACGAGGAGCGAGGACAAGAGATGAGAGAGAGAGAGAGAGAGAGAGAGAGAGAGGGAACAATACGATTTTCAAAACTAGGACAAACATAAAAGACAGCAAGTTTTCCATGTGAACGTCCTCAGTCCTTTCATTCTCAAAAGTTTCAAAGTCCTCAGAAGATGGGTTCTTTACTTCTAAAGGAGCTGTGAAATGATGGAATATCCACTTTGCAGAATCCTCACCTCTGAGAGCTTGTAAAATATTTTTTTTTACTTTATAGTGTTTTATATATGCACAGCACATAATCAGACCCAGGTCTGAGAAATATTAAGTTTGACCATAATATTACACCCAAAACCCATCTGTATTGTTTTTTCCATAAAAATAGGATTACATGTTAAAAAAAAGTGTAACATGACCTTTTTTTTTGTTCTCCTTGTTTCTGTGTCTCAGGTAGGGTGGGGCACCGTTACACAGGTGCCAAGGAGATATAAATGGCATTTTGTGTTCATAATACAAGACCTGGGCCTGGTTCCGTACTCACTTGCCACGCGTTTCAAATACGGGCCGCATGTATGAATATCTGGTGACTCAATATTTTTCTCTCCAGGTCTGCTGTCGTGAAAACTCTAAATTAAGTTGCAGCACTTGATTTATTATGTACGATGGTTAAAAAAAAATCTACTGCTTGTGCAACATTTTCTTCTGTTGCCATATGGAGAGCAGAACAGTAACAGACATGTTTTCAATATGAGAATCTGTGAACAGTTGGGAACTACAGTGGAACACATGGAGGAACAGTCTGGTGCAGGCCGAGACCTGAGTGGCTTTGTTACAATGCTACGTCTGTTTGCCAGAAGATAAAAGGTCTGAAGGCAGCAGAGGATGAAAATAAAATCAGTCACATCAATCACCACACAAACAGTGTGGTGTTTAATTGTTATTTGCAATCCCTGAACTGTTTGAACATAAACAAGTAATTAGATGGTAATTAAGGGAAGTGTGAGCAATCTTATGTGTTTACTCGCTCACACAGTGCACCGAAATAAAGGCACAGTGTACAGCAATCTGGCGGTGACGTGCTGCCTCCTGGGAATGCATGGGCGCACACACATAGACTGGGTACAGACAAATATCAGGGCTCAGATCTCTGTTTTCCACCTTTCTCTCTCTTTTTTTTTTAGGAGGATAGGAACAGAGCTCTGCACTAATTAGCCAGTGATAGATAGATTGATTGGGCAGGTGCATTTGTGGAATTAGACAGCCATCTGTAAAATGATGTCATGCTTCACTTGTTGATACTGAGCCCTCCTGTGACACAGTTCCCCTCCTGTGTAGGGGAAAGGTGAGGTAATGGCTCAGTGGTTTAACTGTTAAAAAGAAATAATGTCTGCATGAGTGTGTCTGTGCACACAGTGTGTAGGTGTGACATGACATAGAATACAGTCTACTGATAAAATGATTAATTCACATCTTATGCGTCGGTTGCTGTCGCCGTACCTCGGCCTTGGAACCTTCTCCTCAGGAAAAGGCGTCCAGGTGGAGTCGGGAGATTTCTGCTCCTTGAAACGTCC
>NC_024327.1:9878588-9894968 GCF_000523025.1 Cynoglossus semilaevis | reverse complement strand
GGAATGCTGCAACATGTAAAAACCCCATTAGCACTGATTTAACATAACAGTACAAGAACACATATCTAACTATAGAACTACAATGGAGTACAAGACATCTAAATTATGGTCTAAATTATTATTTATCTATCAAGTTATAGTGTTTGAAATTTTTCATCTCAACTGGTTTGTAAGTTTGATTTATTTATTTGATTTATTTATTTTACTTTCTATATCTATATCTTTATAGTAGGATATGGCAAATCCAATACAGACTTTGCTGAAATTGATTTAGAGTACTTTTATTAAGGGATTAATCTGGTAAAATAATTAAAAAGTTGTGATAAACAAGTTTAGATTATGTGCTAGTCCACAGCTATGACTCTGCAGTGTTACTGTATTTGCTACATCAGACAGAAATACTGTGAATATATAAATACTCTATTGTATTTAGCGATGTCTGTGCCGAGAATCACAAGGGCACGCAATCTCTCACTGGGTTTCCCCAAAAGCCTGAAGGCAACTGAGTTCACGGTTAGGGAAGAAATATGAAAAAACAGATCTTATTATTGTCATGTGTGGGCATCAACATTGCAGGAAGCAGGCAGGAACCAAATGCAGTACTGGTGCAGATAGTTTATTTGAAGGTTCTAAATTCCAAAAACCAGGACTGAAGCATACACAAAGTCGAGCAGAGCTGAGAACAAGAACAGAGTTGAGCACAGCAACAGACTTGCTCAGGAACAAACTAGAAACAGTTACAACAAAATACTCGCTCACAAAGACAGTCACTAACCTACACACTGATCCAACAACAATCACAATGATCCAACTACAATGATCCAACCAGGGCAGAATGAGGGAGAGAGGTATATATACACAGGGAGCACCAGGTGACACAAGTGAGGCTAATTACAGACAGGTGAGTGTGATCACACAGATTACCCCACAAAGCAGACAGCAGGAAAAGGAAACAGACAGACATGACAATTATGGCTTTTTCAATTTAAGGGAAAAAACTTAGATGTTTCAATAGCAGCGTTGCCACTGGCTTCTTTCTGTCTGTGTGGAATCAATGCATGGCCCATTGCAGAGCCACATTTCTATTTCTGATGTCACAAATAAAACCTCTGGCGTGTTGATTCTCTGACAGACATCCTTTGAATGGGAAATATATCTCCTAGTCTCAGCTGTCTGGATTTTCGGACCGTTGCATCATGGGTACAACATCAGGGAAACAGCTTATGAAAGGGCAGTTTTATAAAGAACAAGGTCAGAGAGATGTTAATTCTTGGCTTGGTTGCTAAATTGAAATTAAACAATCATATGTCTGATTACACCAGGCTGATACCAAGGCAGATGCTTATGGAGGGCAGTGATAAAGAGGAGGCTGTGCCAGGCAGGAACCCTGAGGGACAAGTGAATGAAACAAACCCTGAGCCCTCAGCCTGGATGTGCTCCCTCTAATTTTACCCCTGACTATGAAATGGAAAATTAATGCCAGCATCAAATCCATTGCTTATAGAATTTTTCAGAGGAGCTGCTTCATTAGGCTTTAATGTCCATTAAGCTCAATTGCACTGTCACAAGCCATTATCAGCCTAAAAGCAGCCATAAAATAGAACATCACAATATGTGCTAAGGCTATCAGCCAGGCTCTATGACTGTGGTAATTTTCAATTTAGATAAAAACTCCCACTGACTATAAATATTAATACTGAATAGGAATGGGAAGAGAATGGGGGAATACAATTTAACATCTGCAACTCAAGAAGGCAAAAATAAGCTGTTGAACAGAAGATGTAAATGTTGACCCAAAGACACATTAGTGACACGGGCTGGGACTGCTAACAAAGATAACAATAATGGAAGCTTTTTTAAAAAAATATGAGAGCTGGTTCAATAGGTTGGAGGTTTAAAAGATGTTGAATCATACACTCATTTGAAAATGACTTTTCAAAAAAGCCAAAAAAAGCAGGTCATTTCAATGATTTCATTCATTAAACTTCTCTCCAATAAGTGTACCTGTTGTAAGGTGTGGAGAACGTTGCCATGACCACATCCCTTCTGTTGATGTGGATGACATTGGTCACCGCCTGCAGGATGTTGAAGTAGAAATGGGAATCGCCGGGGATGGAGCAGTTCAGTCTAGACTTGAGGAAAGACGTCCACTGTTTCTCCAGGACGCGCGGTGAACCACCTCGATCGTTCTTACAAACCCTGGCCACGCGAGGAAACACGACCTGTAATAACACCACAATGAACCTTTTTTAGAAACACATATACTTTGTGCACACACCACAGCTACCATCCTGGATGAAGGGGAAGCAAGGAGGGACTAGTAGAGAGTCTGTGGGACTAGCCTGTCCCTTAGATGAGCACAATAACACTGACATCAGGTGAGGTGTTTGAGCTAGATAGAATTTTCACCACTGAAACATATCAAGGTTAAATAACATCTGTGACTAAAACCAAAAGAACCATAAGAATAATAATACGAACCCCAGCGGAACTAATGGATCACCATTCCACCAACTGATGTGTCCCTGAGCAAAACACTTCTCCATATGTTGCTACAGAAAGCTGTATTCTTGGTGTGTGAATGGGAATAAAAGGCTTGTCAGATAATACACCACAGACAAGTGGTGCTGTGCCAGTTGAGTTCATTTATTTTAGCGTGTGAGAAACGGCAGTAGTTCAGCCACAACCTGCATCTTCATTTCACACTGGAGCCTGCAGCTAATCGGATAATTACTGCGTGTCATGGCTTTCGAAGCATTATTTGTCATTAGCAGTGAAACATCAGTGAGTGAAGAATCTTATATTAACCCTCCTGTTACCCTCAAAATCTATTATCCTTGGGGTAATAATTCAAAATATTACTCAACTTTTTGTGTCAGGTACTTCAGGTTTCTTTGTTGTTAACATAAAAAAGCCCTTCCAAGTCCAACCCCCCCCCCCCCCCCCCCATGTATCAAAAACACCTAATCAATGACTATATGAAAATAGGAAAATAGCCATTAAATCTCACTGGTTAAATCTCACTGATTGATCTAAAACTGGAAAGAAAGTACCTTCACATCATCTCTCAATGCAGATTTATTTCATTGATAACATGTTATAAGAGAGGCAATTTTGGTTGCAGACACAATTTCAAACATTTGGAATGTTTTTTAAATTTACTTTTAAACTTAAAAACATTTACTTGTAACATCATAAAATTGATAGATTTGCTGTTGCCTCACCCTTAGACCTGTAAACCCCTGCTAAAATGAGTAAACCACTATATGCTTTCAAAAAGGGTATCATCAATGTCTTGCCATGTATCCCCATATACACACTTCCCCTCTAAGTTGGTCATGTCCAGTATGTACTTTTCTATTGACGATGTAATGAAAAGCTCAAATGTTGTTTTTATATTTTGGGCATGCTATATTTTTGTTTGGCAGTTGTTTGTGTCATCAGAATTATCAGTGTTAGGTTAGGGCCCTAAACATAGGAACGCCCTCTAAAGTATATAAAAGTGTATTTTATGATGACCTTAATGTGATCTAAAACAAATAAAGCATATGTGATTATACAACAATGCAACATGTTCCTAAATGTTTTATACAGCTAAATCGGTATGGGGTCAAATTGACCCCAAGGAACACTGATGTATACAACATGCATACAGGACATCAAAAAAAGTTAATCCAATGTTTCTATCACTTTATAGAAAATTAAAGACACAGGCGAGTAAATTGGTGTGTTTGATAGGTTGTTAGAGAGCCCACACCTGGCAACCCAAAATTTAGCGCCTCCAGCTTCAAACAGGAACTGGTGCCGTAATTACAACTGTTCTGTGAGCTTGTGTAGGCAGTATTGTAATTAGTTGTTGTCACACTATACAGCAATAAAGCTAACCCTGACCTGAAACTGCAACCCAGAATGAACAGTGTGAATGGGAGCTAACGTGCATTTAAACCAGCTTTCCACACACACTCACCCACAAAGAAGCACATACACACACACGTCCATGGATACACTGCAAACCTCTGCCTTCATCAGTGCTCACACACACACCCACACACAAATCCTCTCATATGGGCCTGTTCACTGTGAGTGACTGTAGAGTGCTGACATTACTGCTAATGGCTTGCACTAAACATACAGGCTGGTGTATGCCTGCTGGGCATTGCTGCCTGACACACCTTCACCAGTGCCTCTGTGCTGGCGTGCTCATCTGAACACCTCCCTGGGCCCCACTAGTGCCTGAGTGTCACTAGTGGTGCCAACTTACCTCAAGAGTGATTTCCTTGGTATGATCACGGGGTCGGGATTAGGGCTGTGGCAGGGGAATTATTGGGGATCATTCTTATACTTACCTTCAGGGTAAGGGAAGGGGCTGAGGTAAGGGATGGGGTGGAATGGGGTGTCTTACTGGACTATAGCTTTTTCTGATTAGCTGGTTGTTTTTTTTATAAATTGGCTATCTTATTGTAAGACACATCTTCAGCAGTGGACCTTGGGGTCATCGAGTGTTTCGGCCATTATCACTAGACACTCTCCCCCTAGGAAGGTCCCGCTGGGGTGGATCATGCCCCAGGGTGTGTCTTGTTAATTAATTACTATTAGATTTGTAACTAGATTCCTAACTTGATTGTAGCTAGATTCCTAACTTAGATTGGTGGCCTTTTTTGCGCTAGAGTTACAGTTTTTTATTTAGTTATGCCTATTGTGTTTACTATTAGTAAATTTTTGTTGAAATGAATGGGTCACGCTTTGTTTGGCCCCCAACTCACCTCTTTCCTCCTGAGCCACAGCCAAAAGCTGCCCTTCTCAGCCTCTTCTGCCAGTTCCCTCATGGCTTTCCTGCGCCCTGCTCCTGTGGAAACCCCTGTATCCTACTTCAACGGGGCACATGATGGTTTTCCAGCCCGCCTCTCTGCATTCTGCTGCCAAATCTGCGTACTTTACCTTCATACCTTCCTCCCATGGGACAGTAAGCTCCACCATCAGAATGGTCCTGCATGGTTCTGACCATATAATCAGATCTGGCCGGAGTGAAGTTTCTGTGATCTCCCTGGGGAATTGGAGCTGCCTACCCAGGTCAACCCTCATCGACCACTTGCTGCCTGGTGAGAGTACCGTTGGTGTTACTCTCTGGCGAGGAAGGTTGGCGTTCTCTCCAGCCTTTGCAAACCGTATAGGAGGTCTTGCTGAGGTGGAAGGTCTGTTGTTGGCCTCCTGTCCACATGATTTCACCACCTCTGCCAGCTCGACAGGATATGCTGGAGGCTTGCATTGCCAGTGCTGCACAGGGCACAGGACTCTTCCGCACCAAACAACAGGTGGAGATTTCTGGGACAAGGCAGGGTGTCATAGGACGACCTGATCAGGAAGCTGAGACTGGCCTGGGGGATCTTCCACATATCAATCCATGCCAGGGGCCTGTCTGTAACACCTTCCCATGACATCCAGCCTCCCTGTCGGCTTTGAGACACCGCTTTGATTTTAAGGCGTTCCAGCTCGGTCCTTGTCACCTCTGCCACCACCATGGCTTTCTGCTCTTCTTTCGAGGCCTTTGACCAGAAGAGGGTGGTCTTGCTCCATCCGAGGCCTGCTCGGCCCTCCTGGACACTGCCGACTACCTTGCAGTGTTTCAGCCTGCTGATCGCTCTGTCCACCTCTTCCTGGGCTTTCCACTTTCTCCCTCTTCGTACTTTGGGAGCAGCTGCTCTCACCGGTTGATCAGTGGAATCCCTCAGCTCCAGCACCTTCTCTTGTTTGTAGCCCAGATCTATGGATCGCAGTGGCAGCTGCAGTGCATTTCTGCCAAAGAGGCCTACATCTGATAGGCATCTCAGCCTTGGGTACAGTATGAACTGGTAACTCCATACCTTGTACTTGCCGGGGAGCTGGCTCTGATTGATCCTGGCCAGACCATCTGCCAGCTGTTTCCCCCATTTTCTTGTCGGAGAGTTCTGCAGTATAGGTACGACCAGGGCTGCGGATTAGTGATGGGAAGACTGACTGTTTTTATTGATTCAAATCTTTGACTCTCGAACAGTAAAATGAATGAGTCGTGAACGAATCTTGAACTAATCATTTCATTCGTTTTACAGCAGGTGGCGCTTTAGCCCTATTGTGGGCGTTGTAAAGAAGGCTGCGGTTCTCCGACACTAAATACTGAAGGCAACATGGTTTGCTTCCGCTGAAAAAGTCTACAAAGTACACAAAATGCCATAAGCAATTAAAACCATGCGAAAAGCTAAGAAATAAAAGCACACCACAATGTGAAGCTGAATGAGAGCAAAAATAAAACGAGCTCTTTCACGTGACAAATGAAACGAATCTGTGAGAACGAAGCGAAAGATTAGTTCACAGAGAATGATCCGTTCATACTATGAACGGATCATTCTCTGTGAACTAATTTTTCGCTGTGAACTAATCTTTCGCCGTAAACTAATCTTTCGCTGTTCACAGCAAAAGCAAGCGAGACATGTATTTTATTTACAATTTAGAGTAAATAAATAGTAAAAAAAAATTATACATTATTTATTCACTAGATCTCTCTCTGTGTGTGTGTGTTTTTTTTTTAGCCTAGACACTTGTGAATTCTTCATGGGAAACAATGAGTGGACCAGTCAAACAGAGCTATTGCAGGATGGATGTGGATGAGAAACTCAGGCAGTATATTTAGACTTTAAAATTAGATCTCCAGACACCCGCCAAGTTATTGTGTGTGTGCATGTCAGTGGGTGTATATTTTAGGTTCTGCATCCTGCCTGGTGTTTATCACTTAATGAAAAATGGTTTGGCCACATTACAGCTCTATAAGCCTCCTTCCATTTTTCTGATACATCCATATCCTGTTTGTTTCTTCAGGCACTTCCTGATTGTTTTCTCTAAATAGGAGATCACCTCTGATTACACTTCAAACAATAACAGAGAACTGAGCCAATGCCTTACCTTTCCCATTGTGTTGTACTCCATGGCAATTTCCCGAAAGAAGAAGTAAATGAAGTCACCATAATTGACCGCCTGGACAAAGTAAGGCTCTGCAGGCAAACAAAGTGAAATAAAATGTGTGTCAAGTTGCTGCTTTGTCTTGACGGAACAATTTTGACACCACATTTCACAGTAAACACTCCACAATATCTGCCATATTATGCAGAAAGGCACTGACTGTGAGCCCTGAGTGCCTCAATACATCATCCATCATATCAGCGAAACAATTTGCATGCAAGTATAGAAGGATCTCTATTGAGTTTTGACAGGCCGGACTTGTGTTTGCTTCTCCCCGGGGCTGAGCAATTTCCTGGCTACATCAACTGTATCGCAACAGGTTGGCAAAATGACTGTGTCAAACAGAGCGTGTAGCATTAGCATAAGTGCTTTCACTCCTCATACCTAGATTTATACACAGAGGCGTTGGAACACATAAAGCATAAAGATAGAGATAAAGATACAACAGAACCATATGGCCCGAGCCGCATTTTTAATCCCGCCTTGTTTCCTTAACTTGACAGTCAGCTCTGTGCATCCCAGTAGAAAGGAGTTGGTTTGTGGGCCTCACACTCACCTTTGAGCCATTTGGAGTCGTGTTTGACAGTGCGTAAGGTGAGACTATCACCAAGGCTACGATAGATGACCGCATCGATCGCCAGAAAGTCTGTTACGGTGGCCGAGTACAGCTTGCCATCTGAAAAAGGGAACACAGAGATGGAAAGGGCAATAAAGGGGGGAAGACAGAGATTCAGAGGGGAGAAGGATGAAGAGGAGGCCACTCAACAAAGAAGCTGTACACAGTTCAACAAGTCACATTTGTAGTTGTTTATTCTCACAAACACTCTTTTCTCTAACCCTCTTAGACACCCACAGTCACACGTCATGTGCACACACACACACACACACGCATACACATGCTTTACAAACACCATCCAGCAGCAGCAGCATGACCTCAGACTGCCTTAGTGAAACCACAGTGGAAACTCAAACTACATAATTGAAAGGACAGCAGTCAGAGGAACCCTTTTGATTACTCTGCTTCCAGTTCGTTCCAAGCAGCTCTGCTCCACATTAACTGGTCAATCCGCCTGTTTGCTCTCTTTCTGGGCTTCAAACATGCAGGGACAGCTCATCAATACTGAAATAAATCGGTTCACAGGAACTGGTACCGAATGTATTTAGCAGCCTGTGGCTGCTCCGCACAAGAGGAATCCCACACCGCCGTGGGAAATTTGACTCATCCATTTGTGACTAATGTTTCATCTTATGCATTTTGGAGAAAGGTGAATGACAGACGGAGAAGATGACAGAAACCTACATTAAAAGTTGGAGACAGATGGTTCTTTTTTTATTGATTGTTACCACAATCGCTTAAATAAGCAGTAAATTCTCAGCGCAGAGAAAATGTTGCCCCAAGTTTTATGATGTGCTGCAGCGCCGCTAACACTAGCTAGCTTTTAATTTTGACATGTTGCAGATGCACTGCCATTAAAATAAACCGCAGGGTATTAGGAACAATATTAAATACAACTGCCGCTAATACTCTGAAAAGATGTAGCTCCATCCATCTGTTCAAATGTTTAATAAGTAAATAGAAAAAGAGACGAAGGTGGGGTTAATGGTTTAACATCATGGGAGTTAGTTAACATAGAGTATACATTTTACCTGAATCTTAGGGGAATTATTGTAAAGAATAAAGACTGTTGTAGCTAATGTACAACTGAAATATAGTAGAGATAACAGTCAGTCTAACAGTTTGCCCTGATTGATGCAGACGCACATCCGCTGACCGATGCAGACCTGGCAGAAATGACAAAGCCACAAAGCGACGATGAAAGAGAAGAGGAAGAAGAGGACATAAGTGTGGCTAAAGATGAGGAGGAAGGACTAACACTTGGTCGCTTAGCAACCATGGTGAGAATGGCCACTGAACTTCAGCGAGTAGCTCAAGAATGGGACCCTTTGATGAGCCGTTCATTACAGTTCTCCAACATAATCGATGGTGGCATGTCGTTGTATAAGGATCTTTTTGCAAAGAAGAAAAAAGAGCGACAACAACTGCCTATCACTATGTTCTTCTCCCGAACAAACACACCTGCACCGCGGGCTTCAAAAGAAGAAAACACTGCAGAGCGGAGTCAGGATGCAGCGGCTCAGTCTGAAGAGCAGTGAAATAAAGCTGAGTCACTATTTGTCCGACTGTACAGGTAATTTGTATTTTTTTCATAATCATTTTTAATTTTCTCCCGTTCACGGTGGGCGGTGCTAATCTCCGCAATTTGAAGCCTTCTGTTCACGTTGATGATTAAAATTATTATTTGACAGTACATTACAGAAGTTATTTGTTGAAACGTTTCTAAAGTACTTTTATTTTACTTTATTTGTGAAACAAATGGTTGAGACTGTAAAATGGTTTGTTCGTTCTTTCTCTTCTTTTTCTGAGTATTTAATTGTAAAAAAAATAAAGATTTCTACTTCACGGATTTTGCCTATCACGGGTTCTTTTTGGAACGTAACCCCCGCGAAAAACAAGGGTTTACTGTATTCTGTAGTGTGCTCCAAAGAAAGTACGTTATGCTCCAAAATAAAAAAACATTAAGTAGCAGAGATAAAGTACAACCGTCAAGTAAACATGTTAAAAAATAATAATAAAATAAATATAATTCTTAGAAGTGCCTATTTAGGACATGACATTGGTAAAAACGAACAGCAAACAATGGATGTATTTTTCTGATCTACATCAGATAATTCCATAGCCAAGGGGCTTAAACTGTAGGGTCTCTCACTGCCTGATTGTAAGTACCATACAAATAATCATTCACATTATTAAAACATATTTTAAATAAATTAGGAGCCATTGACGTTTGAATTCTTCTTGCAGGATTCTATCTTGAAACCTATTCATATTACAGCAGAACAGAGAAGAGAACATGTTAAGTCTTACCAGCAAAGAGTGCAATGTTGGCATGTTTGGCATCATATGGGCACCGTGCCATCCCGCTGATCTCCTCTCCCAGAGCCTCCAAGTTGTCCATCTAGGGTCAGAAAGGAGGTGAAAGGTCATGGGAAATTCAAGACAATAGAGCCCAAACAATGTACTTAAAATATGACTCAAGAAGTCTGAGTCCACTTTGATGGAAATACTTGGCCTCAAAGAGAAATTCAGTGTTATCCTTTGGGTTTTACTTAAAAAATAAGAAAAAAAAACAAGATAAAACACATTGTGACAGTAAAATAGAAGTTGTCATGAGATGATAGTCAGCAGCCTGGGAGTAAGCATTCAAACTGTGACCCAGACTAATATCTTAATGATGGCACTCTGGTAACCCTACGGGAGCTGTCAAAACAGCCTGTCTAGGCGTTAACTGAGGAACTGTCATAGAGGTA
The DNA here is from genome assembly GCF_000523025.1 of Cynoglossus semilaevis. NCBI lineage: Eukaryota > Metazoa > Chordata > Actinopteri > Pleuronectiformes > Cynoglossidae > Cynoglossus > Cynoglossus semilaevis. The sequence continues at coordinate 9,884,609 of NC_024327.1, read as the reverse complement.
GATAAGAAAAAGCAGACGTTTTCCTGAAAAACGCATATCTCAGTGTTAGTGAATGCAGTTGGTTTTCCCCTGCTATCTTTCATCCTTCAACTGTGCTGGTGTTTAAAAACGAAAAAATTAACAACCCTCAGTGCTGATCTTTAACCCATTTCCTACGGTGCGCTCCAGTGTGTCCTGCTTTCTAAAGCCAGTGCTTTGCTGTGGAGATGAAATAATGGGCAGAGGGGAGAAAATGGGTGAGAACATCGCCACAAGCCGGGGATGTAAAGAGTTTATAGTAAAGTATGTTGGGTTTCAAATCCCACATTGGAGTCATAATTCTGTACTTTGCACAATCATGTGACCTAATTAAAGAAGGATATTCATTGGTATACATCTAGAGAGTGTAACAGTTAATTGCAAATTTCCATGTAGTCAAAACTGTCACGAAGTCTGCAAGTCTCAAAAAGATGTGAATGGCATGGGTGCCAATTTAGAATCCCTTTGGATCATTGATGGATGGTCTCTTTTTTTATAAGTTATAAGTCACAATATTTTACATTTTCTCTAAATAAAAGACATTCCCTCTGGACCTGGGTCCAGCTTTGAACACTGCCGCTTTTATTTACATCCTGACCACCATGAGTATTTCACAAAGCCTCCTGTATTATTTTACATACTGTATATTTTACTGTATATTTTACAAAAGTCCAATAGCCAATAGATCTGTACTAATAGCATTGTATTCCTTGTTAATAGTTTTTGTACTATTCAGTATTCAAGTACTGAAAACAGTCAAAAGTGGTTTTATATTCAAAAATGTAGTCAAGATCAAACAGTCATTAGGTCCCCTGTTCAGATCCACTGCTGTGCTCGTTTATGGATAAATGGGCTGATCTTCTTCAATCGGAATTTAGTTTTACTGTCTCAATGTCAGTCTGACTCTATGATTGGCCAGGCATGGATGTGGGTGAGAGATGATAATGATCGCAGCATGAGTCGTCTTGTTTTCCATGGCTCACCATAGGATGCTCTCTTAACCTGGCTAATGATACACACAAACAACATCAATGAAGCTCTGGCCAGAGACTGAGGTCAGGGAAGATTATTGAACCCACTGCTGTTCTGCACCACTCACCATACATTTTTTTTTCTTCCTTGTCTTTATCACTTTCTGTCTCTGCAAATCTCCTTCCTCACTTTCTCCTGTTTGTTTTGACAAAAGACAAGCACACCTTACCAAGGCTGCAAACTACTTAAGACACCCTATCTGGTCTCTAAACAGGTCATTTTGTTTTCTATTTCCGTCTCGGCGGAAACAGTTACCATCTGCCCACTAAAAAGGTCACACACACACTCCGACGAAACACTGAAAAAGCCTGTGAGAAAAATTGAAGAGGCTGATTTGGCAAAGAAAATTACATGTGACCTTTTACAAGAAACACAGCATCAGCAGCAGCACATTTCTCCATTTCTCGTACCTTCTGTTTCGTCAGAAATTACAGATGGATGTTGCACAGAGGCAGGCTGGGTTGAAGGAAAATATATTGTTATCAGACAGAGGAGACTGTAATTATAGATAGGCCAGGGTAATCATAAGGGATGTGAGGAGCTGAAGGTCAGGTGTGTCCGCTGAATTATAGCGTGTCTGGGTGTACATGGCATCAGAGGCAACTCAGTTGAGCTTGAAACGTCAGCAACTTTGGTGTCAGCTCCCTAACACAAACACCACGTCTGGCCTCTGTCTATTGGGCCAGCCTGGCTGTCACTGATCTGTTCCTGCCGTTTGAACGTTTGCCATTAACCATGTCTTAAACAACATACTAATTTATTTTAGGAAAGCGGAAAAATCATTGCATAAAACTGCCATAATGAACCACAACATTTTATTTCAATGTTCCATGAAGAAATATGAGGTTGAAAGAAGCAAATGGATTTGTTTACATTGTTACCAGACAAACATTATTATACTGTCCCCTCCACTAGCTCCAAAACACAGAGACATACCACACATTTGCAGAAAAAAGAATACTGCGGCAGTCATACTATATTGGCCACCACAGTAAAGTTAACATAACCTTAGCTATGCTAAAGAGTTGAATTGCCTGTGTGCAGTATGTGGGAACAGTGCTCAGGGTACCTCAGTGGTAACTTGGCAGCTGGTGGACTCGAACCAGGAGCCTTCCAGATCCAAGTCCACTTTCTTAACATCTAAGCCACACCCTTATATTATTATTACATTACTCTGAATCCCCCACAACAATAAGCTTAGATCGTTAACGACCTTATGACTGTAATCTATTTTTATTATCTTCTCTGGCCTGTGGTAGTTAGTGTTCTGAAGTTTTCTCCTACCTATAGTTTTTTTAATGCAGTTTGAAAATGAAGCTTTTCCAAAGGTCACTTCTAGGGCAGGTATTTCTTCCACGTTGTTTGTTTTAAAAATGTCAAACATAAAGTGTGTGTCGTGTACAGTTGTGAAACACAAGTTCTTTATTCAGAAGGTCTCACACACTGGTTAAAGACACAGATGTTTGTACAACTTCTCAGACAAACTTAAGTCTGCACTTTGTGTTTTGGTGTGGAACGTATGTTAAATATACTGTATGTTGTTTAAATACCTTAACCATTGAGTACAATTGTGCATACATTTTGTTTTGTCACTGCTGACAATTTACGACTGCAACTTTAAAAATTTGCCAGTGTTAGTTTAACATGAAAGAAAAATGTAAAATTAAACAGCACAACAGCCTTGTTTCTTCTGTAATATTTAGCAAAATAATGTGTGTATATCAGGGACTATACACTACCAGTCCACACTGGCACAGCTCACCTTTCCCCCATCCCTCTCTCAGACTAAAACACTCTCCTTCTGTCTTAAAAGTTGTGACCGACTGTGCAGACAGGCACAGATTTGCATACCCTAATTCTGGTTGTCTTCTGTTTTACAAAACAAATGATTACCAATTGGTTGGGATTGCATACCTACTGATGCACACACAAACAAACACACAAACATGGAAATGATGTGGGACAAGGCCTAACATATTCCCCATACGGGACGGCACTATTGCAGATCCGGACGGAATCTCAGCAGAAGCCCCAATCAGTTAATCTGAAAACTTCTGATCAGACCATAAACGTATCGATGATGAAGTGGTCCTCGTGGTTGTATTCAGTGATGAGTGTTGTTGTGTCAGTAGGAGCCATCTTTATCATTACCATCATCCATCTTGGCATCAGACTCCTTCAGGTACCGATTTGTTACACTTTTTTTCAGTCAAGTCTAGTGTGTAGCATCCCTGATAGCTTTTGTACCTAGATTTAGCTGTTGTTTTTTTACTTCTGACAGCTTTACACTTGGACGTGATATTATGGAGCTATAATAATGCTACTAACATCAACATCGTAATATTGAAGGCCTTCAGTGTTTATTTTTAATTTAGTGTTTATATTTAAACACAAACCCACCTTTTCTTTTCCTCTTCTCTCCCACCGTCCTCCGATTGCATTTTATTGTCCCTGCCTTCTAAACCTTAAACAAATGACTGTTATTACTGAACCTTGAGGTAGTGCAGAGTCTCCCTCTCTGGAAATAAATGGATGCCTAATATTTATGCTCTGTGGAGATGGGGGAAAAAGTGAGGAGGGCAATGTCATTCAGTGGAGCTCATTTGTTTTCCTAGTCTGTTTGTATAGATCCGTACTGAGTGTCACTATACTGCACTGCGGTGGTAGCTGAGATGTGTTAGCAGCTTTCATTCTGAGGGAATGTTAAATCTTAATTTACAGTTTCATTTTAAAGACTTGTGCTTTTAACTTTGATAAACCGACCTCTGACACCTTTCCTTCTCTCTGATGTCCCACATGCTAAAGTACCAGTGACAACATGATCTTGCTGCAGATGGTGTGTCTGTGCATCGTTCAACTATTCAATGCACTTTGCACAAGGACATGCTGTATGGGAGAGTAATGCGGCAGAAGCCTTTTCTGCGCCCATGCCACAAAAAGAGTCGCTTGAGGTATGCTAAAGCACATTTGGACAAGCCAGCTTCATTTTGGAATAAGGTGCTGTGGACTGATGAAAGTAAAATTGAGTTATTTGGACATAACAAGGGGCGGTATGCACGGGGGAAGAAGAACACAGCATTCCAAGACAAACACTTGCTACCCACAGTTAAATTTGGTGGTGGTTCCATCATGCTGTGGGGCTGTGTGGCCAGTGCAGGTACTGGCAATCTTGTTAAAGTTGAAGGTCGCATGGATTCCAGTCAGTATCAGCAAATTCTTGCGAACAATGTTCAAGAATCAGTGACAAAGTTGAAATTGCGCAAGGGCTGGATACTTCAACAAGACAACGACCCTAAACATTGCTCAAATTCTACCAATGCATTCATTCAGAGGAACAAGTACAACGTTCTGGAATGGCCATCTCAGTCCCCAGACCTGAATATCATTGAAAATCTGTGGTCTGTTTTAAAGCGGGCTGTCCATGCTTGGAAACCATCAAACCTGACTGAACTGGAGATGTTTTGTAAAGAAGAATGGTCAAAAATACCTTCAACCAGAATCCAGACCCTCATTGGAAGCTATAGGAAGCTATAGGAAGGGTTTAGAGGCTGTTATTTCTGCAAAAGGAGGATCTACTAAATATTGATGTAATTTTTCTGTTGGGGTGCCCAAATTTATGCACCTGCCTACTTTTGTTTAAGTAAATATTGCACACTTTCTGTAAATCCTATAAACGTCATTTCACTTCTTAAATATCAGTTTTGTTTGTTATATGATATATTTAATTGAAATTGCTGTTCCGAACAACCAATGATCCATAAATGAAAATCTTAAAAATGATCAGGGGTGCCCAAACTTTTTCATGCCACTGTATATTTGCTGTACTCCCCACCACCAGTCACAACTGAAGAAGCCTCTTGGATGAGAAGTGAAACGTCTTCTTTGAGAAAATTTCACGACCATTTGCCTAACAGAACTCTTCAAGTATTTTACTGACATTTTTTGTTTTACAAAAATGGTTTACAGAAATGGAAAGTAAATGGAATGAGGTACATGCTCTCTTGGCTCAAGGCACATACTCCTCAGGATATGGGAAAAGCCAGACGCAAAACCTCAGGAGATATGCATCCAAATTCACAATAAGGGGTTAGTATCACAAGTCCATGATACGTGTTACTTAGAATACTGTACGTGGTAATATAGCATTAATACTAGTGTTGAAGGTACTTTATAAGTTTATGTTTATGTACTTTGAAGATTAAGCTAATAGTATTTAATTCTAAAAAAAAAATGTATCTAGAAGAACATGTGTTATTATGTAGATAATGTACCAAATCAAGCACATAATTACATTCATATTTCATTTACAGTACGCTGAAAAAACACCAGAAGCTGTCAGTGAACAAAGGATGGACATAGCCTGTATCTTACTGGAAAATAGCTAAAAAATGTAAAATAAACCCAAATGTTCTGTATTATATATTATGATCATTTCTGTTACTATTTGTAAAAAATAAAAATAATAAAAAAACACTTAACAGGGATTTTCTCTTTAGCCTCAAATAATGTGCTACCACTCTAAATACAGTGCAAAGTATGTATTTATAGCAATTTCATGTCTATAGTAATGTGCTACCACTCTGAATAGACTGAGAAGCACGTATTTATAGCGATTTCATACCTATAGTTATGTACTACCACTTTGACTAGACTGAGAAGCACGTATTTATAGCGATTTCATACCTATAGTTATGTACTACCACTTTGACTAGACTGAGAAGCACGTATTTATAGCAATTTCATACCTATAGTTATGTGCTACCACTCTGAATAGAGTCAGAAGCATGTATTTATAGTGATTTCATACCTATAGTTATTTGCTACCACTTTGAACAGACGGAGAAGCATGTATTGATAGCGATTTCATACCTATAGTAATGTGCTACCACTCTGAATAGACTGAGAAGCACGTATTTATAGCGATTTCATACCTATAGTAATGTGCTACCACTCTGAATAGAGTCAGAAGCA
>NC_024327.1:9867920-9878213 GCF_000523025.1 Cynoglossus semilaevis | reverse complement strand
TGCTACCACTCTAAATAGAGTCAGAAGCACTTATTTATTAAGATTTGATGTGTATAATAATGTTGTACCACCCTGAACACAAATGTCAGATATGTCTATAAATTTACGCTATGGGTAGGAAAAAACTTCAGCCATAGCTATAAATTTCTGCTACTGGCCAATGTGCGCATGCGCAGTTAACTCGGGTAGCAAAAAACTATAGGTAGGAGAAAATTTCAGAACACCGGCGTAGCTCCGCCCCGATTGGGTAAGTGTGGTCAAACAGGTTTCAACTTTCTGTATATATTGAGACTTTTTGTATATATATTCAAACTTGCTGTACATGTATTCAGATTTTCTTTATATATATTCAGACTTTCTGTGTATATATTTAAGGATTAATTTCCTGAATGGCATGCCATAATATATATATACTGTGTATACATTCTTATAAATTGCTTTGGTTTCTGCCGCAATATTTCAATTAATATTTCAAATAACCTCTGCAGGCAACAACAGCTTTAAATCATTGCAAGTCACAGTTAAGACAGGAAAGTTATAATTTTTTCTCAGGTTGTTAAATACTGGGTAACATATTTATATATATGTAACATATTTTTATCACTCATCCCTCCCATCTAGTTCCACCTGCACAACCAGTCCCATCCATACAGGTCAAATGCACAAGTTCACACCTGGGCCAGAAATAGTTGCACAAATCAAGCAAGGACACATCTCTGTGGGAGATTAATAGTCATGGCTCATTTCCCTGCAACCTGTTTCTAAGCCCTGGTAAGATGAACTCCTCACCTGACCACTTTTTACACACTAGAAACTGGACTCTCTGCAGTTGCTGACAGAAGGTTTGGATGTCACATCATATTATAAGTAGGCTGCATTAGTGGTGATGTGTTGATGTAGACAGAAGTGCTTTTTAAAATAATGCAATAATATATTTGAGCAAAAGTAAAATTTACACCTTTTTCTACCGCTGTGGGGGGTGAAGCAAATCACCTGGGATGAATTGCCTTGCAGGGGTCCTTCCCAGACTCCCACATGTTTATTATTACAACACAGCAAGGCACTGACAAAGAGGGGACCAAGGAAAAGATGGTAAAGCAATCGAGGGGGGAGAGGACTTAGGGCTAGCAGGGAGAGACAGTGAGGAAAAGAGGATGAAGAGAAGAATTGCTGTGACATGAACCATAAGGTGGCTGGCTTGTTGTCTGTCTGTGGCTCTTCTCTTAGTAAATGTGAGTAAATGTTATTTAAATAGGAATGTGAAGGTGAGGACGGGAAACTGAGAAGTTAATGAAGACCGCAGGTTTTGAAAAAAAATGGGTTGAAGCTGGTTTAAGCAGGTGCCCTCCCTGACACCCCCGCAGCCTCCCTCACTCCACCCCCCTTCGCCCGACTCGCCCTCACAGCGCTGTTGATTAATGTGGGATGAGGCTGGCCCTGAAACAGAAGCTCTTTTCACTGCTGTCACACCAGGGAGATGGGGAGGCAAACTGTGGCCAAGGTGATTTTGACCACAAACACACACAGACACTCATCCACCATCAGGCACATGCACAGACACAAACACACACACATATGACCACAGAAAGCTGATGACAACATCAAAGGCCTGGTATAAGTCTGCCAGCCTGAAGGTTACCAAGTGTGTGTGTGTTTGTTTATTACTACAGGTGCATTTGTGGGGACATTCTTCTGAGAAAATGCTGTTGTCTTGGGGACATTTGTCCTTGTAAGGACATTTTGCAGGTCCTTGCTGATGAAAATGTATTTAAAGGTTTAAGATGCAGTTTGGAGTTAGGGTAAGAGTAAGAGAGAGTGTGTGTGTGTGTGTTACATCAAGACAAATCTAATAACAGAGTAAATTCCAAACATGGAAACATTTATTTACAACGAATGTTCTTTTCTCCTCCTCATAAATATTCCTTATTTACGATTACACTGGGAATTTGTGTTTGTGTGTACAGTCAATTTGCCAAGGCGCTCTGTGTTTCTCAAGTCCTCCCCACACTTGCTCTTAACTCTAGCAGACTAGCAGCAATTTCAAAGCAGTAACAGCTAAAACAGAATCATTAAAACCATAACCAGAGGAGCCATAAAAGCTATCCATGCCTGATAAATGCAGAGACATAAATTCCACTTTCCCTGCAGGACGAGTCAGTGAATTGAAAGATGTCCATTTTGTGTGCTTAGAATGCTGATCCACAAAGACAACAGAGTGGAGATGTCTTGTTTTTCTGGTAAACAGATCTAGTGAACCAAAGCAGAAGTGTTTCCCTACAGGCCTTGGGATAACATTTCTTTGTGCTGTGACCATCAGATCTCAACAAACCAAACAATAAAGTCCTTCAGGACTGTTGAAACTCTGTCAACTCTGTTGTTTATTCTCCTGCCTTTCTTGAAGGCCTATATCTATATCTGTGTCTTGTCATTTTGATGTTCTTTACATCTGATTTCTCCAGACAAAGAAAACAACAAAAAAACTCATTCTTATTCTGCCAGAGCCTTACTTCTCCTGATGCACCGAAGAAATTAATATTATATCAGTTCACCTGTTCATGGTAAAAACATTCTAATTACCTTTTCTCTTTCATTCAAAATATATACTATACGGAAATTTAAAAAAAGAAAAGGTGCACTTTCTCTCAAAGCCCCTTAAAACACCTACATCATTTTTTATTAACATTTGATTTATGACTCTGCATGACTTATGACCAGCTGCATTGTACTGCATTACTGTGTTGTGGTTGTTTCTAATGTAATGCTGCCTCAGGGCTCAGTGGTCATGCAGATTCAGCAGTGGTTTCTATCCTTGGCCTCTTGTCTTTTTACAATTATGTTGATTGAAGATGTTTAATATCTTGAATTGGTGCGTAAGCTTCTTTTTTACTTAATTTCAGAAAGAACACAAACGTTTCCAGGAACGTTTGTCAGTAAAATTTACACGGACTGCTAAACACACAAATAGAACAAGTGGTTAACATAAGAAAACATATGTTGTGTTTCTACAAGGAATAAGAATTTTAAGTGGCAGATTTTACTCTTTTATTGTGCTCCCAGTCTATTGTTGACACCAACACACTGTGAAATGATCTTGATGCCTGTCTCGTCTTATTTTTGACCCTAGGCCCTTTAAATCCATCTTCTTCTGTTTATGTTAAGGAATCTTGACGCTATTCCAGACTTGTCCTCATGCATTAGTGCCACAGAGGGAGGGAAGGAGGAATCTTTTCACCAGGGACTGCTTGAGTCATATTTTAGGACACAGTTTTGGTGTCTTTAAATGACTGAGTATGTATGGCAGTTGGTAGTTGGACTTTTCTCCTTCTAAATCGAGTATGTCAAAGTACACCTGGAGATGGAGACATTGTAGGAGGCTCCTGCTGAGATCTGAAAGTCACCCATGCATGTCCATCACCCCATTGCTAACTGCCTCAACTCCTACATGTTTTAGGTTGAAAGATACCGTCCTGCCTAGGAGTTTGAGTGTGAATGTATGGCAGAAAAACAGAGAAAAAAAGAGAAAGAAAATTAAAATTGAAAAAAAAAAAAGAAAAACAGTTTTCAACACACACTCTCCATCGCAAAATGTTAACATTTTAAAAAAAAAACACAAAAAAAAAATCCTGTGTGGGTCAGAATCTAGACCAAAACTGAAAGGCTGCTCAAAAAGAGAGGCACAAATACACAGACAGATGAAGCTACAAACATAACCTCCTGTGGATTCAGGGGGGAGTCTGTGTCTGAAAGTGTGTTTGAGGTGAGGAAGGGAAAAACACGGGAGCAGAGGTGAATGACAAAGGAGCAGGAGGTATTGAGTTTCCACTGATTCGTTTTGCATTATGCTGCATTTGCTGGGATCAAAACAGACACAAAGGAATCACATTTAAATGTCTGAGAGTGCGACTAACCACAGCAGAAAGTCCTCACCTTGTAGGTTCGGCAAGCTGGGTTGAAGGCATTCGTTCCGCAGACAAACAAGGTGTCATCATTTTGCTGCAGGAGAACCTTGATGAAATTGTGGCACTCATCCTTCAGGAGTCAACAGCAGGCAGAGAGCGACAGAAGAAATTTAGGAAAGCGGGTTCAAGCTGAAATTTGTTTCAGTTATGATACTGCAAACCACTAAAAGGCTTTTATGACGGCTCTCGTGTTTTTGTTTTTTGAAGTACAGGATGAAGTGTTCTTCAAGCGGCTGAGAAGTGTGTATATTCCACACCTGTGTAATCAGCAAATGTATGATTTCTTTCTATTTTCTGTGAGTGGCAGCGTCAGTCTCTCTATGAGTCAGTGATATTCTTTTTATACAACATTTAGCCAGAACTGCATAATTAATTCAGATAAAAAACAACTTCTTCTGTTAATAATGTCATGGAGAGTGTGTTGTGCATACAGTGTTTCCTGTCTGTAAATCTGTTCATGCATATGCATGTGCAGGAGGAAACAGCGAGATTGTGTCTAATTACGGTGATTACAAATCATTTGCAATGTTTAACGTTTAATTGAAGTGTTTTGCGAAGAACAGGGTGATGTTTGTTCTATTAATGAAGTAAAGATGTAAGCAGGGCAGATACAGTGTTTTTGGTTTCTCTACCTTGTGTTTCCCTTTCATTCTGCATGTGTCCACGTCCACCTGTCTGGACTTCCATGTCATTTTCTGGGGACAAAAAAAGAAGGTAAAATCTGAGGAGTGAATGAGAGACTGAGATAAAGAGGATAAAAGTTCAGGGAAAAAAACAAGACAAACATTTAGATTGGAGAGAAGGGAAAATTCTCCGAAAACACTACGGAGCTCAATAACCAATCTATGCTGGAATCAATAATCATCATCTGAGATTCTCCGTCATTGAGTTCTATAATGAGGCACCTGTTCCAAGGTAAACTTTATCCAGGAGTAGAGCAAAGATCACCTAACCTTACTGAACTTTTAAATCTGGACAAGTAGGAAGGAAATACAACACCAACCAGAAATAACATCTGCAAAGACAGTCGTCACATCTAAGATCATCTTCAGCTTTTACTGTTCATCATCAGGTAAAAAAACATCACAAACTGTGTGGCCTGAGGGTCATCAGTGAGCCGCATTCAGACAACTGTGGTACCCGCCACTGTGGATTAGTGGTTAAGGAAGCTTGGGTCGGGAAGGTTGCAGGTTCGAATCCACCAGCTGCCAAATTACCACTGAGATGCTCTGAGCATGGCACCGTCCCCACACACTGCTCCCCGGGCGCTCAAAAAGCTGCCCACTGTTCACTTTGGTGATGGGTTAAATGCAGAGGTCACATTTGGTTGCATTAGTGAGATTACCAACGATGGGTAATCTGACACTGTAGGTGCAATGGGTCGAGTGCAGTCTCAAATTAATAACAAAAATCGGTCTTATTAAAATTACCTTTAATTGTTATGTTATACTAATAATATAGTAATAACGTATTACTTACGGTATTACAAATATACTACAACCACTAGCATTTACAAACAATTACAATATCTGGAGTTTTTTTGGCGTTCTTGGCAAATTGGGTGGCTCCAATGAATAAAGTAACAACACAGACAACACACAGTTTACAAAAATAATCAAATTTATTAACACAACCCTATTACGTAATGATAGTAGTTGAGACATAAACTAAACAAGACACAATAGTGTGTGTGTGCTTGTGTGCGTGTACACGAGTGGCCGTGTAAAAGAGAGAAAGAGAGAGAGAAGGGAGCGATATTGCCTCTTAGCTGCCAAGCAAGCGACTGAGCCCCTGAGGCGTGTTCACGTACGCGACTGCGCAGTGCAAGAAGAGCTGCGCGGTAGAAAGGGGGGCAACAGGAATCACGCGAAGCGGGTATGCGCTCACAGAGGAGTGGAAGGGTGTGTGTGTACGTGCACCAAGATGCGCTCAGGTACAATAAAACAGTGCTTGTGATGTTATCAAAGTATATGGGGGAAGGGAGGCGTACCACGTGGTCTACTCAAGACAAAGGACTTTGTCGGAGTTTTCCTGATCCAAGTACTTCATAACGTTACAAGTTAACACTGCAATATTGGTGGTGTTCAAGAGTTTGTTACACAGAGTGAGACGGTTAGAAGAGAGGAGATGCATGCAATAGCCTAGCTACAGAAAAAGCAATAGAAGTTTCAATGTGCACAATTAAACTGTCCCTAAGTTTAAATAGCACTCAACAATACTAAAAATAAAACTGTGCCCAAATTCTAGCCTTACTTTAGTATGGAGCCCCTAAAGGGACATGGGGGGGAAAAATGAAAAGTTTCTCGTGCACACGAGAAACCGTAGGTGCTTCCTGTGCGTATGCCTCTATACTGAGCTAATTAAGATTATTAAAAGAATGGCTACAGAAATGGACTTATTCTCTTTCCTGAAAATGCGAACTATACCTGATAGTGTCATTAACCAACTGAAAGATGATAAGGTAAAAATAAATGTTTAGTGACGAAAATAAATCTGTCTTGAGCCGCAAAAAATAAAAGCCTTATATAAGCCTTATATGAAGGTAACACAGCTGTAAGTGTACATCTGTATACTTACAGCTGTGTTATACACTGTGTATAAAAAAAACTGTAGTGTGTTGCATTTATGAAATCAATGAACTGCTGCAGAGAACACAGAATTGTATTTCTGCATGTAACAAAAACATTTTGAAAAAAAGACACATGGTTGATGCTTACTTTTACAAAATATTTGAGAAAAAATGGAAAATAATAGCCAATAAAAATATATTTTTTAATGTGATTTTTGCTCCTGAACCTCAGCGCACAACGTCTGCGCATCAGGGCTGTAAGACGTCACCTTCATCTTCACTGTAAGCTGACGTCAGTGAGGCATGAGCGATGTTTGTTTTTAATATAGTTCATGTGGGAGAAGACCTGCTCACATACAGTATGTATGTAGATCCGAAGATGCATACCAAATGCATACCTTTTCATGTTCATGTAAGTGTCGAGAATGGCATTCCATGGTTCGAACACCGGTTTGGGAAGGTTTTCAATATTACTCCATTTGCGATTCTGAGCAGGAACGAACCAGTCTCTTCAGCAATGAAAGCAAATGAATCTGCCCACGCAGCATTAAACGTTCCGTTTTCTTCAGAAACTTTTCTTTTCTTGGATTTATCCATCATTTACCTACCAGGGGTCGATAAGCTTAATAAATCACGCTGTTGGTGCACGTGCGGGATAACTCCGCGCTGCCAGATATGTGCCGGGTGTCACACATCGGCAGATGTAACGCAAGATGTTACAATATTATCATAATCTTCAAATTTAGAATAATATTTAAAAAAGAACAAACTAAAATAAATAAAATAAATTTAAATTAAATACTCATTATTTATTTTCCAAAGTCACAGGAAGCCACAACAGAAGGATGAAAGAGCCACATGCGGCTCTGGAGCCACGGGTTGCCGACCCTTGACCTATACCCACAGAGTGTCTTTCAGACACAACATGACTGTAACGACCTGCAAGTAAAGCAGCAATGTCCTTATAATGAAGTCCCAGGTTAAAATATAGTCGAACTAACTCCTGTACTGTCATTTTAACACAGAAACTCAAACCGAAATGCAGTGGATGGTCTCCCAGACATAACGTGAGCATGCAATACTTTCTCGTGCACACGAGAAAGTATCTCGTGCTCACAAGAAGTGCTTTTGAGTTTTTTTCCCCCATGTCCCTTTCGGGGCTCTGTACTTTAGTGAACGTCTGCGCGTATTTAAAGGTAGTGGACAGTCCGTACTTCTTGGGTTCACACAATTACTTTTAGAAGGAATCCTGTCGCTTTTCAATAACTACTTTGGTCGCAGTCGTAACATTACTTATGTAACTTAATTACCGGTTATAACTCAAGTAAGAAAGAAAGACGCTACTAATGCACTTATCACCATGAGCAATGGTGAATACAAGAGCGCGTTGGGTCTTCTTCTTCTGAGACGAGCAGGTTTCTCTTTTCATCAGGGATCCTGAAAAGAGAGAAAGAAATTGGGGCTGACCCCCCAATTTAAAGGTTGTGGAGGTCACTGATGGTGACGTATGTGGGTTTCCCGGAAGCAGTCTGGTGGAGTGTGTGAACTTGATCAAATAATTATCTAACAGTGACTGTGGACTGTTTTATCTGCCACCATTAATAACCCAATTTTCCAAATTAAGTCAAAATAAAACAAAAGGTCATGTGACCTTTTGGTAATTTTTTCTCTACGTGAACTATTCATAGCTGGCGGTAGCTGTTAATTTCTGCATCAGTTGATAAAATAGGACTACTTTGCTCAGTTACAAGTTCTGCTGATTCTGCTGACTAATAAGGTTTCTAGTACATCATCAAATTCATCTTCATCTTGGTAAGTAAGAGAGCTGGAGCCAACTCGCAAGTGATACCGATGGTCAATATAGAGAGTCCAATTAACCCAATAGCATGTTCTTGAGTGGCTTGAGGACGATGAAGGTTGATGGTGTTCTAGATTTAGGACAAATCACAACCCCACCGCATCAAGTCACTGAACGTTCAACATTTTTAGAAATAGGGTTTGTTTATAGTATAACCCAATACATTGTCTTGTCAGTGTCTTCCTTGTTGCCTTCACTTCAGTCTGTCTCGTCTTCTGCCTCCTCTTCTGTTGACTTCCTTTACTTACTTCCTCTTGTCTTCACAGATTGTGTAACGCACCAATCAGATCCTCCTCCGTGCTGCAGATGAGTGTATGTAACACGGGCACTTTGCTAGCTGATTGATTGTAATCTAGTAATCTACTTAACAGTGTCACAATGGTGAGCATATCAAGGCCGGGTTTACGTTCCCTTTTGGACAAACACAAATACAGATAAGCACATCCATGGAATTTTGAGCCAGGTTATTGGGGTTAAATTGTCAATCACAGCAAAGAGAACAACACGTCCCGAAGAGGACAGACATTTCACTTACCTTACTGAAAAAGATCTCATCACTGTTGGCAGTGTCTGTGTCCACCGTGTATATGTGATCCCTGTGTGCAGTCAAGGAAGGGAGAGAGATGGAAGGAGAGAGAGAGGGTGAAGGGGGATAGAGATGAGAAGATATGGTTAAAGATATGGTTAGACGGCAGCAGATTCAGAAATTCAACAAACAATAAACCCATTCCTTTCTCCACTCTGCTTCCACCCTGCAAGTACACGTAAAAGAAATGGTTCTTTGTATAAACTTTGTTCAAACTTCAAGAAATGACAATAAACAAAAGGAGGCCAAAGCTATTTGCTCTGTCAGACAAAAACAGTCAACAAAGGTTTAACGAGCTGCGACACAGGCCTGGGGACAAAAGCATTTTTGTCCCAGAGAAAGGTCTTGAGTGTGTGTGGTGGTGGGGGGGGGGTTTAGTCAACTGGTCTCAGTCTTCAGACAGCTGATTGGTCAAACTATGTGCTCTTAGTTGATTGGAACAAAAACCTGCAGCCACACGGCCCTTTGAGGAACAGTTTGGGCATGCCTGGTGTAGAGAGTAACTGCAGAAAGAAGGAGGAATTTTACCTCCTCCAGTGACAGGAGCAGACATGGGCGTGCCAAATGATGTAACCGCTTTAATTTGTTGGAGATTAGTAGCTGAAGGTTCTGGTTGGTTCGTGGGACTCCTGAAGCAGCCGACGGGTACAGACAGGCCAAGTGGACTGCGGCTCGGGTAGTCGCGGAAGCAAAAACTCGGGTCTGGGAAAAGTTCGGGAAGGGCATGGAGGAGGACTACCGGTCGGGCTCGAAAAAATTCTGGCAAACCATCCGGCACCCCAGGAAGGGGAAGCAGTTTCCCACCACTGCTGAGGATGCTTCCGCGGAGGGAGCTGAGGCTGAGGACTCAGCAGCTGATCCTCCTATCTCCTGCGCTGAGGTCACTGAGGCAGTCAAAAAGCTGCTCGGTGGAAAGGCGCCGGGGGTGGATGAGATCCGCCCTGAGTACCTTAAGTCTCTGGATGTTGTGGGGCTGTCTTGGTTGACACGTCTCTGCAGCATCGCATGGCAGTCTGGGACAGTACCTCTGGACTGGCAGACCGGGGTGGTGATGCCTCTTTTCAAACAAGAGGGGCCGGAGGATGTGTTCTAACTATCGGGGGATCACACTCCTCAGCCTCCCGGGAAAAGTCTATTCCAGAGTACTGGAGAGGAGAATCCGGCCGATAGTCGAACCTCGGATTCAAGAGGAACAATGCAGTTTTCATCCTGGTCGTGGAACACTGGACCAACTCTATACCCTCCACAGGGTGCTTGACGGTTCATGGGAGTTTGCCCAACCAGTCCACATGTGTTTTGTGGACTTGGAAAAGGCTTTCGA
>NC_024327.1:9865999-9867017 GCF_000523025.1 Cynoglossus semilaevis | reverse complement strand
TAAGCGGTTGATGATGGATGGATGGATGGATGGATGGATAGTAGTTGAAGGTGATTTTAATCAAAGGGTGTAGCAGTGGCATCGTCACACTCTCTGCTTAATTATGCTCCAGCAAAACCTAAAAACCTAAAAAAAACTAATTACAGCACAAAATCCGTTGCTCCCTGGACATTTCTCAAAGTCATCACTGCTCCCCAGGAATGGGTTGATGGGTTGAACACAGATGAAAGATTTTGTCGTGCGAGTATGTGCATAGAAATAGGCGAATCTGCCTGTCAAGCACTTCTTTTTCAGCATTACCATTGTTGTTTGCCTGTCAGATTAGAAAATGACATTTCTGTCTTCTGATCCATCTGAGTTGTTGAGGCCTTACAGACATATTTAAATCCCCATATATTTAAACATATTTTTTTAAAAAGCTCATCCAAACCTTTATTGTTTTAGAAAAACCTGTGCCTTTTTGTGAACAAAGCATCAGTTTGAGGATTTGTTTTCTGTCACTGTTACTTCCTGAAGTATCTTCATTCACCCATACATGGGTCCTCATGTAGTAGCTTAAGATGTAATTTGTTCTGTCCAGTCTGTATCAGCCCTTAAAACTGTCATCCTGCTGGAAAATAAACCAGTCAGTGTTCAGTCACTGTGGTTCTTCCATTGTCCCAGACTCTTGACTCAAGTTCACTGGTTTTAGCAGATGTCAAAAGCTGCCCGTCAGCGTGCAGCCCGTCTTGACTAAATATTGAGTATATCTAGCCAAAACCGCAAACTCCACTGTAGAATGTTTTTCATTACTTCTCTCCAGACGCAGTGCCCTTGCACTGTTCCAGCTAATTCCAGCAACAACAACCTGCCTCTCACCAGAGACTTCTCATCCTGTCTGGATAGCTTTGGTTTTCATCTCCTCATCAACTTTCCCACCCACAACAAAGGCCACACTCTGGACTTAGTTTGCTGCTCCGGTCTCTCCCCCTCCAAGCCCACTGCCGATATTTTCCCTGTGTCCGACCATTTCCTCATC
>NC_024327.1:9859334-9864035 GCF_000523025.1 Cynoglossus semilaevis | reverse complement strand
TTAACCCCCACTCGGTCCCTCAGATCCTCCTCCTCCATCCACCTCTCCGTCCCACCCGCCCGCCTTAGTACTATGGGAGCCAGAGCATTCAGTCGCTCTGCTCCCCATCTCTGGAACGCATTACCACCCGACCTCCGTAACTGTGTCTCTCTCCCCACCTTCAAAACTCACCTCAAAACACACCTGTTCCGGACAGCATACTCCCTCTAACCTCCCTCCTCTGTGCTTTTGTTTATCACTGATTTTAAACATGTTTCTATCCCCCGTTTTAAATTATTATCTGTTCTTTATTTTATTTCTATGCCTTGTTTTAAATTATTATCTGTTTTATTATTTGATGTAAAGTGTCCTTGAGTGTCCTGAAAGGCGCTTTTTAAATAAAATTTATTATTATTATTATTATTATTAATTGATCTGGATTGAATTACCAGGTCTCCTAAATGGCCCTTCTGTCCTTTGGTGTTTCTTTCTGTTCCTTGGTTCCACTGTAACAAAACGTATACAGACTCGCGACTGCAATTTATCATTGGAAACCCGTGCTGTTATATAAAGAAAAGACGAGGTAATCGAACAAAAGATAGTTACATCGAAAGCATCTGGACAAAGTAGATTTGTCACGATTGGCCATCGACATGGCAGGAAGCAGGCAGGACCCAAATGCAGGACTGGTACAGGTAGTTTATTTCAAGATTAAAAATTCCAAAATCCAGGACAGAAGCATAGCCAAGTCGAGCAGAGCTGAGAACGCAAACAGAGTTGAGCACAGTAACAGACTTGCTCAGGAACCGACTAGGAACAGCTACAACAAAGGGCTCGACACAACGATACAGCGCTCAGAAAGAGCGCGCGTGCACGCACACACACACAGACCGTCACTTACTTAATGATCCCACAAGGCCAGAGTGAGGGAAAGGGGTATATATACAGGGGGTATCAGGTGACATAGGTGAAGCTAATTGCAGACACAGGTGAGTGTGAGAACCGATTACCCCACACAGCAGACAGCAGGAACAGACAGACCTGACAAGATTACTTTGAAGACATTTCACCTCTCATCCAAGAGGCTTCTTCAGTTCTGACTGACTACTGGGAAATTCATTTAGCCTTCAGGGGGCTACATACCTGTAACAAGGGTCGTTGCAGAAAGGGGGGATGGAGGTGTGGTGAAACACACCCTATTCAAAGGAAGGCCACTGTACAAGCGTATGCAACAACACAGAAGAGCCAGCTCCTCAGGGCAGGACTCAGCTGTTACATCTACATCTTGAGATCAAAGGACACACTTTTGTGGATAAGGATGTACATATCTTCGCCAGAGAAGACAGATGGTCAGATGGCCCTTCACTCTGTTCACCACAGCACCTGAACATATGACAGCATCACTTCCTCCTGGTGCCTGAGTCACATCCAACTTCACTGTGAAGCAGAACTTAGAACCAGACACAGGGTCTGCACTTGTATTTTTTTTTTTTCAGATGTAGACCATTAACTACAAATCGAACATGGTTAATGTTATTGCAGGCCATTTTCTAAAACAATACTAAAGCTATTTCTTTCCTTCCAGGCAGCCACCTTGTCACTTCCTTGTACTTAATAACCTATAAAAATCAAATTAAAGGCAGCCCATGTTTGCGCATTGACTAATACATGATTGACCACAAACAAACTTCTATCCCACTTCCTTTGCATCCACTTTACTGAAGGTATTAGTCACCGACAAAAACCAAGCATTCCATTCCTCCTTGAGAAACAAATTAAAACATTTTAAAAACTCCTGTCTGAAGGTCTGATTCTAACAGAGTTAATGTCCGCTGTGGAGAGCAATAATTGATTCAACATGCTTTAACATTTGCACTGAACAGTTCTCTGTGAATGCAGAACTGAGCGCTGTTTTTGTTTATTGTTCTCTTCTGATGAATCTGTTTACATTACTGATGGACGGTTTTACGTTTTAGTTATAACAATGAAAAATGTGGCTTGAGGGTTTCGCCACTTAATTTGCACTGGAAAGATTATTTCTGGAATATTGGAATGAGTCACTAAGATGGAAATACTAACACACAGTACATCTGTTTGTAGGTGTAACATACTAACTTAAATAATAAAAACAACTTAAATAATAAATAAAAATGTATTATTATTTCACTTTATTGAACGCCCACCTCCAAAAATTTCTGCCCAGAGAAATTCTGTCCCTTTCGAAACATAAAGTTGGTGACCCATGGAGTAGATGTTTCTGTACGTTTCTGACAAAAGCCTTTGAGAACATTTGCTGTCAATATAAATCACTAACTGTGGGCTTTGCTGAAAATTCCATGACAAAAATGTGTGAGTAGGACGGAAGGTATGCAAATATCCTCCTAGACCCAGATATGGAGGCACTGTTTGAGGATGAGCACAGACAGTGAGAGTTTAAAGATCAAGACTAGACAGTGAACTAACTGAGCATGGGATGAGAGTGTAAGACTGAGAGCTACAGAGTGACATAGAGGGTTTCCATCGGACACGTAGCCATGCATGCCCATGAGAACACAGCGGCTTTGTGTGGAAGAATGTCGTTTTCACAGCGCATTTCTTTTGGGGTGACCGCAAGCTAGCGCCATCCATCTGCTGGGTCTTTGTCAGACTATCTCACATTCCACTTGCTGAAAAATAGTGAATGTGATTAGCATGCACCCCACACCTTTTGCCACCACCCTTCTTTCCAATGGCAAAATAGATGCTTGTGAGCCCACCCGCCTTCTTCTCTCATCACCCTCTTCACCAATATTCCTCTCTCTTAATAACTTGATCATGGGCGGTGCAGAGGTGGGCCCATTGTGGGCTGTTTTGGTGTTCAGTGGTTTAAAACCCTCTTTACAAAGTGGGAGGGAGGGAGCTGAGTAAGCCAGCAGGCACCTTTACACTGAAGAGGGAGTGTCGAGTCTTTGAATGGGCCAAGGGCATCAAGAGGCCCTCACTGATGTGGTGGCATAAAATCCAACAAGCCAGAGTTCAGTCACCTCCAAACTGAGGCAGATTATTCATTTTGATAGCTCTTCTCATTACGTTTCTCTGCAATTTCTTCAAATTTGCATCTGTGATTATATGTGAGTGTAGCTGTGTTTTCTGTCGGGGGTAAAGCTCCACCAAACAAGGCACAAGAATACGCTGCACAGCACAGCATTACTGCCATTAGTAATAGTAGTATTTCGCTAATCAAGTCTCTTGGAAATATCGTGCTGATTATATTTTAACTGCTTTTAATATGAAGATATTTATCACAAAAAATATTACTGTCCAAAAAGTATAAACTCATGCTGTTTTTGTTTAAAAGGATTGCAAGAGTGCAACCAAGCTACAGAAAGAAGCCCTGGAAAGGAGGAATATCACTCAGCTAGCTTCTTTGAAATCTAGGCTAATTCTTATTGAAATCTAACTGTTAGTTAATATTTATTGACAACTGGACTGTCCAATAAGAGAGAACCAACGTAGGTTTTTTTAATATACTTTACTCCAAAGCTCTGCCTTTTAAACACAATGAGACAAATAGTAAAGAATTATGTGAAAGCATCGATGACTATAGTTTGTCTTCATCATTAATAACAACACGCTTGATGTGATTCTAATGAACTGCACAGGTAGAAAGTCTAGTCTGAAAACAATTTCAGATTTTTGACGTTTCTGATGTATAATTCAGGTGTTGGTGACTCCAGGCACTGCATGTTTTGTTTCAGTGTGTGGACGTGGCTGAGCAGAACCAAAAGAAGGCGACCGTGTAATCCCCGTCATTAGTGGGTTTTAACAGGATTTGGTGCAGCTACAATAATGAAGGCTCCAGTGGCCTCCATTGAGGGACGTACCAGGGAAGAACAGCAACCACAGAGGAACTAACTGTTTCTGTGGTAATCTGAATTTGGACCATGTGTGTTCATGGTTCTTGCATGAAGGTTTGTGTTTGTATGTGCTAATGATAACCGCAACTTTTTTGGTACTGATGTGTTGCTATATTACTTTCTCCTGCTGCTCCACACACACACAGACACACAATGTGGTTGGTGCTACCACAGCAAGAGCTGACAGAGGGCCAGGAATGGCCACTATGCTCTGCATGTGGAGAGACCCATGGCATGCTCACTTGCATGATATAATGTAACACATTCACACACATATGCACGTCCATATGGAAAGAAAACACCCACAATGGCTCTCTGTGCTATTTTCTCCAAATTATCTGATAATGTTACGGTGTTTTGGCTAATATCGTTACATTTGCTTTAGTTTTAATGTAAAATTGCAATTGCTGAATACTTAATCAGCATTCAATGTTCGCAGACTTCTGCTATTTTTGTGCACATTGGAAAAATAACATCACTAACGTAGGCAAGTTACTGAATTTCCAGCTCACATAATGATGACCCGGCTCTGAGCTACAGCAGCAAAAAAAAAAAAAAGAAGGAGAAGGATTTCTCTCTGAATGAGTATCTGCTGAATCTCCAGCAGCACAGCAGGACTCCACAGGTTATTTCGATGAAAACGCCTGCTGCAGAAATTGCAGCCCTGGGCCATTCTCGAGTGGAAAAAGATCACATGTTAACAATCCATACATCCATCCATCCATCTTCAACCGCTTATCCGGGGCCGGGTCGCGGGGGCAACAGTCTGAGCAGGGACACCCAGACTTCCCTCTCCCTCGACACTTCCTCCAGCTCTTCTGGGGGG
>NC_024327.1:9844248-9857426 GCF_000523025.1 Cynoglossus semilaevis | reverse complement strand
CTCACCGGGGATTCCGCCAGACGTTCCCAACAGACCCTCACGATACGTTTGGGTCTGCCAGGTCTATCCAGCTTTGCCCCCCGTAAGCGGAGCCAACTCACCACCAGGTGGTGATCAGTTGAAAGCTCAGCCCCTCTCTTCACCCTAGTGTCCAATACATACGGCCGGATGTCAGATGACACGACTACAAAGTCGATCATTGACCTCCGGCCTAGGGTGTCCTGGTGCCAGAGAGAGGCTGGATGTTAACAATCCCCAACTGGCAATAATGCCTGGTGAGACTCACTCATAGCTGGAAACATCAGTGTGAGCTGCAGTTACATGAAAGGAGCTGCTGAA
This sequence comes from Cynoglossus semilaevis, assembly GCF_000523025.1. Lineage (NCBI taxonomy): Eukaryota > Metazoa > Chordata > Actinopteri > Pleuronectiformes > Cynoglossidae > Cynoglossus > Cynoglossus semilaevis. The sequence goes on along the minus strand of NC_024327.1, from coordinate 9,857,087 downwards.
AACACACTCACTGAGTTTGATGGGCTTTTAACTTCCTGATGTAAATGAGGAGAAAAAGGCTAAAAATGTCCGGTATCATAACTCACCTGGCAGCAATGTATAACGTGTTGTTCATGATCATGATGAGCTGAATGTCCAGTTTGTGTCGCTGCGTGTTGTTCCTGCCAGGTTTGTGACCAACGAATGCTGGATACTGCTTTGTATCTGCAAAGAAAAACAAAAATAGACATGAATTTTTTTTTCTATCCATGCAAAACTAACATTTCTGCAAAAGATGAAAACATTCTAACAAAATTATTAAAATGTATTCCCTTATATCTACAGTAGGTATTACATCAAAACACTTCTATTTTATTAATTCACTAGCTCAGGTCAAGAGTCTAATTGGTTTTCAATCAGAAGTCAGTCCAGTTCTCTAAGCTCTGTAGTACATAGTTTACTTTGATCCTAAACCATGGTCTGAAATGTGCTTCGTGCCCTAAACAGTTGTTGTAATGCCGTTTTTAATAACAGTTCCGATAAGTGAGCGTAAACATGAGAGTGGCAGGAGAGCTTTTAACTCTCCTGGCTCAGTGATTCGTCGGTGCAGCCTGAGGAGATGAGAATAGAAAGGAATGGTTCAACCTGTAACCACTGTCAACACAGCAACACAATTACAATCAGGAAAAACAGCAGATTATCCTTTAATGGGAGCTGGACTGTGTTTCATAAATAGCTTTAAGTCGCTCAGATTTAAGTGAGACGGCTGGTGCTCTGGAAGCAGATCAGACTCATTGTCTTCACAGGGCATTAGGTAAAGGAGGAGACGGTGTAAGGAGAGGAAGCAAAAAGTTGAGAGGAATGTTGACAAGTAAATAGATGGAAGAAGTGGCAGAGATGCTGAGAGTTGAGGATTGGTGAAGTGGATGGATGGGGAGCAAAAAGAATGGAGTGCATTGTCAGGGAATTTTGGAAAAAAGGAAGAAAGAAAGAAAGAAAAAAGAAAGAAAGAAAACGGAGGGAGTAAAGGAAGGTAGGGAGGGAAGAAGAAGGGAGGATGGAGAGATGGGAAAGGAACGAATCAAGAAAAAAGAGAGAGAGGGTACTGTACGTAAGGAAGAAAAGGAGGATGAAAATATGGAGGGAGTAAGCAATGGAAGGGATGAGTGAAAGAAAGAAAGAAAGAAAGAAAGAAAGAAAGAAAGAAAGAAAGAAAGAAAGAAAGAAAGAAAGAAAGAAACCAGCACCTGGTACTTACAGTTGCCGTGTGAGATGCTAAGAGGCTCACTGTCTTCAGGGAAGCCCGCCCCAGCTATTTGCAGTAACGTGAAGTAAAACAACAAGGCCTCTGACCTCATTGTTGCAAGAACTCTGCTGCTGCTGCTGTTCCTCTGCTACAGGTTTCCGTCAGCCTGTACTGAAAAGACAGATGTGTAAGACAAGGGAGGAAACAGAGAAGAGAAAAAGAGAATTTGTCAAACAAATCTGTCCACACCTGACTGCACCGGCTGTAATCAGCCGTGTTACTGCGTAAATGGTGTGAAATGAAGAAACACTGAACAAAGTGACAAAACTAGTGGAGAAGTAAAGGACGAATGTTGGTTACAAATATTCAACGTGCACTGGCTCTTGGTGCTTTGCAGCCAGTTAGAAACTGTCAGAATCACATTCATTTGCAGTTCCCATGATTTAAGTGTGCTGGGTGCACATGAGAAAGATAATTAATTGGATTAGTTTGGTAATATGTCATAGATCAATGTCAAGCAGAGGAGATTGTTCCCTCCACTATTCTGTCAAGGTCTAAATAGGAGGAATGTCGTTGACGTCACCTTCCAGAATGTAATGTTGGTTCACTTTATAAATGTTCAATGAAAACTATAATCTGTGTCTGACACAGTGTTTTAATGGCTTTTTAAATTAGATAGATAGATAGATAGATAGATAGATAGATAGATAGATAGATAGATAGATAGATAGATAGATAGATAGATAGATAGATAGATAGATACAACACTATAAACACACAAACAGGTAAAATACAATAAAATACAAATACATGAGCAATCATAGTAGCACACTTGTCAATGAAAATGGGAAACCTGAACAGTGGATGTTAGTAGATTAGTAGGTTACTAGAAGTAGATAGATAGTGTTAGTAGTATTAGTAGATTAGTAGGTAATTATTGTTGCTGTGTATGGTGTTGTTGATGGAAATCTCAATTATTATTTATTATTACATTTCAATTATACCATTGTTAACCATTGTTATATATATATATATATATATATATATATATATATATATATATATATATATATATATATATATATATATATATATATATATATATATATATATATATATATATATATATATATATATATATATATATATATATATATATATATATATATATATATATATATATATATATATATATATATATATATATATATATATATATATATATATATATATATATATATATATATATATATATATATATATATATATATATATATATATATATATATATATATATATATATATATATATATAGGGGTATATATACACAGGGAGCACCAGGTGACACAAGTGAAGCTAATTACCAACAGGTGAGTGTGATCCCACAGATAACCCCACAAAGACAACAGGAAAAGGAAACAGACAGACATGACAGTGGAACTCCAGGGTTCACCTCCTGGGCAAGATCGAATCCCGGTTAGGGCGGTTGGCGCCTTCCAGTGGACTCACCACCCACAGGAAGTTTTAGGGGGTTAGTACGGTGCAATGTGATTTGGGTGGAGGTCATGGAGACTGCTGCCCCCTGGTAACGGATAAGCGGATGAAAATGGATGGATGGATGGTATATAATAGTGTAAATATATGAACAGTGTAAGTAGTTGAGTAATTAAATAATTAAATTAGATAAATAGTTAGCTACAGTATATAGGCAGTTCCAGCAGTGAACTATTAGTGTATGATGTCGACCATTATTACTAAGAGCTACTATACATATATAATATTATATTATATAGGATAGATATTAGTAATATAGTTATACACAGTATATAAGTTATAAATATGCATATACTGTATATACAAACACATGTACATATGCACACACACACACACACACACACATACATATATACCTACACACATACATCTAAATATGCATACTCATGTACAGACATACACATATTAGCATTGTGTGAGCATATATATACACACATATATAAACATATACCTATAATAGAGTATAAAATAGAAATACAGTGGTTTATTGAACTATAATAGTAATGCAAATGGAGATTGTGGTTATTGCACTGAAATGATTGTTGGGTTATTGCACTTACTCCGCTATCCACCAGTCGTTTGTTCGCCCTCCTCCCACCCAGTAAAGAATTATTGCCCGGTGGACAAAGGAGTTTTTAAGTCTATTGGTCCTGCTCTTTGGAAGGAGGAGCCTGTCACTGAGCAGACTCCTCTGATTGTTTATGCATAGGATGAGTGGCATTGTCCAAGATGGCGAGCAGTTTACCAAGTGTTCTCTTCTCTGTCACTGTCACCAGAGGGTCCAGTTTGATGCCCACCATAGAGCTAGACTTCCTGATCAGCTTCTCCAATCTGTGTAAGTCCTTCTTTGATGTGCTGCTCCCCCAGCACACCACAGCGTACGAAATAAAACATTTTCAGGAGCTTGCTGCAGATGTTGAAAGACCTGAGCTTCCGCAGGAAGTACAGTTTACTCTGGGCCTTCTTGTACAGCTGCCTACTGTTGTGTGCCCAGTCCAGCCACAGCCCAAGGTATTTATAGGTCCCCATGACCTCCACCTCCCGACCCTCGATAAGAACTGGTCGGAGTTTTTGTTTGGATTTCCCAAAGTCTATGACCAGCTCCTTGGTCTTGGAGGTGTTGAGCTGCAGGTGAATGGCTTTACGCCATACAACAAAGTTCCTCACGAGGCGCCTGTACTCCTCCTCATTGTTGTCCTTAATACACTCCATGATGGCTGTGTCATCTGCAAACTTCTGGATGTGGCTCAGAGTTGTACCAGATGTCCGAGGTGTATAGGGTGAAGAGGAGAGGGGACAGCACCGTCCCCTGCGGTGCTCCGATGTTACTGACCACAGCGTTAGACGTGATGTCATTTAGCCTGACATACTGTGGTCTGTCTGTGAGGTAGCTGGAAATCCAGGCAACAAGACAGGGGTCCACTTGCATTTGCATCAGTTTATCCTGGAGTGCACATGGCTGGATAGTGTTGAAGGTGCTAAAAAGGCACCTCCGGCGGAAAAGCCGCTCCAGAGTCTTCATCAGGTGCAATGTGAGTGCCACAGGTCAGAAGTCGTTCAGCTCGCTGGGCTAGTTCTTTTTGGGAACTGGAACGATGCAGGACGTCTTCCAGATGGTTGCCACTCTCTCTAGTCGAACATTCAGGTTGTAGATTAGTTGAAGCGGCTCCCCGAGTTCAGCAGCGCAGGTCTTCAGTAGCTGTGGACACACCTTGTCTGGGCCTGTGTCGTGTTATGTCTTCGGATTCTTTCTGTCATGGACCTCGGTTTATGGCCCACGACACCAAGCCAATGTGTTCACGTGTTTTCCAGGAAGAAAAGGAAGGAAAAAGGAATGGAGGGCAGGGGGAGAAGGGGGGATAGAAGAGAGGAGAAGAGGAGAGGAGCGAAGGAGGGGTCGGGGGTAGGTGTTCTGGGATGGGAGTAGAGCAGTTGCTCTTCTCACCTTTGTGTCCCTGTTGGCTCTCACTGCTGTGAATACTCACAGGTCCACATTAACATCGGTTACGCTGTCAGTAAGCCAGTCTCCGTATTGGAAAGAGAGTTTACCATAGAGTTGCCCATAATGACGGAGGGAATCGATGGTTTGAAACACCTTCGTTTATCCACTGTCTTCGCCTTTACTTTAGCCCTGACTCTGCATTCTCTGTATCTCCTCTTTATCTCTGCTGGTATGTTGTGCCGTATTCCGTGGTTAGTTGTCCTCAGAGCTAGCAGCTCGTCCCTTGAATAGACGAGAGAACTGGCTCCGGTTACCGTTTTAAGATTGCCGGTATCCATCGGATACATTTATTAATAGTACTCCGTGAAAGGAGTAAAGAAAAAGTAAGAAAAGTAGAGCAAAAGTGGTGAAAATGGATTAGTGCTGCAGAGCAACCAGAAGGCTGCTGCCGTCAGCATTAGCACCATCTTGATCTTAGAACCTGGTTGAGCTTTAACAAATATATTAGATTCTGTGTCATGTCTGTCTGTTTCCTTTTCCTGTTGTCTTTGTGGGGTTATCTGTGGGATCACACTCACCTGTTGGTAATTAGCTTCACTTGTGTCAACTGGTGCTCCCTGTGTATATATACCCCTCTCCCTCACTCTGTCTTGGTTGGATCATTGTGATTGTGACTGTGATTGTGTTTGATCATTGTAGTTTGATCGTTGTTCAGTTCGTTCTGCCAGGCTGTTCGTGTTCGTGAGTTTCATGTTCCGTGTTTCCTCGTGTTCCGTGTTACAAAGAGAATTCCATGCCTGGTAGTTCTTCGTGTTTCGTAAATTTGGACTTTGTTAATAAAACGAGTGGCACCAGTACTGCATTTGGGTCCTGCCTGCTTCCTGCGATGCCCACACGTGACACTCTGAGGACAAAAGTCGGATACAGGGTCCGTAAGAACCAGTAATCTTGTTAACAAAAATACATAACAAAATGCTCCAGTTGTCTAACAAGTGGTTGTGTCAACAACTAGCGAGATAAAAAAAATAGGAGAGAACAAATTCTGCAGTGTTTGATGTGTAGCACACACACTGATTCCAGAAAGTGTTGACTTTAATATTTTTTCCCAGTTTTTCACCTTGAGTTCCAGGCAGAACACAACAATCTCAAGCAGGCTAATTCTCTAATGTAATGTTTACCCTCTAAAGTAGGTAAATAGTAAATAGTAAACGCCTTGAATCGTGTTGGGCTAATGTTTTCATCAAACGAACCCTGGCAACTGAGCTTCTCTCGAGCAGGTTATGGCAACAGATTACACTCATAAATCACCGCAGACACTTACTGCTCCGGAATAAAGCATTTCATTTACATGAAACCTTCTTGTTTTACCACACGCTGAAAGCTTAAGTGGTGAGATGTTGCTGGGAAGATACTGAAGAGTCAGCTTCAGGGGTAAAGAGTTTCATTTTCTGCCATCTCATTAAAGTTGTTTATCTCACGCTGTATTTTCATTTCTTATTCTATGTCTGAAGTGGAACAAACAAGGAGGAGAAGAGGAAAATGAGACAGAGAGAGAGATAAAGAGAGAAAGAGGGAGTGAGAAGGGAAATACTTTCTCCTTTCTTTGTCAAGTCTCTCTCTGCCCCTCTCTCTCTCCATGCTCCCTTGAATCTCATTCAGGCGAGAAATGAAAACACTATTCACTGGGAGAATCACTTTAACACTGAGGAGAATACCAATACTAAAGCCTGGATACGACGTTTCCCTTCTCCCTCCCTCACTCCTCTGGCCTATTCCTCTTTCACCCAACTGTGTGACTTTTAAAAAAGACAAATCACTAAAAAAATGTCCCCCCACCCTAACCTTTATTATACTGCAAAGCTTGACTGTGTTGCACCTGCACTGTGTTCCTGCAGTGTCCAAACTGTAAATAAAAAATTGCCTTTTTCTCCACAGAACAGTGCATCACTGAAGAGCAGAGCTGTGCAGTGATATGTTTTTCTCCAGATTCGTGACCCCTGGAAGTCCTCTGGTTATTGAGTGACTGATGAGCAGGAAGTGGCATGAGGCAGAGGGGTTATTGCTCAGGGAGCTGAGTGATGGATACATGGGGTTTTTAACAAAAAGTGGGAACTGAAATAAAAACACTGACCTGGTTGAAGACTTAATGACTTAAAGAAGGAACAGCAATATCTGCGTCTGTGCTGATGATAACATATATGCAGTATATACAGTAATGGTTTATTTAATCTAAGGTCTTTATGGGTCATACCTAAGTCATTTATCCTGCATGTGCTCAAAATCAGTTGCGAATGAAAGCTGTGCAGATTTTTAATCTGTATTAGTGAGTTTCAACAGGATGCTCAAACTCATTAGCCAAACCATCTCACATTGACTCCTGCGACACAAGTATCAAGGCTTAAACATGTGCTAAAGCTCAAGTAATAAATTACCTACAAGGGTGTGGATTTCCTCTCTTATTACAACTTCAAGTAGATGATATAAAGGCTGCGCAAAGAGCTTTTTTTCCCCTCTCAGTTTTAATAGATAGCTGCAATTTGAAAACCATAGCTGCTGTTTCACCCTGCACTCAGTGACAGAGGTGGTTTTGGGTGTATGTCTGGTTAAGGTGTGGATTGTGTATTAGGCCATAAGATGAACCACGAAAGGTCTTTCAGAAATTAAATTCCACTCCGACATCTGGTAACTACACAATCTTTAATTCATAAAAAGAAGGAGTTATGTTAAGCTTACAGCAAAAAGTTCGTCACAAAAAATCCTGCCCACTTTTTATAACGAGGCATTTTATACAGAACTAGGGTCTTCAGGGAGCAATAATATTTTGGTGTGCGAGAGGTGGCACGGTCGACACGTAACCGGACTACACCAATAGGGTAGCAGCTTTTGGTAAACAGAAAAGCAAGATCGCTGCCTGCGGCGTTTCATCTAGCAGTACAGAAGAAGAGAAAAACTCACCATAAATGAGTAAACAAACAAAATTTTCTGGACATAAACAATGCTACATGCACATAGCCTCTGTGACGCACAAAGAAATTCAGGCTTTCACACTGACACGGTGGAATACGAACAAGAAGAGTCTACAACGGTGGCTCGGGTTGAGTGCTCAAACATTGCCTGGATTTGGAGTTTGAAAGCTTTCCCGAGAACGCTGCTTTCTATCCCACATGCTACCGGAGGTTTATTGACAAGAGTGTAATTACAAAAGTGAAAAGGCGTCTCGAGCGTGAGAGAGAGAGGGGAGAGGATACGGAAGACCGCTCAAGCAGTGAGGTCATCCCATCCCATCCCAGCTCTGGCCCCGTCCTTCCAGCCACGTGCATAATATGCAAGAAAAAGGCAAATACATCATAATGCAGACCTTACAGGAGTGGGCAAAAACCTCAGCTTGTACATAACACACATGTTATGCATACTGTACAGGAGCACACAACTGGCATCGTTAAGAAGAAAGGAGGAAAGGAGGAAAATGAACTTGTCATTGTGACACAGCACACCACTGCACACAACGAAATGTGACCTCTGCATTTAACCCATCACCAAAGTGAACAGTGGGCAGCTTTAAGCGCCCGGGGAGCAGTGTGTGGGGACGGTGCCATGCTCAGAGAGGTAACTTGGCAGCTGGTGGATTCAAACCTGAAACCTTCTGGACCCAAGTCCTTAACTACTAAGCCACCACTGCCCCTGACACTGATGTGGCAGTCATTGGTGTAAGTCTGCAAAATTTACCTATGAAATAAAATGTCTTCTTCTTTTTCTTTCAGCTTTGTCCCTTTTTTTTCAGGGGTTGCCACAGCAGATCATTGATTTCCATCTCTCCCTGTTCTCTGTATCTTCTACTCTGACTCCAACTATCTGCATGTCCTCCCTCACTACATCCATATATCTCCTCTTTGGCCTTCCTCTCTTTCTCCTACCTGGTAGCTCCATCTCTAACATTCTTCTACCGATGTATCCACTGTCCCTCCTCTGCACATGTCCAAACCATCTCAATCTGGCTTCTCGAGCTTTTTCCCCAAACCTTCCTGTCTGTGTTGTCCCTCTAATGACCTCATTCCTGACCCTGTCCATTCTTGTCACTCCTAAAGAGAATCTTAGCATCTTTAACTCTGCCACCTCCAGCTCCTCCTCCTGTCTTCTGCCTATTGCTACTGTCTCTAAACCATACATCATGGCTGGTCTCACCACCGTCCTGTAAACCTTTCCCTTCACCTTAGCTGACACTCTTCTGTCACAGATCACTCCTGACACTTTTCTCCAGCTGTTCCATCCTGCCTGTACTCTATTCTTCACCTCTCTTCCACAGTCTCCGCTGCTCTGAACAGTTGATCCTAAGTACCTAAACTCCTGCACCTTCACCACCTCTGCTCCTTGTAGCCTCACTATTTCACTGTTCTGCCTTTCGTTTACACACATGTACTCTGTCTTGCTGCGACTGACCTTCATTCCTCTTCTTTCTAGTGCAAACCTCCACCTCTCTAGGTTCTCTTCTAGCTGCTGCCTACTCTCACTACAGATCACAATGTCATCTGCAAACATCATAGTCCATGGGGACTCCTGTCTGACCTCATCTGTCAATCTGTCCATCACCACAGCAAACAAGAAGGGGCTCAGGGCCGATCCTTGATGTAGTCCCACCTCCACTTTGAAGTCTTCTGTCCTCCCAACAGCGCACCTCACTACTGTTGTACTATTCTCATACATGTCCTGCACCAAACTAACATACTTCTCTGCCACTCCTGACTTCCTCATACAAAACCACAATTCCTCCCTTGGCACTTTGTCATATGCCTTTTCTAGATCTACAAATACACAATGCAGCTCCTTCTGACCTTCCCTGTACTTCTCCATCAACATCCTCAAGGCAAATATTGCATCTGTGGTACTCTTCCTAGGCATGAAACCATACTGTTGTTCACAAATCTCCACTTCCTGCCTCAACCTAGCTTCAACTACTCTTTCCTAAATCTTCATTGTATGGCTCATCAACTTTATCCCTCTGTAGTTGTTACAACTCTGTGCATCACCCTTCTTATGAATTGGCACCAGAACACTTTTTCTCCACTCATCAGGCATCTTGCCAGTCTCTAAAATTCTGTTAAACAAACCAGTCAGGAAATTTACTGCCACTTCTCCTAAACACTTCCATACTTCCACTGGTATGTCATCAGGACCAACTGACTTTCCACTCTTCATCCTCTTCAGGGCTTTTCTAACTTCATCCTTTCTAACCTGATCTACCTTCTTCCTACTAGTCTCTGGCTCCTCGTTTCTACTTTCCCTTTCATTTTCCTCATTTAACAACTCCTCAAAGTATTCCTTCCATCTTCTCAGCACACTTTCCTCACTTGTGATCACATTCCCCTCTCTGTCCTTAATCAACCTCACCTGCTGCACATCCTTCCCAGCTTGATTTCTCTGTCTCGCCAATCTATACAACTCCTTTTCTCCTTCCTTTGTTTCCAAACTCTCATACAACTCCTCATATGCCTTTTGTTTGGCCTTGGCCACTTCCCTCTTCACCTCCCTTGTCCTCTCTTTGTACTCCAGTCTGTTCTCTTCTGTTCTGTCACTGTCCCATCTCTTCTTCGCTAATCTCTTTCTCTGCACACTCTCCTGGATCTCCTCATTCCACCACCAGGTCTCTTTGTCCTCCTTTCTCTGCCCAGAGGACATACCTAGCACCTTCCTACCTGTCTCCCTCATCACTGCAGCTGTAGTCTCCCAATCATCTGGGAATATCTCAACACTACCCAGAACTGCCCTTACTTCCTTCCTGAAGTCTTCACAACATGTCTCTTTCCTTAGTTTCCACCACTTGATCTTCTGCTCTGTCTTCACTCTCTTCCTTTTTGTCACCTCCATCGTCATTTTACACACTACCATCCGATGTTGTTTGGCTACACTCTCACCTGCCACCACCTTACAGTCTCTAATCTCCCTCAGATTACATCTTCTACATAGAATATAATCTATCTGTGTGGACCTGCCTCCACTCTTGTAAGTCACCCTATGTTCCTCTTTCTTTTGGAAATATGTGTTTACCACAGCCATTTCCATTCTCTTTGCAAAATCTACCACTGCCTGTCCTTCTACGTTTCTCTCCCTAACACCAAACCTGCCTATCACTTCCTCATCTCCTCTGTTCCCTTCCCCTACATGACCATTTAGGTCTGCTCCAATCACCACTCTCTCTCTCCTGGGGATACTCTCTACCATCCAATCTAGCTCCTTCCAGAACTTCTCCTTTTCTTCCAACTCACAGCCCACCTGTGGGGCATAACCACTAACAACATTAATCATCTCTCCTTCTACTTCTACCTTCACACACATCAACCTGTCTGACTCTCTTTTCACCTCTACCACATTTCTTACATATTCTTCCTTTAGGATCACCCCTACTCCATTTCTCTTCCCATCTGAACCATGATAAAACAGTTTGTAGCCTCCTCCAATGTTTCTAGCCTTACTGCCCTTCCACCTGGTCTCCTGCACACACAAAATATCTACTCTTCTTCTCTCCATCACATCAGCTATTTCTCTACTTTTCCCTGTCATTGTACCTACATTCAAAGTTCCAAACTTCAGACTAACACTTCTATTCTTCATCTTTTCTCTTTTTCTCCTAACCAAACGCCCTCCTCTTCTTCTCTGTCTCTGACTCTGTCTCTGACCAACAGTAGTCCAATTTCCATCAGTGCCCTGTTGGTCAACGGCACTGTTGGCGGTCGTTGTTAACCCGGGCCTCGACCGATCCGGTATAGAAATCGTTTTATTGATCTGCATATTTGATTTAGCTAAACGTTTTACGCCGGATGCCCTTCCTGACGCAACCCTCACCATTTATCCGGGCTTGGGACCGGCACTATAAACACGGCTTCGTGTACCCTAGTGGCTGGCTTAATTCAGGCCAAGACCATTGATGAGAAAACGAGAAAAGCTTTCTGGCCTTTAGAAAAAAAAACTGGTGATTTATTTTGTTGGTTATAAATATGATCTGAGCAGGACACGGTGTTCTTACAAATAGATTGGAATTTAGAGAAAAATTCTATTAAAATAAATTCCAGATCGAAATCAATCAAGGCATTTTTGTCTTTTACATTTTGAAATATTATTCACTCCCTCACCATCTTTGCACTCATGCCCGGTCCAACCGTCCATGCAGACCTTGGAGCCGCTGTGGTCACAGTTAAAATGGCCGAAGAAGTCGTCGCGGGACCGGCAGAACTTGTTACAGAACGGTCCGTAGTAGTTGGAGTCACAACGGAAGCGGAGACGATATTCCAGGCTGAGAATCCGCCCGTGGTGACGATACGTCTGCCACTGTTCACTGGGGTTCAACATGGAGGAGAGCAGAACTCGCTCAATCAACTGGCCTGAGAGGAGAGAGAGGGGAAGAATTAGATAGAGAAAAGTGATTAGAAGACAAAGAAGAAGAAGAAGAGGAAGAGGAAGAGGAAGAGGAAGAGGAAGAGGAAGAGGAAGAGGAAGAGGAAGAGGAAGAGGAAGAGGAAGAGGAAGAGGAAGAGGAAGAGGAAGAGGAAGAGGAAGAGGAAGAGGAAGAGGAAGAGGAAGAGGAAGAGGAAGAGGAATCTCCTTTATCGTCGTTGTACATTTGAAATGTGTCCTCTGCATTCAAACCATCAACTCATTCACTCAGCAATTTGGTACAACACACCACAACCAGTCATAGTGTATTAATACAGGTTTCAGTATCAAATATTGTTCACTGCTCTGTGAAATATATTTTTGTCAAGTTAAGAAACTCAGCAGCACGGAAGCAGGTAATTTAACTTTTTTAAGCTCCAGTGGGCCACGCAAAATGACTTGGCGGGCCGCATTTGGACCGCGGGCCCTGAGTTGGACACATATGATCTAAACCTTCTCTTTCATTTTTGTCACCATCCTTACGCTGATGACAGCACGTCATGAGGCCTTTACAGCCTCTCTAATGAAAACAAGAGCCCGCGGCCACAAACAGCACTAATGTGAACGACTGTTAACCCAAAATAATGGAGTGAAAACGATTAAAACCCATCGGAGAGTTCAGTGTTACTGCCGGTTCCCACAGCACCTGAGGGAACGTCACTTCCTTTCGTGCTATTCGTGTGTCACTGTTCC
>NC_024327.1:9841322-9842069 GCF_000523025.1 Cynoglossus semilaevis | reverse complement strand
AGATGGGTTGTGCTCAGAGCGTGTGACCACAAGCACGCACCCACCTTTACCAGGATCTTCAACTTATCCCTGGGCCAGGCAATCATCCCACCCTGCCTAAAATCAACCACAATAATCCCAGTACTAAAGAAGTCCCCCATCACCAGCCTGAACGATTACCGACCGGTGGCCCTCATTCTGGTTAAAATTAAGTGCTTTGAGAGACTAGTTCAGCACATCAAGGACCATCTCCCCCCAGACCTCAACCCCCACCAGCTTGCATATCGGGTGAACAGATCCACGGAGGATGCCATTGTCGTAGCTCTCCACACTTCAGGAGGACGCCATTGCCATAGCTCTCTATTCTGCACTGAACCACCTAGATCAGCAGCAGAGCTACGCTCTATGTGGATTACAGTTCCGCCTTTAACACTACAATCCCAGACAGACTCTGCAATAAACTAGAAAGTCTCGGCCTTCCCCCCTCACATGCTCCTGGATAAAGGACTTCCTCACCAACCGTCTCCAGACTGTGAGACTGGGTTCCCACCTCTCCCCCACCCACACACCCCACAGGGCTGTGTGCTGAGCATCCTCCTGTACTGTCTCTACACCCACGACTGCAGTCCGGTCCACAGCGACAACCTCATCAAGTTTGCTGGTGATATTACAGTGGTTGGTCATTTCCAGGGATGACGAGGTAGCCTACAGGGTGGATATCTTGAAGCTGGCAGCCTTGTCTTCGGAGAACAGGCTCTTCCCAAACAC
>NC_024327.1:9828416-9841221 GCF_000523025.1 Cynoglossus semilaevis | reverse complement strand
TCAGCAGCGCATGCACTTCCTGAGAGTCCTCAGAAAGCACAACTTCAACACCAACCTGCTGCTGACCTTCTACCGCTCCTCCATTGAGAGCCTGCTGACATACTGCATGACAGTATGGTATGGCAGCTGCACTGCTGCAGACAGGGAAAGGCTGTAGAGAGTTGTTAACCGTTGTGCGGTCCTTCGCATTTTTGTACACACCGTTTGTCCTTGCAATGATTTTCATCTTGTCCCAGTATATGAGTATTAATGAATATGAGGAAAAGTTGGCACAAGTCATGCAGTACAGGGACACACACACACACACACACACACACACACACAGGGACCCGAAGGACCTTACAAGGGTTAAGACAGCACAATGGATCATTGGCTGTCCTCTACCCTCCCTTATGGATATTTACACCTCCCGTTGCCTCAGCAGAGCCAATACCATCATCAAAGACAGCTCACACCCTGGCTATGTCCTGTTTAACCTGCTGCCCTCTGGAAGATACTACAGGTGCATTAAAACAAGGACAAATACATTCAAGAACAGCTTCTTTCCTAAAGCTGTAACCACCCTGAACTCCCATATGCACTGACCAGACTCTCTCCGGCTACCAATGTATCACTGTTACAATAATCTGTACATTACCCTGTTATATGTGCGATTTCAATCACGTGCAATAGTCCATTCCGCTGGACAACATACATGTGCAATATGTGTCAACAGTACACTGACCTCCATGTATATTTTTACCTAGACTCTTTTTATATTTATTTTCTGTATATAATTTATCTTGCTTTCTTCATTCTCTTTTGAGAAGACTGCTTCTTGCACTGCATTAGGAATGGCTACAATTTTGTTGTACTGAAATATAATGACAATAAAGGCATTCTATTATATCTATCAAAATATAATTGTGAAAATGAAAGCCATGAATGAAGCTTGAGTTCTGATCCTAAGGTTTGAAATCCTAAAGAAGTAGGTCTGTGGAGTTTCTCTTGTGCACAAACTCTCTAATGTTCTTAAAAAGAAAAGTGAACAGTTTAATAGGAGTGCTTTTAAAATTGTACTGAAAATGTATATGAATTCAAAACAAATCCAACTTTAATTCCTAAACATTCATTCATCTATCCATCCATACACTCCTTACTAACACTCATCCATGCATGCAATCATTCATCCACCCAGTCAACCCAGTTATCTCACCATCTTAGTCATTTAACCAGTGATTGTATTTAGAAAATGTCTTACTGCACGGTGTACAGGTGTACACGGTGTTCTCCTCTCTTAGGTATTTTGCCAGTGAGGGCTCTGAAGGAGTCTGAATCAACTGTTGACTACAGTGACGTGCGGTAAGGTTCATGGCTGGTGAGGCACTGACTTCTCTGGAGTCAGATTTACAATTGTAAAAACTAAAAAGATCTTATTTCACTATTCATCCAACAACATGCAACTGGTAATGATTAATATCCCATCAGCATTCCTTTTGCAATTACACTTACACACCAACACAAACAGTTTGTATTGGATCGCGCAGTCAGATATGAGGCACAGCTCTCCACTGCTTCACCTGGGATTTCTGCCCTGTATTTGATCGAGAAATACTTAAATTCGACAATTTTTACTTAATCCATTGTCAAAAATGTGTAGAGTCATACTGAAAAAGCATCTTTCACACAGATCAGTGGAAAATATTATTGTGTTGGTGACGGTAATGGCGTTATAACGATAGATAAAGTAATTAGTTAGATTACGGATTACTGAAAAAAGTAACGCCGTTAGTAACAGCGTTTATTCTAACGCCCTTATTCCCATCACTGGTCATTGATTACTTCCCTTTATTGATCAATGACTTCACATAGAAAGTTCACGTTATTGTCTCTTTGGCCCACTTTAGAAGACTTTTGGGAGAATTCCTTTCTATCGGTAACGTTAAGTAAAACCATGGAAGTAGCCGTGTTGCCGGAGTGTTGACATCAATCAGCTACTCGACTGGTCTAGCACGATCACGCGTTGAATCGTGTCACCGCTCACGAACCAAAATGTTATTACAAAGAAACTAGGTCGGCATAAAATGCTTCGCCATAAAAAATGGGCAGGATTTTTTGTGACAAACTTTTTGCTGTAAGCTTAACATAACTAAAGATTGTGTAGTTCCCAGCCAGTTGAAGCCAGATGAAATGATAATAGGGTTCACCTTATGGCCTATATGTGCGTGTGTATTTTGAAGGGTGCTTATAAAACAGAAGGGGGAAGGGAATTAGAGTTGATTAACCTAGAGGCTGGCAGGGTGCCACCAGCAAGTAATAAAAACACATGGACCCCCCACATTCCTTCTGCGTGGCCCACAATCTTACCAAGGGTACACACACAAACACGTCTAGTCTTGAATGAAATCACAACATATTAATGACAAAAATATATCCACGCTAAAGCCAGAAAACACATCCACCCACACACACACACGCACACATCCCTCAAACTATAGCATCAACAGATGTGTACAACCAAAATCAGTCCACACAAACAAATCCACTTCCTAACGAGACTGGGCAGCCCAGAGGGGACGAAACATTCAACAACTAACCAATAACTGAACAGATCCACATTTAGTAAGGGTGTTGCACGAGCAAAATCCCATTGTTTACTGTCACACTAACACATCCATTGTGCAGAGTTTAGGTTAAAACAGCTTTTTTGCTGGATCTGCCTACTGCATCAATTCAGCAATCATCACGCAACTTCTGAAGGCAATTGGATGCACTCAGAGAAAAGGGGGCTGAATACTTTTGCACACTCCACTTTTCAGTTTTTTATTTATAAAAAAAATTAAATCATGTATAATTTTCTTTTTACTCCACAATAGTATGCAACTTTGTGTTGGTCTTTCACATAAAATGCCAATAAAATATTTTTATGTTTGTGGTCGTAACGTGACAAGATGTGGAAAAGTTCAAGGGGTATGAATACGTTTGCAAGCCACTGTACACTAACTACACAAAAAGTCATAGGAAAACTAATATTCCCAGTGAGTTATAGGTATGCTTCTGCAAAATTAACATAAACATCAGGGGGCTAACCACATTATAGCATTATTACAGAAATGACACATACCAGCAGCACTTTCAGTTGGTCACCCGTAGGTTTGGCCGAGGGGCATTATCTCACCAACTTTTTGTCTCTGTCAATTCCCTTTTAGTGTAGCTTTAGAATTTATAATCTATAAATTATATAATAATAAATGTATTATAATTAATAATGCAAAATGCCTAGATGTATAATTGTTTTATACTTTCTCATAAAATATTCTGTAATCCTTGATCCTCTTCGTATTCAGATAATGAAAACAACCTTGTATCCAAGTTTTTTGTGTACACTTTGTTGCCATGTTGTAAAAAAAAAAATCAATAATAATAATAATAATAATCCAACAAACAAGAATCTTACCACTTACTACAAAGGCCGGGCTCTCTAAAAAAGGTTCCTAAGAAAGTTGACAAAGTATACTTGTCGACCTTTTCCCAGTTTGTGTCTCTTTCTCTGTACTGAGCTTAAATGAAAAATGCACAAACTTTAGAATGACTTCCTCATTGCTCACAGAGATGCTGTCTCACTTCAAACAATAATACAAGTAGGAGGGGGCGCAATGGGGTTCAGTAGTTTTTGTCATGTCTTTGCTTTCAAGTTACTTTCATGGTTGTTAGAAGTCAATAAAAGCCAAAGTCAGGGTAATCCCCAGACTTCAGAAGTTTCTGCTGTGTCTCACGGTGTTATAAAGGCCTGAGACACCAGTGTGAACACAACAACTCCCCCCATGCACCAACAGACTGCACTAAACTTCACATTTTTATGGGCACGTAAATGCCATGTTGGTGAACTAAACAGAGCTGCAGACCACACCTGCTCACAAAATGCCTGAGGAAATTCTATTTGGGTTGAGGTGTGAAAGTAGAAGAGAGAAGACCGCCAAACCCAGAAGGTTGCACAGTCAGCCAGGTGAGAATAATTTATTGAGCCGCCATATGGGAATTAAAAATATAACACATCCAATCACCCCAGGGGCCCTAAATTGGGGAAATGCCTTGGCAGGTGTTTACACTTGTCAGCTTTTGACCTGACAGTTCAGAGGAAATGGAGAGAGGATGTCTGTCAGATAGCCATTATCAGATGAGAGAACACAGAGGGAGGAGCTCTGTCTGTCTTTTTGAGAAAGGTGGCCAAACTAGAAACAAAGATATGGTTGTGCACACACACTTGTATGCTTGAAAAGTAGTACAACTACTCTATGCCATCAAAAAACATGGTGTTGTTGTCCTCTTCCTCCTCTGTTCCTCATCCTTTATGTTCTCAAATTAATATCTGCTTGCAGGCAATCAATCACAGTGTGATTATGAAAAGACAATGAAGTGGGCATGAATGAGGCACCCTGTCGCTTTAGGCCCTTTACTGAAACAGGATCACAAATGAAGCAACATCTCCCTTTAAAAAGGTGATGGCTTGATCCTGGAAACAGGCCAAATACTAGAGAATGGAGAGAGGAGGAAAGAGGGAAGAGGAAAAGGATGTGAAAAAGACAGAGGGGAGAAGTCAGGAAAGATAGTTAGCTTGGAACTACAACAAAGAACAGTGGGGTCCTTCATGATGCAGAAGGCCCGTTTCCTGCATCTGGTGGTGTAGATGTTCGTGGTGGTGGGAAGGGTGTCTCACGGTCCTCTGTGCAGCCTTCACCACCCTCTGCAGAGCCTTCTTTTCCACCGCCGAGCAGCTGCCGTGCCAAACGATGATGCAGGAGGACAGGACGCCCTCCACCACACATCTGTAGAAGGAGGTTAGGACTGAGCTCCCCAGTCCGGCGCGCCTCAGTCTCCTGAGGAAGTAGAGGCACTGATGTGCTTTCCTGATCAGGCAGGAAGTGTTAGTTCTCTAGGTGAGGTCATCAGAGACGTGTACTCCCAGGTACCTGAAGCTGGAGACCTCTTCCACTGCTGTCCCTCCAATGTGCAGGGGGGGGGTCTCCCCTCTTCTTAAGTCGATGATCATCTCCTTGGTCTTCTTCACGTTGATGCAGAGGTTGTTTTCTTTACACCAATCTTTCAGATGTTCTACCTCCTGCCTGTAGTTGGACTCGTTGTTGGCTGTAATGCGTCCAACCACAGCTGTATCATCTGTGAACTTCACAATCAGACAGCTTGGATGTAGTGCTGAGCACTTGTGTGTGAGCAGGGTGAATAGGAGGGAGCTCATCTCCATGATTATTTTTTCTATTGCTGGTGTGATAAACATGTAAAATGTTGAGACAATGTCATGGAAATGAGAAACGGCATATCTTGTGGATCCTGGGGTCATCCTCATATTTGTGGATGCCATTGTTTTGTCACCCTGCCATGTTTGTCATATGCTGCCAAGGGAGAGATGGAAATCAATGATTTGCTGTGGCAACCCCTGAAAAAGGGACAAAGCCGAAAGAAAAAGAAGAAGAAGATAAACTCTGCTGCATGGACTTTATTAAATGCTTTTTAAGCTCCCACGGGCCACACAAAAGGGCTTGGCGGGCTGCATTTGGCCCCGGGCCTTGAGTTTGACACGTATGCTTATCAATAAAGCAAAAAGATATTTAGAAGAATAACATTAGTTTTTTTCTACTTTGCTGGGGTCAGAGGTCATTTGTGAACTATAGTAATAGTGATGGGAAGTTAGGCTCTTCTCAGAGAGCCAGCTCTTTTGGCTTAGCTCCCAAAGAAGACCCGACTCTTTCGACTCCTGAAGGGCTCTTTATTTAGGATTTTTTGTAGGCCTTTATTTTACCATAACTTTGCAAAATTAATGGTTTATGTATTGAAAACGCTTTCATGTGCAGTGTTTTATGAAGCCTTATAATTGCCTAATTTTGTGCATTTAATGTGTTACAAAACCATTCTTTTGCTTAATATTTTAATCAAACATTTTATTGCACAAATTAACAACATAACTGCAAATAAATCCACAGAACAGAACTTAAACCAAACACAAGCAAACCGTTTTATAGCAACCTTATAATTGCCTAAGGCCATAATGCACGTTCTGTGTCATATAGTTTAGCTATTGTTGTTTGGGACAATGTTTTTCTACTGGGTAGAGTGTATGTGGGATTTAAAGCTTTGAAACTAGGCTGGGGTCATCTGTTTTGGTATAAACTGACTTATTTTGCTTTGAGTTACAGTAGGGGAGGTTATACTTGCAGGAAAGCCAGTAGATGCTGCTGCAGTTGCTGTTGTTTTGGCATGAGACACACCAGGATCAGTAGATGATTAGCTCCCCCTCTCTCCTCTAACTGCACTGTAGGATGGACAGTTCTGAGTCTATGCAGATTTCTGGTGGAACCTGCTTTTAAAGTTATTTTC
Organism: Cynoglossus semilaevis; assembly: GCF_000523025.1. Lineage (NCBI taxonomy): Eukaryota > Metazoa > Chordata > Actinopteri > Pleuronectiformes > Cynoglossidae > Cynoglossus > Cynoglossus semilaevis. The sequence continues at coordinate 9,834,852 of NC_024327.1, read as the reverse complement.
ATTTTGCAGTGAAGGCACTCTGCTTTGTTGTTTCCAGTATCTTTAAACTGCATCCAGATGCTGCTTTTGGGTGTCACTCATAGTTTCAATATGCAACTATACAAGGCACTCACACACTCTCTACACTGCTGTCTCTCTGTCTATTAGGCAGACAAGAAAATTAGACAGAATATTAGGAGGCTCCACTTCACAGCGCCCCCCCTCTCTGTTTTCACATGATGATGATCCTATATCCTCACATCTGATTGGCTGCAATGCAGACCAATCAAAACAAAATTCTGCCTTGAGCAGAGCTCAGGCTGAGCACTGAGGTAAGCAGCGAAAGGAAAAAAACAAAACAAAACTGGGAGCCGGCTCTTCTGATTCACTGCAAAGCATCGGCTTTCACAGCCGCATCTTTTGCACATGACACATCACTCACTAATAGTAAAACAGTTTTCTTTCTAGGTCAGCTCTCACAGTTTTAGTGTAAGGATTGAGAACTGGCACCAGGTTGGTCTCACACTATTTTCAGAAGTTGAATTTAAATTCATACAATACACTTGGCAGACAGATTTAAACCTCCACCTCTGGAAGTACTCCAAGTTGTACCTGGTTCAGGTAAACCTGACTGTTAGTTGTTGTATGATGTAGGAGTTCCCATAACATTGGTATGGTGCAAAAAAGGTGCCAATCACTGTTCAAATTATCACTACAGTGACTAATTTAACCAGTTTTACACACTGAAATTTTGTTTACAGTGTTGTTTTCAGTGCTGAGGTTAGACCGTGGACAGTCCACCAGTCAGTCACAGGGCCACACTGAGAGACAACCAACGGTTCCATCACATCACACTATCTATGCTCGTTTTTGAATTGAATTTCAACATATTCTGTCTGGTTTTGTAACCAGAGAAAATCCATGAACAGGTGTGGAAGACTAACAAACTCCACACAGAAATACCAGGCATCAAAGCAGCGAACACTAACCCCAAAATTCTCAAAGTCAAGGCCAACACATTGGAGTGCTTTAAATGCACACACAGACAGACTGACAGAGTATGAAGATGTTATTTGTGCTGCTGAAGACAGGGAATCGGGACCTGGTCAGAGAGTGACAGTATGACAGGCTCTGACCCAACACGGCCATTCATGCATTTAATCCCTGGCTGTGGTTATAAATGTGGACTTGGAGAAGAGAAGGTGTGTTTTCTCAGTGATTTGTTGCATGACTGTATAGCTGGGTGTGTTTGTGCTCTAACTAAGCATCTCATTTCCCCACAGGAGGACTTAGTCTGGCTACATTTATTTTATTTTCCTTTCCTATGTTGTGGTGCTTTGGCCCAGAGGCAATGTCTCTGTCATTGGTGTGGAACTCCAGGATTCATCTCCTGGGCAAGTTCAAATCCCGGTTGGGGCGGTTAACACCTTCCAGTGGACTCACCACCCGCAGGTAGGTTTAGGGGGGTTGGTATGGTGCAATGTGATTTGATTTGGCGGATGACAATGGATGGATATTCTATCTCCTGTCCTTCACTCACTTTCTCTTTTCCCTCTTTTCTACCTCTTCTTTTCCCCATCTGGTTCCAGAGATAAATGCGTCTGGCTTTCCTCATGCAGTCAAAATATCTATAAAGATTAACTTAATCACGGTAAATTGTCTGTGGCCCTCTTATACCTGCCAGGGTTCACATTGACAGGGGATTATATCCAGGTCTAAATGTGATCAATGAGTTTGTCTGAATCATGTAAATCAACTTAACGGAATTGAAGTCAGGAGATGAAGCCGAAACAGAGCAGGAGGGAGGAAGAGATAGAGACGGAGAAGGTTGCTGAGGGTTCAAATAACCACTCAGCTAAAAGGCATCAGCAGGCATCAGCTGTAATCACTGTGGCCTTGAAGAGATAAAAACCTGGCAGAAAGTGTCTTCTGTTTTTCTTTTCTCATCAGGATGAGGCAACAATGGGATGATTGACAAAACATTTAGAAAAACATAAACTCTTTATGAGGAAGGAACAGAACCTTCTGTGCCTGTTAACCCTGGAAAAATGACATAGGAGCGTCGCCTGTTGCAGAAGGGACAGCACGTTAACGTATAGGAAAATGAGGCACCTCCTCCGTGGATTCAAATCGGTAAACATTTTATTGGGGAAATTGTGGTCTCAACAACTTCTTCAAAAGAACGTTTTACAAATTTGTTTGACCTCACGATTTACAATTTACATCACAATGGACCTGGATAATACCACAATTTGATCACATTTGGTGATCAATTCAAACTTTGACATGTCTTTAACATAGTCTTATGTACCGTATTTTCCGCACTATAAGGCACACTTAAAAACCTGTCATTTTCTCAAAAATCGACAGTGCGCCTTATAACCCGGTGTGCCTTATGTATTACTTCTGGTTGCGCTTACTGACCTCGAACCGATTTTATAAAGCCAAACCACACAGTGCATCACACATGATAGCACACTGGAAGCCAACAATGACAACTCTGTTGTACAACCCAAATCTGTGCAACGTCACGTCATGCCTCCCAACACCCATTGACTCTGAGTTGTGTTTTTGAATCGTCGATGTATGGTGCGATGCAGGACGACTTAGACGCATGGCTGTCGACTTTTTTGTGGTCAAAAACTCTTTTTATTTCTCCCTTTTTATTGATACAGGAAAAACACGAACTCTGATCTGCGACTCCATGCGCGCCCATCTCACCGATATTGTCAAAACTTAAGTGAAGCAAACTAATTCGGGGCTTGCCATCATTCCGGGTAGATTGACCAAAGAATTCCAACCACTAAATATTGGTGTTAACAGGGCGTTTAAAGTTAAATTGCCGAGCTGCGTGGGAGCATTGGATGACAGAAGGCGAACACACATTCACCAAGACAGGGATGCAACGCCGGGCGAGTTACGCCTGGATGCCTGGTCTAAGGTATCAGTCTCAAATGTCGTTCGAGCTTTCACAAAGGCCGGAATCATCACTGAACAACTAATTAACAGCAACAAGACTGACTCGGATATAGACAAAAGGGATCCGGACATGCTTGATTGTTCCGTTTAATTGTTTTGCTGTTTTGTTTCGCTTAATTTGCCTTGTAAGCCGGTGCGCCTTATGTATAAAAATATTCCCGTTCATTGATAGTGCACCTTATAATGCGGTGCGCCTTATGGTCCGAAAAAAACGGTATGTACACATGCTTAAATGCACTGAGTTGTGCTGCTGTCATTTGCAGTAAGTAAGTTAAAGGTGTTCTTAATTAAAAGTCCTGTATTCTTAGCTTGAATTTCTACAACATATATGTTTGTTTCATCCTCTCTGACCTGTCAGCGTGTACTGTACCTGTTTAAAGCATGTAAATGTGGGCAGTGCCTACTGCTCCACCCATAGCGACCTGGTGTTTTCATTCAATCTTAGAAAAACAAATACCTGATTTCGTGTACAATCAACATTAAAACAAAACATGTCAGGCATCACACAGGTCTGATAATCACCATAAGTCACTGTTTACAACACAGCCAGTCAATGGTTTGTAGAGAAACCACTTCAGTGCAGGCTCAGTTTTTCACCATCCTTTCTCCATTTTATTACACAGATAATCCATCTGTGAAATGATGCCGAGGTTTAGTCTCTGGTGGCGTATTTTGGCGTATATCTGTGATTAATTAAAATTATGTACTGACAGGTTAGAAGGCAATTACTCCATTCTGAATTGATGTGGTGAAGATGTTGTATGTTAATTTAGCAGAGAGGTCAGGCGTCGTACCTACAAGTCTAAATATCTTAATGCTGCCGGGGTTACAAGAAAGAAAAAGGATCTGCGTGTCATGGTTGATCTGTAACTGGTAATTGTCTTTGTGTAAGTCTGTTGAAATGATACCTTCTCCAGGGAGTTGAACCAGTGTGTAAGAAGACAGTAGACATTTTCCTGTCATGTCGTGTTTAAGCAATTCCAATAGAATATGTCCAGGCCCTATCCTCGACTCTGGTGTGTTTTCAGCAACGAACACACATCTCCCATGACCGTTGACTCAATTTTTACAGCTGACATTAGATTGGAACCTTAAGCCGTGGAGATGTCAAAACTGCCTGCGTAATGTAAAATATGCCTTCAGGATCACTTAACTGCACTCTCCCTGGTGTAAGTTGATGGGCAGCAGATAATCCTCCCTGTGCAATAACAGGAGGGTCAGATTTAGAGTTCCTACGAACAACAGTACGTACGTTTGGGAAATCTAAGATATATGTACTGTCTAAATTCTTCTTTTTCTTTCGGCTTTGTCCCTTTTTCAGGGGTTGCCACAGCAAATCATTGATTTCCATCTCTCCCTGTTCTCTGTATCTTCTACTCTGACTCCAACTACCTGCATGTCCTCCCTCACTGCATCCATATATCTCCTCTTTGGCCTTCCTCTCTTTCTCCTACCTGGTAGCTCCATCTCTAACATTCTTCTACCAATGTATCCACTGTCCCTCCTCTGCACATGTCCAAACCATCTCAATCTGGCTTCTCTAGCTTTTTCTCCAAACCTTCCTGTCTGTGTTGTCCCTCTAATGACCTCATTCCTGACCCTGTCCATTCTTGTCACTCCTAAAGAGAATCTTAGCATCTTTAACTCTGCCACCTCCAGCTCCTCCTCCTGTCTTCTGCCTATTGCTACTGTCTCTAAACCATACATCATGGCTGGTCTCACCACTGTCCTGTAAACCTTTCCCTTCACCTTAGCTGACACTCTTCTGTCACAGATCACTCCTGACACTTTTCTCCAGCTGTTCCATCCTGCCTGTACTCTATTCTTCACCTCTCTTCCACAGTCTCCGCTGCTCTGAACAGTTGATCCTAAGTACCTAAACTCCTGCACTTCCTAGGCATGAAACCATACTGTTGTTATCAGGACCAACTGACTTTCCACTCTTCATCCTCTTCAGGGCTTTTCTAACTTCATCCTTTCTAACCTGATCTACCTCCTTCCTACTCTCTGGTTCCTCGTTTCTACTTTCCCTTTCATTTTCCTCATTTAACAACTCCTCAAAGTATTCCTTCCATCTTCTCAGCACACTTTCCTCACTTGTGATCACATTCCCACCTCTGTCCTTAATCAACCTACGAACAAAACTATCATTATTTTGAGGTGGAACATTTTTTCCAAGATATGTTAAACATTCAGCCTCATTTTTACACAGAATTGGTAATTAACTTTAAATTTCTGTCTCTTACAACAGCAACAGTAACATCTACCTCACTGGTTTAGGATTATTTTTAAGCACAACCATTATAAAAAAAAGTGATGTAATTCCAAAATTACGTCACTTGAAGCCAGCATTAACTTTTTTTTTACTCTTCTCATGAAAACAACAATTTGTAGAATTTCTGATGCTCTGATTTTCTTCTGTTGACTGATGGTTAATAACTGTAGAATTTCTCGTTGTTAAGAATTCTCAGTTGAATGGCTGTCACTGTTTATGACAAGCACAAATTCAAAATTGGGTGAAGGTTCATATTCTTGCGTGAAAACCTGTGTGATCACGTCCCAGACAGTCTTCAGTAGGTAATGAGAGACAAACAGTAGACACTCTAATTACCGATTATATTAAATTGTCTTTTGGCCTGATGACAGTGACGTTATTGTCTCTGCTATAAGCAAACAAAGGCTAATAGTGCTACATCATAATAAAAAAAATATTTATGAATAATTTTGGTTTTTGAGGTTTACAGAACAGAGTTAACCCACTTTTTTGCCATAGAGTTTTGGCCAGCTAACAATGCCTTTTTGCCTGTGCAACAGCCACAGACTTTGCATGTCTGCTCACCGACGTCTTCAGTAAAAACTTTACCGGAAGCATATTTTGGCACTCAACCAAAAGTCTCAATCAAACCCACAACCTTCTGCATGGCAGGCCCATATTCTGTCATTATTCCACTCTAAAAAGAAGTATTTAATTAATATTAAAAAAAAAAAAAAAACTGTGGCTTTAATTATTTATTATATGGATGTCAGCACTTCTAAATACCTACAAGCATGCTGTGAGTAAATTGTTATGCAGTGTTTACATTTTAGTAAAACACTTAATGTGTTTGTTCTGATCATATCTACGGATGCTTTTTTTAAACATCAAAAGCGAAACCCATTTAATTTAAAACCTAAAGTGTTGTCATGTGCGGGCATGGCAGGAAGCAGGCAGGACCCAAATGCAGTACTGGTGAGACTCTTTCTGGTGCAGGTAGTTTTATTTACAAAGTCCAAATTAACAAAACACGAAGAACTAACAGTGGAATTATCTTCGGAACACAAGGAAACACTGGAACACGAGGAGACACAGAGTAGGAAACCCACGAACACGAAGATCTAACACAGTCACACACTATCACAATCACAATGATCCAACAACGACAGAGTGAGGGAGAGGGGTATATAAGTGAAGCTAATTAACAACAGGTGAGTGTGATCC
>NC_024327.1:9815968-9827471 GCF_000523025.1 Cynoglossus semilaevis | reverse complement strand
TCGTCGCCTCCGGCACCGCCGGAGGGTTGGCCACCGTCGCTTCTGGCACCACTGGAAGTGTGGCCACCGTCGCCTCCGGCACGGAGAGGTGAGAGCCTCAGGAACCTCCGGGTAAGTGAGCGCTGGAACCACTGGAGACCCTGAATCCACCAGAGGACTGGGTGCCGCTGGCACTCGGCCCACAAGGAAACACGGGAACACGGAACACGAGGAAACACAGAGTAGGAAACTCACGAACACGAAGATCTAACACAGTCACACACACTATCACAATCACAATCACAATTATCCAACAATGACAGAGTGAGGGAGAGGGGTATATATACACAGGGAACACCAGGTGACACAAGTGAAGCTAATTGACAACAGGTGAGTGTGATCCCATGATTACCCCACAAAGAACACAGGAAAACACGGAAACAGACAGACATGACAAAAAGTGTTTATTTAACAAAACTTTCAAAGTCCAAGTTAAAAACACCAATCGATTTCTTTTTATTTTATAATTTGGTGAAAGTAAATTTTCTCTCCTTGTGAAAAACATCATTATCTGAAGAAAATCACAATAAAAACGCATCCAGAGAACATCGCTGTAAAAGTATCCAACCAATGTTTGGTAATACATCTATATCCTTGATGGAGACGACAGCTACAGGAGTAATTTTTACTGACTGCTCTGCTTTAATAGCAGCAGTGTGTTCCTTTTAACAACTGCATCCAAACTCACATAAAACTAAAAGAGCGCAAGTTCATTTGGCATTATTTATGTCACCTGATTTAGATTTAGAATTAATCATATTTGATATAATTTCTGTCTGTCATTGACAGACCAACTCTTGGATTACAGAGCTACATTAGCCAAACTATTTAAATGTTTAAATATCTTCTGACGCCAACAACGATTCATGAAAGCAACGGCAACAAAAACACTACTCTTAGACAGGTGTCTCAGAGGTTTAACTCTCTCAGAGGGACCTGGCAGAGAGGGAGGAGAAAAGCTCTTAACCCTGTAAAGCCCAAACCATTAAATAATTGACAGAAAATTCCAATTCTTTGAACTTGGACCCTTTATTGGTCCCTCTGAACAAATAGACAAAAAAAAAAAAAGAAATTCAAATATCATTTTCCATATATGTGTTTCAATTTGTATCATGTTTGATACATCAGGTCACAATGCACAAAGATTTTTTTTTTGCTGAACAAAAACAAACAAAATAAAAAACAAACAAATCTAACAAATCTGTAATTCCAAATATAAAAAGTGCTACCATAATGCAGTAATGGGAAAACATATAATATATATTTATATTATATTTACATATATAATACATATATATTAATGTATTAATATATAATATGATACAGCAAGTTACATATCTTTTTTTACTCCAAATGTACCAAATTATGTAATTTAAAAATAAAAAGACTGTTTGTTGCTTGATGTTATATATAATGCATTAAATACAATAAAATGACAATTGACTGATTTAGAGTTCTACATGTATATATTATATATTTATATATATACATATTATATCTTCTTTTCCTTTTGGCTTGTCCCTTTTTCAGGGGTTGCCACAGCGTATCATTGTTTTCCATTACACCCTGTTCTCTGCATCTTCTACTCTGACTCCAACTATCTGCATGTCCTCCCTCACTGCATCCATAAATCTCCTCTTTGTTTCCTAGCTGGTAGCTCCATCTCTAGCATTCTTCTACCAATATATCCACTGTCCCTCCTCCGCACATGTCCAAACCATCTCAATCTGGCTTTTCTAGCTTTTTCTCCAAACCTTCCTGTCTGTGTTGTCCCTCTAATGACCTCATTCCTGATCCTGTCCATCCTTGTCACTCCTAAAGAGAATCTTAGCATCTTTAACCTCGTGTCTCTAAACCATACATCATGGCTGATCTCACAACCGTCCTGTAAACCTTTCCCTTCACCTTATATATAGATTATATATATATAGTATATTATATATATATTATATAGTATATACTATATATAAGATAATAATATATAATATGATACAGCAAGTTACATATCTTTTTTTACTCCAAATGTACCAAATTATGTAATTTAAAAATAAAAAGACTGTTTGTTGCTTGATGTTATATATAATGCATGAAATAAATAGAACAATTGACTGATTTAGTTACATGACCTTATATACCTGCTGTATCAAATTTGATATGTCATTTTCAACATGGTTTTACTAAAACATAGATCATGAAATTTAAGTATTTTCACATTACATCAACCCAGTTACTATTCCTATTGATGTTTCAGTAAAAAAATTAATGTTTTTCTCATCTTAAAGTAGTCACTGCCCCTCCAGGAGCAAATGAACTGTATCAAAGAAAACATGACACCCAGTGCTGGCTCATTGTGCAGGCTAGTCTACGCTCTCTAACTCTGTGTTGTGAGGTCTGTTTGTTCCTTGGTCCTGCTGTCTGCTGTGGTGCAATCAGTATCATCTATCACCTCACCTATTCGTCATTAGTCTCACTCGTGTCACCTGGTGCCCTGGGTATATATACCTCCTTCCCTCATTTTGTCTTGGTGGGCTCATTGTTTGAGTTTAGTCTGTAGCTTTAATAAGTGTTTCTGTTCAGGTCATGTCCTGTGTTACTAGTAATTCAAAGTAAGAAGAGAATTCCATGTTCATGATGTTTGGGGAAGAGCCTACCTGTGTATGTTGTTTTATTCCAAAGAGACATTGTTGTTGCTCATCCACGTTGTTTGAAGAACCTGCCTGCAATCAATGCTGCATTCCTGTACATTATTGTTGTTGCTCACCTGTAAATAAATCACCTGCTGCACCTGAAGAGAGTCTCCCTAGTGCTGCATTTGGGTCCAACCTGCTTTCTACGATGCCCGAACGTAACGTGTGAGACGCTGTTTCTCTTCCTAATTGTTTTTCCCTTTCTCTCTACGGTACAAATATATCTTTTCCACTGTCTCTGTCTCAATCTTTCTGAGCTCACTCTCAGACCCTCTAATCAAGTAAAAGAGCAGCAGAGGCTTATTGAGAGTGGCTCCAGTAAGAATCAGATTCAGAGTCAAGGCCATAATGAAACACTGGCAACATAGGGAGGACTGTGGATTAAAAGTTATTATCCTGCTGCACCGGCTCCTGAGTGAATGGGAAGCCGGAGAGCCATGGGGGCACTTTCCATGGGGAACAGGCAGGAGAAATGAGGGCGGAATACACGGGGGATACAAGGGAACAAGAGTGATGACGAGATATTTAAAGGAAGGGAGGTAAAGTAAGAGAATAATAGCGTGGACAAGTAGGGTGTAAATAGGAGGGTGTTTTTTTTTTTGGGTCTTCAGGGAGTTCAGGCTGAAGCAAAAATGGAATGTTGAGAGAATAGCTGGCTGGGGAAGCAGTATTTACATAATATTAAAGGAAAAAAATTATAATTGCATTATATTGAGTCCATTTCCAGGTAATAGGTAAAAACTGACTTATTCTGGCATCTATCACTCCCATGGAAGGATATACCTACATGTTGAGCACTACCCCAAATTCAATTTAAATTTAAGTTCCATATAGTTCCATATATAATTTTATGAGAATGTTTAGTTACATGTCATTTAAAATGTAAAACTGATCTGATTCAATCGATTAGCTGTCCTGTCTGTTAATTCTTTGATTTAGCGTATCTCTACTAACTGCTGCTACATCACAATCTCAGAGGATAGTGTGAATTTCACTTGAAAATACATACTAGCAACAAGCTAACAAACAGTTGCATTTGCATCTCTACAACATGTAGAGATCAAGACAGATTGTTAAATTCACCACTTGTTGCTACCTAGCCTGCTAACCACTACCATCTCAAGTGAAGTTTCAATGCCGTTGCTTATAAGATAGAACCAGAAGAGTGGAACCGTGTCAATTAAATGCCTATTGTAGCTGTTATTGCACCTGAAGTGAACTATACAGCACTTGTAAAAACAACAAACAGATAAAATACAGTGTATTTATTGGTAAAACGAATAATATACAGTGTGTGATGGGAGTGTTTTCATTAACTAAAAGGTGGCATGATGGAAAAAAAACAACAAAGCTACAGTCATCACTTTTCTCCTGCCTTTTCTTTTCTGAATAAGTAAGAATGTGTAAACAATGAACGCAGCCAGTGTGCAATAATAATTCACTGTGGCGTCAGACTTTCCTCACACTGCAAACTTGTCCACTTGTGAGATGTGCATTATATATGAAGTCTGTCTGGCTGTAAAGAGAAAAGTCTAAAACAGAACGAACAATAGAAAGCCAACAAACATATGTATGTATGTGTCTGTGTAATGAGCGGTGGTAATGAATTATTGCATTAGAGCCCTGAGCTGTGGGAGTCCTTTCACTGTGCAGTATGAAGACGTCTTCTCCTGTAAAGTCACTGACAGGAACGTCCTGTTGATGCACTTGAGCAGTCCAGCACAGAGGTAATGTGGCCTCCCATGCACACACAAGTGAACATGCCACACGCCAACGCACATGAAGGTCTTTAGTCTTGTCTCTAAGTTTGTCGCTATTCTTACAAGTCTCCTTTCTTGCACAAAAACACTCGCACACACCCACACAAACACAAACACACCCAAACCAGCACAAACATCTCTGTCATATTGCGTCAATTGTGACAAGTGGCACACAATGTTTACAGGTCATTTATACCACAGAGCCATGGCGTCTTCTCAGGGTCTCTGGCACCATCTTCTGTGTGTGTGTATTTGTGTGTTTGTATGTATGTGTGCATACAAACTACCAAGCTGGGTGGGCCTCAACGGAGAGAGCCTATGTAGTATGAGCTCACCAGAGACTTCCCTCCTCCAGGCCCTGGCTCTGTGCTCCTGGCAGCACCAGTCAAACCATTGAATCCTTTCCTCCACATCATTCCTTTACTATTTATAAACCCTTGATTTACTCGTTTTATCTCTTACATTGACATTTTGGTTTACTGATTTATTTGCTGTTTTGCATGCTGCTTTTATCCAAGAGCAAGGCAGCTAAAAATGGTTTATCAACGCTTATCTGTTAGCAGTCTTCACGACCCAAATCACACTGCACCATACCAGCCCCTCGTGAACCTTCCTGCGGGAGTCCACTGGAAGGTACCAACCGCCCTAACCGGGATTCGATCTTGCCCAGGAGGTGAACCCTGGGGTTCCACACCTATTTCTATTAGTCTGAACCACAATAGTCAGAGCATTAGGCTTTGCTGATACCGGTGTTGGTCACTGGGGCAGATGTGATAGTGCTAGACCAAATATGAGTTGAGTTGAAAGTGTGCCGAGTGTTGACGAAAACCCACTGCAAACAGTAATTTTTGATAAAAGTTTGCACTCGGATGAGTCATGTGGTTGTCACACCATCAAATAGAATGAATTATGGATAGCCTGCCTCAACCTGCCCAACCTCGCCCCTTTGTTTGTAAAATTGTGATGAGCTCAGAAACTCAAGAAGCAGCTTTGGGTGTGAAACTTTATCCCTCTCTGGGGGTTTCATCCGTTTTGTTGAATTTGCATCTTAACAACCTTTCAGAGTAATTGAAAAAGTGGTGTCAGAGCCCAGAGTCTTGATCTCTGATATGGTAATTACTGTTTACTGTCCAGGTAACATGTTTCTCATCCTTGTGGGTGAACACATGCCTGATGTGCTGACACACCAGCTACTGCCGAAGCATTCGGCTTTTATCATTCGCTTCAGCACCATCTTTTATCTATAATAAAAAGACGTTGTTGCTGCAAAACATCAAAACAAATAGCTCAGAGGGAGGAGGTGATGTCAAGACAGAGAGATCTGAGACATGAATTTATTTATCTCAGTGTAGAATAATTTTAAAAAAATTGTATTCAACTTTAGCAAGTATGCATGTCACAGGGTAAGATTTGTGTTTTTGACTTTGACTTTTTGCTCCAGGTGATGTATAATTAAAGGAACAGTCTGAATTATTCCTTGGAGAATTTTATTAAATCTTGCAATAAATTCTACTGTCATTAGGCTACTGTTGTTCTACTGCTAAGCTATTTTTTTTTCTACTGCTAAGCTAATTTTTTTTAAGTTCAATCCATTAGGGTCAGTGGTTTTCCCAATGTGAGGCTTGCCTTACCCTCGGCCATGGCTGCCCAATGAGATCGGAATCTAGCAGTAGAGTTAACCTAATTTTATAGACATGCAATTCTACATGCATTTATATCAGTAGCCCAACAGTTAATGTAATGTATTTTCAGTGTAGATCATTTCAGTCCGGTCATTTAAATAGTAGCTCCTTAGCCAACAAAGTGCATAACCCCCTGCCTTAAGGGATTCCCAAAACTAGCAAAAAGTAAGGTTGCAATGAGCGTGCAGTTTTTCGTTATTACTGCAACACGAGGTTTCGGTTTAAGCCTTATTGATAAAAAAATGTCAAAGCTGTCATAGGAAATACTGGGAAGAGAGGGTTTTTTTATGATAAAATACTCTAATGGGCCACGTTTTCCTGCAGACTCTGCGTCCTGTTCAAAGTCACTCACTGCACCATCACAGCTCTGGTGCTAATTACACATGACATTATCCCCTGGTAAACATGTAAATCTTCTTCTTGGTCTGGTTCGATACATAGTTTGTTAAAGAGCCACTAATGTCCATGGCTTCATGCCTCACAGACACTAATGACGTCGCTCTGGATCCAGCTACGACAGCTGAAGACACCCAGCAAATACTGGGATCAATACTCTCACATACTGGAGTCCTTCTTTGTCCGTCTCACCATCTGTCCCACTACCCAGCTCGGTCTCTCTGTCTGTCATTCCTATCTGACACTCACCCTTCACCTCTGTCATCTGAGGTTCTTGCCTCTTTCCCACTCTGCTGTCAAATATCTCTGCGCTTCACTTACCACACACACTTTCTATCACTCCATCTCCAATTCTGATCTCTTCTCTCCCTCACTCAGTTATTCTCTTCTTCTCCATCTATCTCAATCAGTCCTTCTGCCGTCTGTCTCTGTATATCTGTGCCTCCATGTCTTTTCCTTGGTCCAGCCGTCAGCTTTATTGTCCCTTGGTCATGGTGAACAATGTCTGCCCACATGGGGCCCCAGTGCAGCTTAGAGGCTGGGTGGACCAGAGAACACCCATAAGTCAGTGCTTTAACTGGGCTGTAGGATAAAAGGAAGCCTCACACATGGCTGACTATGTGGGTCAGCCTGGGATCATTTGTAGAACAGGAGGCTAGTAACTGGCACCAGACTCCCTCTCTGAAGGTGTGTGCATGTCTATGTGTGTGAGAGAGAGTGAATGAGTGTGTCGTATCCCCTTGCACCCTGGTGGCAATGGGCCCCCTCCTGTTTATCCCAGCCAACTTTCTATGGGAAACCAGCTCTATCTCTCTCTCTCACTCTTTTCCTGCTGCTGCTTCCCTTCACCCCCATTCTCTGCTCAAACGCACCTCGACGCCTTTGTTATCAAAAGGGACAAAACAGGGGGTTCTTTGGGGCCACCAATTAGTCCTCCCCCATGGGGTGACATTGGCAATGAATAGAGGGACCCTCAAACCGTCCACGCATATAATCTCAACTTTTCCTTAGGAGGTTGCGCTGTCACAGCCTCAACCTTTTTTACGGAAAGGTCTCTTTCTTGATTTAAAGGCATGCACTGACAGCCCAAAAGAAAAGTGAGCATCCACATGCCAGTGAGTCACTGCGTCTGGAAAATGGACAGAACTTGTTCTACGTGCTCTTCATCTTGGATGGCAGACAAGTTTTTTTTTCTGATTGGGGAATGGGTGTTGAGAGAAGGCAGGCAGAGCTGTGTAAATGTACATGTGGATTGAATAGACACAAGGGAGGGATTTTCAGGGACTAACCATGATGGCTTCTAAACCTAAGCACGTCACATTGACGGAATGTCATTATCACTCCAACGAGCCCCTATTCCACAGCTTGTTGGATTAGTGCTGGACTGGTTTAAGAGAAAAGAAAGGGTGTCTGACATTAGTTTTTAGTTCACATGTGGTCCAGAAGACCATCTCTCTGGTAAATGTACCTAAACCATTATTAATCAGAACAAAGGACAAACACTGTTATACATTGACACAATCAGAAAGTAATACCCGCATCACTCTTCCAAAACCTTGAAGCAGACGCAAGTTGAGTTTAATGACTAACTCTCCTACCTTCACCCTAACTCCAATTTGACCAGAATTCTAATACCAGTTTCAAACTACATACATACAGATTTCCATCCATCCATCCATCCATCCATCATCGTCGTCCGCTTATCTGGGGTCAGGTCACCTAGACTTCCCTCTCCCCAGACACTTCCGCTCTTCTGGGGGATCCCCAAGGCGCTCCCAGGCCAGTCGAGCAACGTAGTCGCTCCAGCGTGTCCTGGGTCTTCCCCTAGGTCTCCTCCCAGAGGGACAGGACCCGAGGGAGGCGTCCGGGGGGCATGTGATGTAAATTCCCCAGCCACCTCAGCTGACTCCTCTCTGTGGACAAGCAGCGGCTCTACTTTGAGCTCCTCCCGGGTGACAGAGCTCCTCACCCTATCTCTAAGGGAGCGCCCTGACACCCTGCGGAGAAAGCTAATTTCGGATCTTGTTCTTTCGGTCATGACCCAAAGTTCATGACCATAGCTGAGGGTAGGAACATAGATTGACCGGTAAATCGAGAGCTTTGCCTTTCGTCTCAGCTCCTTCTTCACCACAACGGACCGATACAGCACCAATCCGCCCGTCAATCTCATGTTCCGTCCTTCTGTCACATGTGAACAAGACCCCAAGATACTTAAACTCCTCCACCTGAGGCAGGACTTCCTCCCCAACCTGGAGGGTGCAAACCACCTTTTTCCGGTCGAGAACCATGGCCTCGGACTTTCTCATCCCAGAGGCTTCACACTCAGCTGCAAACCACCCCAGTGCATGCTGCAGGTCCTGGCTCGAAGAAGCCAACAAGACCACATCATCCGCGAAAAGCAGAGATGAAATCCGGTGGCTCCCGAACTGGACCACACCCAACACTTGGCTGCGCCTAGAAATTCTGTCCATAAAGATAATGAACAGAACCGGTGACAAAGGGCAGCCCTGCCGTAGTCCAACATGCACCGGGAACAGGTCCGACTTACTGCCGGCAATGCGAACCAAGCTCCTGCTCCGGTCGTACAGGGACCAAACAGCCCTTAGAAGAGGGGCCCTGACCCCAGACTCTCGGAGCACCCCCCACAGAATACCACGAGGGACACGGTCGAAAGCCTTTTCCAAGTCCACAAAACACATGTGGACCGGTTGGGCAAACTCCCATGAACCCTCAAGCACCTTGTGGAGGGTATAGAGCTGGTCCAGCGTTCCACTACCAGGACGCATTGTTCCTCTTGAATCCGAGGTTCTCCTCTCCAGTACCCTGGAATAGACTTTTCCCGGGGGGCTGAGGAGTGTGATCCCCCGATAGTTGGAACACACCCTCCGGTCTCCCTTTTTGAAAAGAGGGACCACCACCTGGTCTGCCAGTCAAGGGGTACTGTCCCGGACTGCCATGCGATGCTGCAGAGACGTGTCAACCAAGACAGCCCCACAACATCCAGCGACTTGAGGTACTCAGGGTGGATCTCATCCACCCCCGGCGTCTTGCCACCGAGCAGCTTCTTGACTACATCAGTGACCTCAGCGTAGGAGATGGAAGGATCAGCCGCCGAGTCCTCAGCCTCAGCTTCCTCCGCGGAAGGCGTGTCAGTGGGATTGAGGAGATCCTTGAAGTATTCCTTCCACCTCCCAACGACATCCCCAGTCGAGGTCAACAGCTTCCCCCTCCTGAAGCACCGGGTGGTTTGCCAGAAGTTTTTCGAGGCCGACCGGTACATACATATAACATTAGTATTTTCCAGAAAAGCACCCCCACAAGTACAGCTCAACCAGAACACACAGCAGGATTAAAGAATGCCATTTTCTTCTCTCACCCCTGCAGACTGACCACCAACAGAGACCTCAGAGAATGTAATGTGAGAGAAGAGAAACAGAAACAGAGAGTGACTGAGGTCACGCTGAAAGACAGGAAGACAAATGTGAGATATTTGTGGACATACATTTTCCTCTGTTTTGCTGTATGCTCCAATGTCAAGTTGGACAAGTTGAAGGAGGTGAAGTTTGAGCAGTGACCTTAGCGTTGAAAACTTAAGCAAATAATCCACCGTCAGGCGTTCCGGTGACATTTATCACAAGGTATTGTGCTAAATTTTTTCAGAAACAATCATTTTTTTAAAACTTATATCAAAGAAAACAATCCTCAACTCCTCTGAGTAACAACAACGCAGCAAAACAGGTAACAACATCGACTACCACAGAGCTGCACAGGCTTTTTTTATCATCAGCAATTGTTCTCAGTTCAGCTATTTAGTGCTTTGCTGGAGAGTCAAGCAGCATTCTTCGTTTCATTTCATATACCTAAGGAATACTTTTCTTTTGCCAAACAGCACAGTGCAAGGGTTTTAAATCAAACGTTATTATTCATGAACTCTAAATCATAAACTCAGCACACACACAAAATAAAAAAATAAATTAAAAAAAAGCAGAAACTATTTAAAGCAGTTCGGGGGTATTGCGATGTGAGTTATCACGTAAAGCTTTGTCAGGCGGATTTTCTTTCACACTAATACTTTATTTACAGACTGTATCACTGCTACGCCATCTGAAGGTGAAAGCTGCAGGGTAGCTCAGCTTTGTGGGTTTTCACTGAGTGAACGCGGGGGTGCAGGAGAGCTGCCAGGCAATAGAGCAATGACTCTGTGTTCCTACTGAGAAATATAGGAAGTACACGCAGGCAGCAGCCAACACCTTAAAATAGCTCCACTGATTGAAGCTCAACTTTAAACCAAATAATGGGGAGTATGATCAAGGTCTTCAGAGGTCTGTGCATTTTAGATTAGCTCATGGCCGCTGGCTGGAAGGAGTTCTAACACAGGAGATGTTAACATGGAAGTGAAGTGATAGGAGCGATAATATGTCTTTCAGTTTTTTTAACGATTACCGGTATTTAAAGTGCTGGGAAAAATCAGGTTGTAAGGCTGGTGATGCAGCCCACTCATAACAAGTGTACATGCATGTGTTGAGGGACTTTGAGGCTGTGTCATCATCTATCACATCTGTCAGAACAGACCCACCTGGGTTTGGCTTTAAGACACAAACACACACATAATATCTCTGTGCCCACGGTGAGAATAAAGGCATAGACAAACACAGCTCTATCGAGGCCTTACACATTAAGATAAGATTATTACGTTGTATTACGTTATTAACAGAAAAAAACCCTGTGTGACTCAATAACCACTGGAACTGTCAGAGGGGATGGTCTCCAGTCCTCTCACAACCCCTTAGTGTTATAGTCAGTGGCTATCACAGATGCTTAGACCACAACGCCCACTCTCTTTTAGTTGTTGTGTGTGTGTATATACAGTATATATATATATCCATCCATCCATCCATTTTCATCCGCTACCGGGTCGCGGGGGCAGCAGTCGCCACCC
>NC_024327.1:9812349-9814396 GCF_000523025.1 Cynoglossus semilaevis | reverse complement strand
ATATATATATATATATATATTATAAAGTATATATAAAGTGAGTACGGGAAGTATCAGACCCCCTTAAATTTTTTATTGCACAGAATTGTTGACATTCTTGCAGATGTATTAAAAAAGAAAAAAACTGAAATATCACATGGTCATAAGTATTCAGACCTTTTGCTCAGTATTTAGTAAAAGCACCCTTTTGAGCTTGAGGTTTAAGTCAGGGCTCTGGCTGGGCCATTCAAAAACAGTCAAGGAGTTGTTGTGAAGCCACTCCTTGGTTATTTTAGCTGTGTGCTTAGGGTCATTGTCTTGTTGGAAGTTAAACCTTCGGCCCAGTCTGAGGTCCTGAGCACTCTGGAGAAGGTTACTGTCCAGGATATCCCTGTACTTGGCCACATTCATCTTTCCTTCAATTGCAACCTGCAGCTGACAAACACCCCCACAGCATGATGCTGCCAGCACCATGCTTCACTGTTGGGACTGTATTGGACAGGTGATGAGCAGTGCCTGGTTTTCTCCACACATAACGCTTAGAATTAAGGCCAAAAAGTTCTATCTTGGTCTCATCAGACCAGAGAATCTTATTTCTCACCATCTTGGAGTCCTTCAGGTGTTGTTTTAGCAAACTCCATGGGGGCTTTCATGTGTCTTGCACTGAAGAGAGGCTTCTGTCTGAGGAGTGGCTTTCGGCGGGCCACTCTGCCATAAAGCCCCGACTGGTGGAGGGCTGCTGTGATGGTTGACTTTCTACAACTCCCGACTGCATCTCTGGAGCTCAGCCACAGTGATCTTTGGGTTCTTCTTTACCTCTCTCACCAAGGCTCTTCTCCCCTGATTGCTCAGTTTGGCCGAATGGCCAGCTCTAGGAAGGGTTCTGGTCGTCCCAAACGTCTTCCATTTAAGGATTATGGAGGCCACTGTGCTCTTAGGAACCTTAAGTGCAGCTGATAATTTTTTGTAACCTTGGCCAGATCTGTATCTTGCCACAATTCTGTCTCTGAGCTCTTCAAGCAGTTCCATTGACCTCATGATTCTCATTTGCTCTGACTTGCACCGTGAGCTGTAAGGTCTTATATAGACAGGTGTGTTTCCTAATCAAGTCCAATCAGTATAATCAAACTCAGCTGGACTTCAATGAAGGTGTAGAACAGTCTCAAGACCAATCAGAAAAAATGGACAGCACCTGAGTTATATATATATATATATATGAGTGTTACAGCAAAGGGTCTGAATACTTATGACCATTTGCAATCTCAAGTAAATGCTTGAGATTTTAGCCTGTTTATATAATCCAACCTGACACCCACTTAAAAAAGGGTTTGAACACCTCTGCTGTTAACACAGTAAAGAAATCACGTGTCTTAAAATAAACAAAAAAAAAAAAAAAAACTTGGCAGAAAACAGCATCTGTGTGATTGTAGTGTTTTAGTGAAGCTCAGAGGGAAAAAGTTGAGGCTTTTCCTTGACCTATATAATAAAACAAAGTCATCAGGGAATAGATGAGACGCCATAGAAGGAACTTTACATTAAATGAAGGTATGTAATTATGAAAATGATGATTGAAGAAGCCTTGAGAAGAATCCACGCCATTGTTCATCTTTTATCATTGAGGCTTTTATTCCATGCTTTAAAAACCAAAATAGTTTCCAGCAGAGGCACACTGTCTATAGTGACTTCCTCCACCCTCTATATTTCACCATTCATTCATTTTAGCACCCCACTGCTCTGTCCATTTTATTCCCTCCTCCCTCTCACCCTCTTCTGCTCTGCTTTCTCAGGGTCAATTAACCCTGTAAAGCCCAAACCATTAAATAATTGACAGAAAATTCCTTGACCTTAGGCCAACAACAAACAAACAAAAAAGTGGTGTTTTGTTATTGGACTTCTGTGCTAGTCACAGTTTGTCCATAACAAACACCATGTTCAAGCATAAGGGTGTCCATCAGTGCACTTGGCACCAGGACACCCTAGGCCGGAGGTCAATGATCGACTTTGTAGTTGTGTCATCTGACACCCTATGTATTGGACACTACACTAGGGTGAAGAGAGGGGCTGAGCT
>NC_024327.1:9802904-9810435 GCF_000523025.1 Cynoglossus semilaevis | reverse complement strand
GGAGCGACTATGTCGCTCGGCTGGCCTGGGAACGCCTTGGGGTCCCCCCAGAAGAGCTGGAGGAAGTGTCGGGGGAAAGGGAAGTCTGGGTGTCCCTGCTCAGACTGTTGCCCCCGCGACCCGGCCCCGGATAAGCGGTTGATGATGGATGGATGGATATTATATTTACACATATATAATATACTGTATATTTAGTGGCGCTTTGGCCCAGAGGCAATGTCTCTGTCGTTGGTGTGGAACCCCAGAGTTCACCTCCTGGGCAAGTTCGAATCCCGATTAGGGAGGTTAATACCTTCCAGGACTCACCACCCGCAGGAAGGTTTGGGGGGTTGGGATGGTGCAATGTGATTTGGGTGGCGACTGCTGCCCCCGCGACCCGGTAACGGATAAGCGGATGACAATGGATGGATGGATGGATGGATAATATATATTTATATATAATGTATTAATATGTAATATGATACAGCAAGTTACATATCTTTTGTACTCTAAATGTACCAAATTATGTAATTCGAAAATAAAAAAATGTTATAAATAATGCATGAAATACACTAAAATGACAATTGACTGATTTAGAGTCATTTTCAACACGGTTTTACTAAAACATAGATTATGACATTTTAAGTATTTTCACATTGCATCAACCCAGTAACTATTCCTGTTGATGTTTCAGTAAAAAAATTAATGTTTTTCTCATCTTAACCTTTTCAAACTTAGCTTTGTTCTTCTTCAAAATCCTGAGTCATGGCAGTCTTGTGGTGTAACTGGAAGGCCCGCTAATGAGTGAATAACTATCCCCTGTTGAATTATCTGTGCACTGCATGTATCTGATTGTATACATCTGGTTTTTCAGGAAAAAAATATCACACTGCTCATGTGGAGGGCTGTAAAACTCATGTATCAAATATGATACGTTTGGTGTTATAGGGTTAAGCTAAAAGTAACTAAACAGCATTGACCTTGTCACATTACATCCAGTGCCTCTCATTCAGTGACTACAACTTTCACCCCTCCCAGAGGACAGGGATGGGGAATGATCCACCATGGGGCCAACGACTCACATGACCATTTAAAGGTCATATTGTTGTTGAGCACTGGGCCACTTTTTTCGACACCACACCCCCCTTTGGGGTGGATAGGTAAATACCTGGAAACTCCCCACCAGGACAGTAGAAGCGAAACTTCTTCAATTTACTTGAGGTGAGTCCAGTTGCCTATTTTTTAAAACTGCTTTTGAGATTGTTATGATGACCTTGATGACTGAGAATATCCACAAGTACTATAGATAATGCTTGAATGATAAAGCCTGAAAGGCACGTGTTGCATTTTACTGTGCTTTACCTAATAAACAACTAATGTCTAACTGTAATTCTTTTTTTTTTAGTTTCCTCTGTCATCTAAGGTTGAACTTGTCACACAAGAATGACAAACTTAAGTAGTTTGTCATTCTTCAAAGTGAATCCATTTGAGTCAAGTTGTCTTCCATCGCCTAATCATACACATACAGACAAGGTAAACCATAAATGACACTCATAGTTTGTCCAGTGCAAACTGGATTTCCAGCCCTGCAGGCAGTTAAATAGTTTTGCCCATGACCTGATGCTTTGTCTCTTATCTCTTTGACTGGCTTCTACTTCTGGACTGGCTACATATTGTATGTTATCTATACATTTGATCTGTTTTTGGGGGGAGGAAGTCTGCAGAATGGCTCTTGGTGATCCACTGCTATTGCTTACATTTGCTGCCTGCAAGCTGGGTGGGCAGGAACACCACCAGATCAGTTCAATTGAACACTCAACGACACTCAACTGCAGCTTGTTCTTCTTTGTTTGAACATGAAACATCAGATCTATAGGATGTTTGACACAGGAAACCTAATATGGTCAGATCTACCTACACTG
This sequence comes from Cynoglossus semilaevis, assembly GCF_000523025.1. Taxonomy (NCBI): domain Eukaryota; kingdom Metazoa; phylum Chordata; class Actinopteri; order Pleuronectiformes; family Cynoglossidae; genus Cynoglossus; species Cynoglossus semilaevis. Next base: position 9,808,534 of record NC_024327.1, on the reverse strand, counting down.
AGTCAGAGGCTCAGGTTTTCACTCAGAATTCTTCAGTATATCCCCATAAATTCTAAACCGAAAGGATGTGAAACGGCAGATGTTGAAATGAGGTTTTAATTGGGTACAGCAGTACTGTAATATACCTTCTTGTAGTACTAACGATGGTGCCTGAAAAGCTCCAGGCTGGAGAAGTCTGCTGTTTGTGCCTAATGATGATCACTTGTTTCTGCATCAGTTGCATAAAAGTGATTCAGATCAAGACTGTTTATCTACTTTTTCTGTGCTTTTTTTTTTTAAAAAAAATAGGTGGATTAATAAGATAGCGTGGTTTAAAAAGATAGGATCATATGTGTTCTCTGGAGGTCTCTGAGGAGCTAAAACAGCGTAATGTCTGAGCTTCAGTGTCTATAATCTCACTTTATTTGAAAGACTGTCTCTTCTTTGAAGAAAATTTGAGTCGATTACAACGTTGTTCAATAGTAATTGAACAATCATTCAAGACAGAGAAGAGCAGCGATCCCTTTCAAAAGAAATGTGTGTTTTATAAACATCATGTCAGGTCCATCTGCCCTCACTGACCACTTACATCATGACCTAATTGAAAAAGTGGACAACTGATGCCAGCAAAACAAAGAGGAGCTGAGGAAAAGAATCAGGCTTCTCACAGATCAGATCTTCATCTGACCACAAAGTCATCTGACTCCCAGCACATGTCCAGCATGCAGACACTTGATACACGAATACATAGCTCAGCTCACAGCATAGCATTTCTGCACAATGTGACTCTTGGAAGTTTGATGTTGTTTGATAGAGAGATGTATTTCTGATCTACGTTTGCTTATATGCACGTACTTATGTGCGCGACTGTGTGTGAGTGTGTTTGTGTGTGCTGCGCATGTGTTTCTTGATTATCATCTAACCGTCATCAAAGCTCTTCTAAAGCTTATCTCATATTTGTTCATCAAACTCCACCATAAAACCCTTCAGAGGTGGATAAAGTTCCATCATCTGTCAGGTAATAAAATCCACTATTTGTCCTTTTGTACAATTGACTTTGATGCAGGTGCGCTCCACTGTCCATTTGAGAGATAGCCATCAGAATCAGAATCAGAAACGTTTATATTGCCAGGTAGGTTTTCAACTACGAGGGATTTGTTGTGGCATACAGTGCAGTGAAAGAAATGTACATGAATGTATACAAATGTTGATAAAAACAAATAAATTATGCCTATGGGTGGACATTTACAGAATAGTAGATAATATACAACATTTTTAAAGTGCAGGAGTGTGTGTGTGTGTGTGTGCAGGTGGGGGGGGGGGTCAGTGAGAGCCTTTTTGTCTGTTGACAAGGCTAATAGCAAATAGGTAAAGGTGTTCTTGTGGCGAGAGGTTTTAGTCCGGAAGGACCGCAACCTCCTGCCAGAGGGAAGCGCCTCAAAGAGGTTGTGACCAGGGTGAGAGGTCCTGTAGCGAAGGTAGGTTGCAGCGGATTACCTTCTCGGCAGAGCGGATGATACGCTGCAGTCTGCTCAGATCCTTTGCAGTGGCAGCAGCGTACCAGATAGAGATGGAGGAGGTGAGGATAGACTCGATGATGGAAGTCTAGAAGTTCACCATCATTGACTTTGGCAGATTGAACAGTTTCAGCTGCCACAGGAAGTACATCCTCTGTTGGGCTCTTTTGATGAGGATGTTTAGCTCCCATTTAAGGTCCTGGGTGATGATGGTTCCCAGGAAGTGGAAGTGTTCCACAGTATCCACAGGAGAATCACCCAAGGTGATGGGTGCTAAGTCCACTATCATCGCCACTGTTTTTATGGCATTGAGCTCTAAGTTGTTGAGTCTACACCAGGTCACCAGGCGGTCAATCTCTGTTGACCGCCTGTTTGTGACTCATCTGTTTGTGACTCATCTCCATCAGAGATGAGTCCGATGAGGGTGGTATCATCTGTGAACTTCAGGAGCTTGACGATCTGATCGCTCGAGGTGCAGGTGTTTGTGTACAGGGAGAAGAGCAGAGGAGAAAGGACACAGCCCTGCGGAAAGCCAGTGCTGGTGGTCCGGGTGTCTGAGGTGTGCTTGCCCATCCTCACATGCTGACTCCATCAGTTAAGAGTGTAACTAAAGCCTCGTCATTTGTTGCAGCTTCTGTCTTCCTCGTTACATTTCTCTGTGAATTACCTCTCTTTCAGGCATATGGCAGAGTTGCAAGCTGTTTTAATGACTAACCTTATTGCTATATGGTTTTGACTATATAGTCATAATCATGAAACTGACCATGACTTTAGTCTATTTGAGGCATACTCCAAGTATTTCGTAGTATTTCGAGTATCTGTGCATTAAATCATTAATTGTGATTGCTATTTTTCACCAGTAACCATGAGTCTGTGCATCTTGAAGGTGGTGCCTGTCAGTCACCCTGTCAGCCATAGCTTATATATAGTGAACGTCATTCTATCATGTTGTTGTTTGGGGTTTTTTTGTTGTTGTTGTTGCTATCCAATCAATTTCATAAAAATAACAAGTGGATTTGTTAATTTTGCCTGCACTGGTTTTATAATCTCCAAACATCTCAAAACTCACTTACTACCAAAGGACTTATGACCAAGGTAGTACCCTTGAAAGCTAATGCTATGGGTGCTTTATTTCCAGAGTAGCCATTGAAACAAAAGGGGGGGAAAGTCCTAATGTCTCTATTGATTACAGTCTCATCATCTGTATCCTGCTATAGCCTCCTCAGATGTAATACAATTCATCCTAGAGAACGAATAACCGTTGCTAATGGCTATATAAAGCTTGTGAGAATCAGCTAACGTTCCAGCCACAAAAATCAATATCTCCCACGACCACAATCCTTATTTAATCTCAATACAGTGGCACAAGGAAATCACTGACATGATTCACAAAATGGCTTCCAGGGTGCAGACACACAGTTGGACAAGTCCTGAGTGTTTGCTTAAAAAGTCATCCAAAAAGCAAATTGGACCTTGGATTGTGCTATCAACGTCTTCCTCTGTTGCTTGGATAACTTTCTATCTTCTGTTAAGTTCAACCTGTCCAAGAAAAAGGGACACTCGTCCCTTGTATCCAGCCAGATGGAGTCAGCACATGTTGTTCACAAGGACACTGGACTATGGCCATGCAAGGCCAGCCCCAGGTGAGCAGGAAAAGGCACAGGTTACAAGCAAACCCCTCCTGGGTGTTTTTAATCTCTTGCTGATACTTCTTTTGGCTGGTGATGTTGAATTAAACCCTGGGCCAGTGCCAGCTGGGCCTTCACCTCTGCTAGCTGGGCTAACATCACTGCTAACTGGGCCTTCACCTCGGGCAGCCAGGCTAACAACACTGCTAGCTCAACCAACGTCACTGTTAGGAGGGCCCCTATCTCTGCTAGCAGGGCCTTCACCTCTGCTAGCTGGGCCTTCACTACTGTTACCTGGGCCTCCACTTTTGCTACCTGGGCCAACACCACTGCTAGCTGGACCTTCACCTTTGCTAGCTAGATCTCCACCTCTGCTAGCTGGGCCTTCATCACTGCTAGCTGGACCTTGACCCCTGCTAGCTGGATCTCCACCACTGCTACCGGGGCCAACTCCATTGCTAGCTGGGCCTCCACCTCTGCTATCTGGGCCAACACCACTGCTAGCTGGACCTTCACCTTTGCTTGCTAGATCTCCTCCTCTGCTACCGGGGCCAACTCCACTCTTAGCTGGGCCTCCACCTCTGCTACCTGTGCCAACACCACCGCTAGCAGGGCCTCCACCTTTGTTAACTGGGCCAATGGCAAATGTCAATAAAGGAAACAGGAGGTTGCCAAATCCCGCAATATTAAAACACCGAAAATTCAGGGTATTTCAAACCGGTAATAACTCTAAACTAATATGAGATTCAACACATAAACCAAAAGGCATTCTTTGTGCACACTTAAATATACGAAGTATTCTAACAAAATGTGATCAGGTCCACCACCTTCTCACTGACTCAAATATTGACTTCCTTTGCCTATCTGAGTCATGGCTGCATGAATCTTCGCCCTTAGCAGCACTAACTGTACCTGGTTATAAAATGTTTAGGAAGGACAGACAGGGTTCCAAGGGAGGAGGTGTTATGATTTATGCCAAGGACATTTTTAATTGTAATGAGATACATGTTACACATGAGAATGGATTGGAGTTTCTTGGACTGACAGTTTCTTTGTCACAGCAAATGTCTGTTATTCTTGTAGTTATTTATAGGCCTCCTTCATCAAACGTATTTTTTCGAAAAGCTGGACATTCTATTGAAACAACTCAATCTCGCAAAAGAGGTGATAATAATGGGCGACCTAAATGTTAAGTGGGAAGTTAACAAAGTTGGGAAAACATTGAAAAAGGTTATGGATGATATGGATATGACTCAGGTAATTAATGGCCCTACGAGAATTACAAACTCCACCTGCACCCAGATTGATCTAGCTTTTGCTAATAAGTCAGAAAGGATCTTGAAGTCATACAATTTGCTTACAGGAATGTCTGATCACAATCTTATAATGGTTACAAGAAAATTAAATAAAAAGCGCTTCAAACCCTTGGCTGCCACTGAGTTCTATAGGATACCAAAACAGGAACAACAAAACTTCCAAGATTCAATCGAAGAACTAAACTGGGATGAATTTCTCTCTGGCAAAAATCTAGATATTGATTGTTCTAATATGGCCAACAAAATACAACAAATGATTACACAATTTACACGGCTAATTAAACTAAATGCTAGAAAGAATGGCCTTCCCTGGTTAAACAAATTTATTATGAAATTTATGAAAGAACGAGATCACTCTTTGAAGATGTCAATCAAACTAGGACACAACAGACACAAGTTTATTTCATTGAGAAATATGGTAGTGAAAGAAATAAGAAAATCTAAAGCTGACTTTTTCATCACTGCTTTGAATAGTGCAAGGGGGAATTCTAAAATAACCTGGAATTATATTAAAAAACTGTTGGGTGAGTCCCAAAAAAACAAAACAAAACTAATGCAAATTCAGTTAAATGGAAACATCCTGACGGAACCTCGAGTGATGGCTGATGCTTTTAACAACTACTTCATTGAGTCTGTGTCCGAAATTTCTGATAAATTTACAGTAAAACAAAAGAGGGAATACCCTGCATTGTCCGCAACACAGTCATTTAAAAAAACTTATCTTTATGACACAGCACAGCACACCATGCACAACGAAATTTAACCTCTGCATTTAACCCATCACCAAGTGAACAGTGGGCAGCCATGGTCAGTGCATCTCAGTGGCAACCTAGCAGTCGGTGGACTCGAACCTGGGGCCTTCCGGACCGAAGTCCGCTTCCTTTACCACTAGGCCACCACCACCTATTACAAATATTACTGAGACCAAAGTTATCGATTTAATTCAATCACTCAAACCATCTATAGCAAAGGATTTTTGGAATGGACACGAACAGGCTCAAAGATCTAGGTTCAGCTCTTGCCACTCCTCTTCAATCATTAATCTTTCAATTTCATCGGGTCACTTTTGTAGGTACATCCGCAGCCCAGTTAAAACTCTTATTCCCAAAATCCCACTGCTTCCGGGAGGGACCACTGACGTCACGCCCAGTGACCTCCGCAACCCTTAAAACCGGGGTGCAGCCCAGGTA
>NC_024327.1:9796359-9800120 GCF_000523025.1 Cynoglossus semilaevis | reverse complement strand
TAAAACAATGTCCTGTGTCACAACTTGGTTGCAGGAGTGCTGTCTACAGCTAAACGTTTCAAAAACTGTAGGCATGTATTTCACTAAAATAAATAGAGTATCACCTGACCCTGATATACATGTTAATGGAGAAAAAATACAAATTGTCAGTCAATATAAATATCTTGGGCTAATAATAGATTCACAGCTCTCCTTTAAATCCCATATTGATACAAAAAATCAAGTTAAATCTCACAAATTTTTGTGCAGTTCGAAATTAAATGCCAACTGAAGCTGCAGAAATGTACTTGCATTGGATGATTTTCAGTCACTTTAACTATTGCCTAACCAGTTGGTCCCAGGCTGGTCAAAGTGCAAAAAAAAAAACCATTGAAGTCTTGTACAAACAAGCAATTAAAGTTATGAATAAAAAATCTAGGCACTATCAGCACTGTTCAATTTTAAAGAAATACAGCATTTTAAACTGGGACAGTCTTCACACATTTGCAGACTTAAAATTGATTTATAAACCTGAGGAGGTTAAACTGCCTACAACATACAAGACCTTCACGAAAAAATTGAAAATGTGGCTTATCAACACCTACAGCTGCCAACACTATAAGATAACCCTGTTGTGATGTTTTAATGTTATGATCAAATGTTATGTTGTGATGTTGTATTCTTTCTTAATTGTATAGTAAGTGTTTTGTATTATATTGTATATGTATTGTGTGCTTTTTGCCTTCTTACATCATGGTCAGGGGACTACAGATGAAAACTAGCCTTCTGGCGAACTCTGGCTTTTTTTAACCATGTGTAATCATGTGTTTTATGAAATTGCACTGTCCTCTTTAAAATAAACTGAACTAAACTCAGAGCAGAGCTGGAGATTTGGAGAACCGGTGGTTGGCAAACTCTTCTGACGTGCCTCACACTGATTCTGAACAATAATCCACTCAGGTGTTGGCCTGTTATGTGGCCGGGGTTATAAATAGGACCACTGTTTCAGTGTTATGTCACACCTTGTCCAATTATTTGCAAAAATATCCAAATAACGCTCCATTAATTAAATGCATCTCCCCTGTGCTCTGACCTCAGACCTCCTTCATTTTATGTTATAGTCACAACTGAGGCAGTATTTACTATAGTAATTAGCCTTGTGTGGGGGCTCTGTGGATGTTAGCGCTCAGCTGCAACAGGGAGAGCACGGGAGTGGCAGCGCAGGTGCAGCCCCGCATGCAGGTGAGCGCAATCTGAGTAATCAAGCCTCTCCCTATATTAATAGGAGCCGGGACCAAGGAGGGAGAGCGGACAGAGAAGTGCGTGTTGGCGTAACAAACAAATGGTGGTTCCATTTGTTTGTCCAACAGAAAAGCAAAGCACAGCACAGGAGCACTTGGGACTATTGAAAATAAAGTCTGTTGAACTATCGTCTGTGTTGGCGTGTGTGGCACCCAACAGCACCTTGACATCATGACAGATCGCCACGTTGGCACAGGTGATGGGGGAAGTCGTCGCCATCACCTGGAAACAGGTGGAGGCCCACCGTGAGCAGCTGGCAGAGCTGGCTCTGGCCCAGAGGTTTGCCTGGGTGGAGCCGGCGGCGTCTTCCTCCAACCTTACCGCGTCATTGGCTTCTTTGTCCCTCCAGAGGATGACGCCGTCTGACGATCCTCAGTCCTTCTTGGACACTTTTGCTGACACAGCAGTGGCATGCTGCTGGCCGGAGGAGGAGTGGGCGGTCCGCCTATTGCTGCTGCTCTCCGGGGATGCACAGACCTCTGCTCTGGCTCTTCCAGCAGCAGCAAGGGGGAGTCACCGGGACGTCCACAAAACCGCCCTGGACCAACTGGGATCCTCCCCGAGGACCACCAATGCCGTTTCCGGGGAGCGAAGTTGGGTCGGGCAGATCACCTCTTCATCATTTTATGTCACGGACCCTGAAAGAACTGTATGGGTTACTGGGCATTAAGTCTATTCGGACCAGCGTCTACCGTCCTCAGACTGATGGATTGGTGGAGCATCTGAATAAGACCTTGAAGTCCATGATCCGTAAGTTAATTCAGGAGGACAGTCCAAGTTGGGATAAGTGGGTAGACCCCCTGTTGTTTGCAGTGCGGGAGGTGCCCCAGGCCTCCATGGGATTTTTTCCCTTTGAATTGTTGTTCGGCAGAAAGCTGAGAGGCGTCTTGGACCTAATTAAAGAAAACTGGGAGGAAGGTCCAAGCACCAGTAAGAACGAAATTCAGTGGCGCCTGTATGACAGCAGGGTGTTAAAATGTATCCATTTTGTATTAATCGCCATTTTGTATAACCATGTTCAGCCAGCTGTGGACACTGCACCTTGTCTTAGCCAGAGTCACACTGAGTTTCGAAAACAATTCCTAATCTAGTAACAGAGATAAGCTCACTGAGGGGGCAGCTTGAGAAAGGAGAGTCTGAGACACTGAACACAGTGAGGGCATTTATTCATCCTGCTTCGTCGACATCACACATGCAATTGCTTGTGAGTATTGACATCTAGAGAGGGAGACATGATTTGCGGTGACTTGTCACCGAAACCAGAGATCTCTGTAAGTGCACTGTTGAACAATTAAAGTTGTTTTGCTCATTTCACCTCTGTAGTGATTCATCATTAATATTGTCTGCATTGACTGTGTCCCTGAGGTTGAGGGACTCCCATCCTCGCAAAGTGGCAAGGGCCCTTTGTGGTCACACGGCGGGCCAAGCCGCATGCTGCATACGCTGCCGCTTATCTGGATGATGTTATCAGTCATAGCGGCAGCTGGTCAGAACACATGTGGCACGTGGCAGCAATGCTTGAGTCTCTGAGGCAGGTGGGGCTCACGGCTAACCCAGGAAAGTGTGCAGTTAGACGGAAGGAGGTACGGTATTTGGGGCACTGCTTGGGCAGCAGACGGGTGCAGCCACAGGTAGATACAGTATGTCACAAAAGTGAGTACACCCCTCACATTTCTGCAGAGATTTCATTATAATGTTTAATTGAACAACACTAAAGAAACATCGCTTTGACACAATGAAAAGTAGTCTGTGTAAAGCTTATATAGCAGTGTAAATTTATTTTTCCCCTCAAAAAAACTCAAAATATAGCCATTAGTAGCTAAACCCCTGGCAACAAAAGTAAGTACACCCTAAAGTGAAAGTTCCTGAAGTGTCAATATTTTGTGTGGCCACCATGATTTTGCAGAATCGCCTTAATCCTCCTGGGCATGGATTTCACCAGAGCCTCACAGGTTGCCACTGGAATGCTCTTCCACTCCTCCATGACAACATGACGGCGCTGGGGGATATTCGAGATCTTGTGCTTCTCCACCTTCCGCTTGAGGATGCCCCAAAGATGTTCTATTGGGTTTAGATCTGGAGACATGCTTGGCCAGTCCATCACCTTTACCCTTAGCCCCTTTAGAAAAGCCGTGGTCATCTTAGAGGTGTGTTTGGGGTCATTGTCATGCTGGAACACTGCCCTGCGACCCAGTTTCCGGAGGGAGGGGATCATTCTCTGCTCCAGTATTTCACAGTACATGCTTGAGTTCATGTTTCCCTCAATGAAATGCAACTCCCCAACTCCAGCTGCACTCATGCAGCCCCAAACCATGACATTCCCACCACCATGCTTGACTGTAGGCACGACACAAACATCTTTGTACTCCTCCCCTGGTTGCCGCCACACATCTGAGCCAAATAAATTAATCTTTGTCTCATCAGACCAGAGGATATTTTTCCAGTAAGCCATGGCCTTTGTTGACATATCCTCAGCAAAC
>NC_024327.1:9789118-9796155 GCF_000523025.1 Cynoglossus semilaevis | reverse complement strand
GCTGTGCACGTTCACTCAGCTTCTTTGGACGTCCAACACGAGCCCTGTTGTGAGTGCATCCTGATTTTTTAAAACGCTGGAGGATCTTGGCCACTGTACTGCAGCTCAACTTCAGGGTGTTGGCAATCTTCTTGTAGCCTTGGCCAGCCTTATGTAGTGCCACAATTCTTTTTTTTAAGGTCCCCAGAGAGTTCCTTGCCATGGTGTGCCATCTTGGGAGTTTCAGTGACCAGTATGACAGAGTGTGAGAGCTGTACTACAAATTGAACACACCTGCTCCCTATTCACACCTGAGACCTAGTAAGAGTAACGAGTCACATGGTATTTTGGAGGGAAAATGACAAGCAGTGCTTTGTTTGGACATTTAGGGGTGTAGTGTCTTTAGGGTGTACTCACTTTTGTTGCCAGGGGTTTAGCTATTAATGGCTATATTTTGAGTTTTTTTGAAGGGAAAAATAAATTTACACTGCTATATAAGCTTTACACAGACTACTTTTCATTGTGTCAAAGCGATGTTTCTTCAGTGTTGTTCTATTAAACATTATAATGAAATCTCTGCAGAAATGTGAGAGGTGAGCGGTAGACCCTTTTGTGACATACTGTAAAACAGCAGCCATTGCATCCTGTCCGCGCCCAAGTCAAAAAAAGAGTTGAGACAGTTCCTGGGGCACGATTCGCTGACCTGGCCAGCCCCTTGACAGATCTGACCCGCAAGAGTGCTTCAGATCCGGTCCACTAGACGGAACGGTGTCAGCAGGCGTTTGAGCAGCTAAAGAGGGCTCTCTGCGGTAAGCCGCTCCTATTTACACCTAATTTTGCTCTCCCCTTTATGTTGCAGACGGACGCGTTGAGCAGGGGGCTTGGGGCTGTGTTGTCCCGGCGGGTGCGGGGAACCGATGGCCCGTGGTGTACATCAGCCGCAAGCTGTCAGATCGTGAGGCTCGGTACAGCACTGTAGAAAAGGAGTGCCTCCAGTGGCTCCACCGCATGGACGGCTCGCAGGCCTCAGTCAAGCAGTGAAGGTATGTGGGGGAGCTGCGGACGTTAGCACTCAGCTGAAGCAGGGAGAGCACAGGAGTGGTGACACAGGTGCAGCACCGCATGCAGGTGAGCGCAATTTGAGTAATCAAGCCTCTCCCTATATTAGTAGGAGCCGGGACCGAGGAGGGATAGCGGACAGAGAAGTGCGTGTTGGCGCAACAAACAAAAGAAACCACAACAGAAAAGCAAAGCACGGCACAGGAGCGCTTGGGACTATTGAAAAGAAAGTCTGTTGAACTATAATCTGTGGCGTGTGTGTGTCAAGGGTGAACCCACCTGCTACACCTTGTGTTACAAGCATGGAAATCACTGTGGTTAGGGTTTACTATCTGCCTCCAGGGTGGGACAGGCAGTGAGTGTACTCAAATAGAAAGTCACGCTTTATTATGCAACTGGTGAAGGTAGGAAATGGAGCTTCCCCAGGTAATTTAGAAGTGGGATGTTTCTCACAAGCAGGCCTGAGACGTCCATGTAAATTAGAAGTGAAAACATGATGGAGCTCCTGCTCAGCTTATTAAATTATCTGTAACTGAATGAGTAAAGAAATATATGTGTATAAATAGCTTGTACTGTAGCTGACTGATTTGGACTCAGTGGGATATTAATATCACGCTGGAATACACCAGTGAAACAGCTTCACTTTACACACTGCTGTGGCCAATATGTTCCCCTCTAAGCATGTAGGACCATGGTATCCATAAATACAAAACCCCAGTACATGTACTAACTGCTATGTATAACACTCTGAGCTGTATTGCATCCTTCAGACCTGTCATATTTCAAACTTTTCAGTTTAATTGCTCAGCAGTGACAGCTTTATTGACTGGCTTTATTGAGTTCACGTGTTTATATTTTTCTGTGCATGCTTCTGTGCATGTAAGGGCATGACTTTGTGTGTAGTTTGCAGTTGAGTGTGTGTGTGTGTGTCGCTCTAAAAACAGCACAATTATAGGTAACCACATCCTCATTCTTCACAGAGCGTAATGACATTAAGTATGTAAGTTTGAGTAATCGGCTGTGACTCATTCACCTAAGTCTGGGTCACACACAGTTGAGCAGCTTAGCCAACAAACACACTGTGCCACTCACCTGTTAATGTGTGAAACAAGTGACGGCTGCAATGGTGCCAGTGTGAACAAACCAAACGTGTACCATCTTATCACGTGGCTGCATGAAAAACTCTGCTTGTACAAGATAGAGTTTCCAACAATCAACACAGTCAGCTAGAGGGAATTCAGCTGGCACCTTATAGCGGCAGAACAGGGACGCAAACCCACCACAACAACACAGCCAGGATGAGGATCAAAGTCAGTTACAGGCGGAGCGACAACAATGGGTCTACACCACTGAATGAACTCAATACTCCAAACTCCCAAACTTATCTAGGTCAGCGCTGCACCTCTAGACTTATCCCACTCTTTTCCCTGCCATCTGATTCCTTTGTTGTTGTGGGTGCTGATGTAACGGACTGTAACTTTGCCAGGTAACCAGGTAGTTGAAGTGGTGTTGCAGATAAGGCAAAAGTAGAACTACTCATAACTTAGCCACTGAAACCAAAGAGAAGCATTGCATAAAAATTCTCCGTTTTCCAACTGACAATGTGATAGACCCTGAAAAACACAAACAACAACAACAACAACTGCAAAAACAAGTCAGAGTTGAAATATTTCAGTTAATGTTGTTTTCAAGAACTAAAATCTAAAGGGAAAAATAATGGCCTTAATCTGAAAAATGTGTCAGGAAAACAGCATAAAATCTACACATCTACACTGTAAATGATTAACAGGGAGTGGGTCTGGATAATCTTACCTGTCCTACTGTCTTCCCATTTAGTTACTGGGCTAGGATTATTACAATAGCTACCATTACTGGATGCATCACATGTTCTAAGACTGAGCAAGAAACATAACAGTGGAATCTTATCGTATCATCTTTTTCATTAACATCTTAAAGTGTAAAAGTATGAGCCAAATATACAATATATAGCAAATACTTTGGAAATATACTTAAACAATCATATAAACTAATCCCTACTAGAAGAAGTACTGCCATCTGTGTTTTCACTGTGTTTTATTATATATTGTAGCAATTTATAGGAATCTGACTTTGAAGTCATTGAGGATATCTTTCGACATTTAGTAGTATTCTGCCCTTACTCGCTAATCTCGATGCAAAGGGTTTTTACTAAGATGCAGGATCAAGTTAAGTTGTATCAGCGTGCTTTCATCACACGCCATGACATTCAAACAGTGTTTATAGCACCCCCTGCCAACTTGGAAGGATAGCTCAATCTTCTCTGATAAACAGGACACACAGTGCTTTCTCTACAAACTTGGTTCTTGTGCTGCGAGAGCCGACCATCCATGAACAGGGGGTCTTGATTGGTTGTTTTATGAACACAACCCAAAAATAAAACAAATGGCGAGGATTTATTAGTGGAACAGGAGGCGGCTGTATAAATAGTGGAAGATGAGAGCAGATCAAAAGACGCCGCCACTTCAGTATGCAGTTCCTGCATGGCCAATTAAACCAAACTTCTCCAGAGACCAAAACAGGCCTCATTACAGGATCCTCAGTTCTAATGCATACCAGTGTGCGCAGAAGTACATTCATATACACAAAAGACACCGTAGCTCCAACACATGCACGTAACCTTTCAGTATCTTCACAAACCCCTGAAGCCTTACCTCAATAATCCAGTCAACCCACAAATCAAAGCCTTAAAAGGTTTAGAAAACCAAAGAGGCTTTTTAAACAAATAACTTAAAAAGGCCCTCAGTAGACTGTGATGAAAAAAATAGAACTATATTGATCCCCTATTTGGGAAATTCTTGTGTTCACAGCAGATATGCTGTTAACAGGCTGCCCCCAGCAGGCACCAAGCATGTGGTTCCTCTGAGAATCAAACCCAGTACTCTCTGTTCCTGAGGCAGGCGTGCTAAACGCTACACTATGGTACGAATGAATTAAGCCAAGCATGCAGTGAACATTATCAGAGCAGGGAATGAATGAAATCATTAGCATGCACAGCACAACTTTTCCTGCCTCACAGCTTGACTGTCTTGCAGTATCAATCCACTTGCTTGATTACCTGCCCTCCTCATCTTTTGTCCAGATAAAATGGAAAGCTGATGTTTTTTTCAATTCTTTTCAAAATAACTCCCTTTCAAAAGATTTCCTTCATTTTTCAAACAGTGCGTCTTAATGTGACTGTCCTCGTCACTCTCCAAACTGCTTTACTGGCAACATGAAAAATTAATCTTAAACAACATTAGAGGTTAAAAAAATAATTTAATTAAAGGGCAGGGGAAGGAGCTGTTGCCACACTTGGAATTTTCTCTAACTTGTGTTACACAAACAACCACTTACCTTTTTTTAAAAAAACAATAATGTAAAATTAGCCTCTACATGCCTGCCTCAAATAATGTCAATTAATTATCATTATTTTTAATTTAACAATAATTGTGTCCAAATATTGAGATTCTTCAAAGGACAGACTGTGAGCTGATCCTGCCCCTCCTCCAGCTCCTTCTTCTTCTTATATTTTTCAGTGGCATACAGTTCCACAAAGAAATGTCCTAAAAAATTAACACAACACCATACACATCTAGTGGCTTATTAGAAATGACTTGTTTGTATATTTACCATATTTTTCGGACCGTAAGGCGCACCCCATTATAAGGTGCAATATCAATGAACGGGTCTATTTTCATACATAAGGGCACCGAGTTATAAGGCACATTAAGCGAAACAAAACAGTCAATCAAGCATACCGGGATCCCTCTCGTCAATATCCGAGTCAGTCTCGATGTTGTTAATTAGTTGTTTAGTGATGATTCCGGCCTTCGTGAAAGCTCAGACGACATTTGAGACTGATACCTTAGCCCAGGGATCCACGGTCCATTGGCAGATAGTGGCGTAACTGGCCCGGTGTTGCCTCCCTGTCTTGGTGAATGTGTGTTCGCCTTCTGTCATCCAATACTTCCACGCAGCTCGCAATTTAACTTTGAACGCCCTGTTAACACTAATATTTAGCGGTTGGAATTCTGTGGTTAATCCACCCGGAATGATGGCAAGCCCCGAATTAGTTTGCTTCACTTGGGTTTTGACAATATCGGTGAGATGGGCGCACATGGAGTCGCAGATCAATTGGGACGGAGTTTTGTGGAAAAGGGTAGTGACCTAAACAACCACTACACAGGCGCATGGCCCAACACAGGAGGGCCAACTCCTTAGGGCAGGACTCAGCTGTTCACATACACCTCAAGGACTAAACACACTCCTTTGATGACAACAATGTGCACATTGGGTAAAAGAAGCCATTTCTGTCAACCTGGAAAAACCATCACTCAACAGAGGAGGTGGACTCAGACACAACCTATCACCCACATACAAAGCACTTTTAGGAACAATACCCAAAAGATTCACCTCAGTTTCACATAACAAAGAGGCAGGTGACCAAAACCGTTCTGATGAGGACCACAACGACCCGTCAGACTCTTAATGACTGTTTACACTTTCACAGTTGACCCCAAGACCCCACCCAACAGGTGTTTGGAGGCACGACACGACGTTGTATGGATTTGGGTTACACAACCATACTGTAATAATTGTTGTTGAGTATCTTCTAATTGTGATAACAGAGTTAAAGTTTAACTGTTAAATGTTATTGTTGGCTCCCAGTGTGCTTCAGTTCTGTGCCATCATGTGTGATGCACTGTGTGGTTTGGCTTTATAAAATCGGTTCAAGCTCAGTAAGCGCAACCAGAAGTAATCCATAAGGCGCACCGGGTTATAAGGCGCACTGTCGATTTTTGAGAAAATGTAAGTCTTTTAAGTGCGACTTATAGTGCGGAAAATACAGTATTTGATTTATTTGACCAAAGATGGTGACATCATTTGTGCATTATAGTAAATATAATTTCAACAGTAAGTGCATTTCCTCTAAGATGCATATGACAATGCAAATAATGAAGTATTTGCATTGCCTTCTTTCAATTTGCATTTGCTTATCGGGTCTACAGTATGTCATTCCAGTGTCCGCTCAGGCTGCTGTCATTGGACCATACCTCCAATCAGTCCAGCAGCCCTACACTGAGCAGCCTCTCAGCATGTGTGTGTGATGTGAGTGCGTCTTTGTGAGGTCTCCACTCAGCAGAGTGATGATACAGTGGCATGAAAAAGTTTGAGCACCCCTGATCATTTTCAAAATTTTCCTTTATGTATCATTGGTTGTTCGGAACAGCAATTTCAATTAAATATATCATATAGCAAACAAACACAGTGATATTTAAGAAGTGAAATGAAGTTTATAGGATTTACAGAAAGTGTGCAATAATTACTTAAACAAAAGTAGGCATGTGTATAAATTTGGTCACCCCAACAGAAAAAATACATCAATATTTAGTAGATTCTCCCTTTGCAGAAATAACAGCCTCTAAACCCTTCCTATAGCTTCCAATGAGGGTCTGGATTCTGGTTGAAGGTATTTTTGACCATTCTTCTTTACAAAACATCTCCAGTTCAGTCAGGTTTGATCGTTTCCGAGCATGGACAGCCCGCTTTAAAACAGACCACAGATTTTCAATGATATTCAGGGCTGGGGACTGAGATGGCCATTCCAGAACGTTGTACTTGTTCCTCTGCATGAATGCTTTGGTAGAATTTGAGCGGTGTTCAGGGTCGTTGTCTTGTTGAAGTATCCAGCCCCGGCGCAACTTCAACTTTGTCACTGATTCTTGAACATTGTTCGCAAGAATTTGCTGATACTGATTGGAATCCATGCGCCCTTCAACTTTAACAAGATTGCCAGTACCTGCACTGGCCACACAGCCCCACAGCATGATAGAACCACCACCAAATTTAACTGTGGGTAGCAAGTGTTTGTCTTGGAATGCTGTGTTCTTCTTCCGCCATGCATACCGCCCCTTGTTATGTCCAAATCCAGCACCTTATTCCAAAATGAAGCTGGCTTGTCCAAATGTGCTTTAGCATAC
>NC_024327.1:9782325-9788423 GCF_000523025.1 Cynoglossus semilaevis | reverse complement strand
GTGTGTGCATGTATGTGTGTGTATTGTGGTGGACAGATGGTGCCTGGGTGTGTGTATTTCTTTTTTCACCAGCCGCGCCACATGGCTGCAGTTTGTTCATTAGTAACATAATAAATGTACACCCACACACACACAGAGGTAATATTGTTCCGAGCCCTGCCTGATTAGATTCTGAGGCAGAGGACCCTCTGGGGAATCACTTGTAGTCTGCAAGCCACTGTGACCAGAGGAAGACTGATTTATCAGCAGTGTCTGAGTCAAACACATGGATTCTGTTTTTGTCTATTTGGACTAAAAACCACTGTAACCGTACATTATAACTAGATTTTATTAACAAAACAAAAAAACAAAAAAAACAAAACACATCTAGGTCAAATGTTGTCGTCTCCATTGCAATCTGAGGCCTTTATGTAGCCAAAATATGGCCAGGTCACAGTGTTAGAAAAATTAAAAGTAATTGTCAATAGCTACCAGTCACCTGGAAATAATTAATATTCACTCAGAGCCAATTGCAACAATTTGTCATCATCATCAATTTGTCAGATGAGCCCGGTATGGTGGTTACAACTTACCTGCTGTCTATTTCAGGCCACGCTTGGTTGAGCTTATCTTGTCGCGGCAAGTTTGAGCCCCAGCTAATAAATGTTTGTGTCAACAGATTAAAAAGAAATATGACATTAGCTGAAAAATATATCCCAGACGGAAGAAAGAGGCAGAGGAACGTGGCGGGAGTAAAAGAAGAAAGATTTACTGTAAAGTAAATCTCTCTGCCCTCACTTTGGCATGTGGGCTGAAACCAACAGTGGGAGCAGAAGCTGCCTGTTCCACATTCACTGAAGCTTATTGCCTCTGGGAGAGGATGATTGCTGCTCTGCCATGAGCATACAGATCACCTTACAAACTGGCTTTCCTCTGCTTTGATGACTGACACACACACACACACGTATGTCTAAAAGCCCGGTTGATTGAATTGATAGGTGTTTGAAGTAGAGGCATAAAGTGTCTGATTTATACTCCCATTACTTATTAACCCATAATAACTGAGGAGATCTTGAACAATGGTATCCTGTGAGGAAGTGGTTCATGTTGCATTGTATTTCTAATTATATTCTAGCCATGTCTGAAGGCAAAAACATCATCTTTGATCTTCCCAGTAAGAATTTGTTTGTTTTTTTAAAAATCATATTTTTTTCCGAAAGAAATAAACAGAAAAAACAAAATTATAGCAAAATAATAATAATAATAAACCATCCATTCATCTTCGTCTGCTTATCCGTTACCGGGTCGCGGGGGCAGCAGTCTCCATGACCACCACCCAAATCACATTGCACCATAACAGCCCCTCGTGAACCATCGATGGAGGTGAACCCTGGGGTTCCACACCAACGACAGAGACATTGCCTCTGGGCCAAAGTGCCACATAATAATAATAATAATAATAATAATAATGAAAGCTCTAACAACACAGATATTTGTGGAAGTCAATCTTTAATGGTAAGTCACCTGCACAAAGCGGGTAAAGGAAAACTGCACGGTGTACACTCCATTTGGGTAAATGCCAGCACTTAACGTGTGCATCGCTGCAACAATGATAAGCTTAACCCTCTTCCCTTTCACACACACACAAAAAAACATCCGTTGTGCATCTTTACGTGTGTGAGTGAAAGTATCCTACAATTGCATTGCTGCCAGGTTTTGTTGTCTACTCTCCAGAAGTCCCCTTGGAAATGTTCACTAGCAGGGTCTGTGTTTATGAGACGAGGCGATAATACAACCGCCACATTAGTGCATGCTTAGCCATTAAAAGGCCCAAATGAGATTATGAGATCATATGGGAGGCACAAAGCTGACAGCCAAACCATGAACAGCGTCTATGGACGCGACTACGCATGTTCAGTATTCCCTCGACATAAAGAAAATTGAAACGTGGAGGGAGAAGTGAGGAGAGAAAACAGGAAGGAGATGACTGGAAACACTGGCAAATACAAAGGAAGCCATATTTTCTGTCCGAGAAATTTCCATAGTGGTCAATTTCTTCGGTAATTCATTCTTTGAATAACGCATGAATTCAGCATGATTTGCCATCAGAACATCCAACTGAGCATGAAACAGGAGGCCCTGGCCCAGCACAGCTTGACTTTTTAATTGTACAGCAAGGTGAAATAACAACTGTCCAATCCACCGTAACACACTGAAGATGGACCAACCCCCCATGACCACACCATTCACAAGATGGTACCGAAATTATCCTTCTGCCCCTTGGTCTTCTGCTCTTTCTTACAGATTCAAATGGCAGAGAAAAATAGAGATGCTTCTGTTTGAGAGAGACTAAAAGCATGCCTGCACAGACGGAGATTCACGGCGGAAATAAAAATGGAATCCTTAAAACATGTTCATGAGCCACTGTGTGGGGCCCTGCTTGCCTCACATTTCTCTTTCACTTCCTACATTTCCTCGTCTGTTTTGTGCTGCAACTTTCCTTCATTTCCTCCTCTTCCTTCCTTTGCTTTCTTCTGGCAGCCAGGCACCCCAACACTGTCTCAGGTCCTGAAACTATGGCAACGGAATGAGAGAGAACACGCTCTCTATGGTTAATAGATAAGAGATTCAGTGCCAATTGCCGGGGCCTTGAGAGGAGGGACAGATACAGTCGTTCAAGCAACATGCACGCACAGTCGCAGGGAGTTCATACCATGGACCTGTGTTTTTGTTTCTCTCATAAACACTGTGTGGCAGGCAGACAGACAACAAAGAAGTGACTGGGTCTTCCTGACTTCTAAGATCTATATTAGGGACAGACACAGAAATAACGACAGCAGAGGACGCAGCACTAACGACTACTATCGGACGGTGTCTGTGCATGCACGTGACTCAGGATGTTTTCACCTGTAAAAGCCTAAAAGCGGGATAGTGTTCGATTTCAGTGGTTTTCACATTTGGTTTGGGTCTAAAAGCAGGAAGCTGCAAAGTCACCAAATGCCTTCCCAAGCCCACACATTCAAAGAGAATTTCCCCAAATTTCTCTTCACACCAACTCTCCAGACGACTCCGAAACACCTCTACTCCCTGGAAACGATGGGAAAACTCCCAATCCACATTCTCACAGGGAACCCCGGATCCATCCACTCCTTTTGATCCACATAACCACCTGTTGTTGGTTGGACCCCAAGGCCCCATCCACTTCCTTTGTAATAACAACTTGCTCAGTGACAAAAGGTTCATAAACATGTCCTCCAACACCACTGAGTCATGAAGCAGCAGCATCACATTGTGGTGACTGCAGGCACAACCATGATACAATAACAATAATATGATTGGCCACAAGAGGCCTAACCTCTCTCTTCCATTGCCCTACAACATTTAAACACACACCCGGGAAGCCGAAAACCACTCCCCACACAGGTATAAAAGTGCACATCACTGATGATGCATTAGAAGTTATTCTTGAGAAGAAGGTTATTCTTGACTTTGTGTACTGGTGACTGTTGTACGAGATTTTCTTGAATACTTCTCCAGTCGTTTTTTTTTGCTTGTTGGACCTGTTTGTTTTGGCGTTTTGTTATTAAACGACCATCTATCAGCTGTTTCATTCCTTGCCTGAGACTACCTACGAGGTGATTTCTTCAATTTTGGTGCTGTGACTACGGGGAGAAGAAATCCTCCAACTGGTGTCGTGCTCATGAATGAAGAAGGGCCAAATCGTTCAACTGGGCCGTGAACTGGATTGATTATACCAATAATCTTTCAATTGGTGCCGTGACCCAGATCGAAATATAGCAAGAATCTTTCAATAGGATCTGGGACACGGTCTCTCTGTGCTCCGCTCTACTGTTTACATCATTTGCTCCGTAGTACAAGACTCTTCAAAGTCACTCATCTGTCTCCCA
Source organism: Cynoglossus semilaevis (assembly GCF_000523025.1). Lineage (NCBI taxonomy): Eukaryota > Metazoa > Chordata > Actinopteri > Pleuronectiformes > Cynoglossidae > Cynoglossus > Cynoglossus semilaevis. The sequence goes on along the minus strand of NC_024327.1, from coordinate 9,784,536 downwards.
GGCGATAACACAAAGTTCCGCTGCTTTTTTGGATTATCACTGCATATGCATTTCCTGACTATTCCATTTGAGCTCTGGCAGCCAACCAAAGGCAGCTGTGACAAAGGCTTAACCACATGCTAATGTGGCTGGAGCTGAGTATTTAATATGCGAGATTGTTATTGTCAAAAGGAATTTTTTTTTTAATTTGGCATACAAAGTGACAAAGTTTGGCTTCTCAACAATGTTCTGTGCAATGGACTGACTATCACTTTGTAATTCACTTAATTTCTAACAACAAAGCCAACAGCTGCAGCCAAAATGCCAACAGACCCTCAGTCAATTCTGCCATTAACTTGCGGCACCAGGCCCAAAATAGGCCTGGTCTTTCATGGCTCAGGCGTTCTTGGCCCATAAAACATGCTTGATCAATTATGCTAATGTAATGAGTATGACGAATTTTCAACACATGGATGGGTAATTCACTTTAGAGTAATTTACATGGAGCCCGAAGGGTTAAGACTAAGTGGGAGAAAGCAGCAAGCTTAAACGACACAATGAGAGTTGGAAAAATGTACCGTTGTGCATCTTAGCACGTGTTTGTGAGTGAGAGGCACAGTGAGAACACAGACAAACATGCTCAAGCGAGTGATTAGTGAGAGATTACATTTTCAATGTGCCGTGCTGTGAACAGATCACACTGGACTATACTTCATGATGAGATATATCAGGTCCCCACGGTATGGTAAATATCATTTATCATGGCCTGTGAAGGGAGAGAATGTTCTAACTAAACAAGCGAAGATGAGAAAAGTGTGAAAATGGACTGCTGCTGCTTTTTTAGATAATTAAATACTGCAGCACCGGAATTCAGACGCACTCCACTGACATCACTTCCAATTGTGTGTGTCATTTTGAATGTTTTCTTAAAATATATTAATCAAATAATGAGTTCAACTTCGGAGGCTTGAGAATTTTATAACCACCCAAAACGAGTGCAATGGTGCAGAAAAGTGTTTATTCAGAGGCAGAGCTGCGTAATTTGTTTCATCAGGTTCCTCTTTTCACAGCCCGTGCCACTTAGAATGAGCCAAAGTGAAGTATCTGACCTGCAGTGTTTACAACAAAACGTACCAAAAATAGATGCTAGCGCTTGTGATGATGTCCTTTAGTGTTCCACTAGAGCAGCTCATTCAGGTTTAAAGCCATGTACAGTAATAGAGACAGCAGCAATTTAGAAAGATGTGAAAACTGGAAAATGGGTTAAGGCTCAATAAATCACACGCAGATGAGTGAGAAGGGTTTGATGCTTTCCCACAGCCTAATTTAAAAAAAAAAACACCAGCTCGCACACCAAGGGCACACATTAATAAAACATGAATTTTATAAAATATGCATTATGCATTAATACACAGTACTGAATGCCAGGCTATTGACAGTGTCTGAAGGAGGACCTGTGGTTAACAGCAGCTGACTCACCTCGTTGTTTATGAGCTGAACAACCACTACTGTCGCTTTGAAAGACAATAGGTCTGTCCTGACACCTTCCTCTGCACAGCCACGCCCAACCCACCCATTGCAGGAACTCCGACACCTTATCCAGCTCCCCCAGCTTCCCCCCTCACCTCCACCACTGGACCAACTCTTGCTATCAAAGAGCAAGACGTGAATAGGCTTTTCAAAAAACAAAACCCCCGCAAAGCAGCCGGACCGGACCATATCTCACCTGCTACCCTGAAGCACTGTGCTGACCAGCTATCCCTAGTGTTCACAGACATTTTCAACACCTCACTGGAGATATGCCAAGTGCCATCCTGCTTCAAATCCTCCACCATCATCCCCGTCCCCAAAAAGCAAAAACCATCCAGACTGACTACAGACCCGTTGCCCTAACCTCTGTGGTCAAGAAGTCACTTGAACGCCTTGTCCTGACACACCTGAAAGCCATCACTGATCCACTCCTGGACCCCCTGCAGTTCACCTACAGAGCCAACAGGTCTGTAGACGATGCGGTCAACTTGGCCCTCCACTTCATCCTGCAGCATCTAGACCACACAGTGACCTACGCCAGGATCCTGTTTGTGGATTTTAGCTCAGCCATCAACACCATCATCCCAGTTATCCTACAGAGTAAACTGCTCCAGCTCAGTGTACCTGACTCCACTTGTAGGTGGATCACTGACTTCCTGACTGACAGGAGTCAGCATGTGAGGATGGGGAAGCACACCTCAG
>NC_024327.1:9774796-9782249 GCF_000523025.1 Cynoglossus semilaevis | reverse complement strand
GATGAGTCAGCGTACAGATGGGAGATTGACTGCCTTGTGACCTGGTGTAGACTCAACAACTTAGAGCTCAATGTCCTAAAAACATTGGAGATGACAGTGGACTTCAGGACAACCCAGCCCCCATCCGTGCCCATCACCCTGGGTGATTCTCCTGTGGATACTGTGGAACACTTCCACTTCCTGGGAACCATCATCACCCAGGACCTTAAATGGGAGCTAAACATCAGCTCCCTCATCAAAAGAGCCCAACAGAGGATGTACTTCGTGAGGCAGCTGAAACAGTTCTGAAACAATCTGCCAAAGTCAATGATGTTGAACTCCTACACCTCCATCATCGAGTCTATCCTCACCTCCTCCATCTCCATCTGATACACATAGTAAAGTTTCTGTCTGTATCGCGATTGTGGTTGAGAGTTCTAAATATCTGGGGTTTTTTTTTACTTTAAAGTCGTTCAAATTGTGCGTAAAAGTCGCCCCTAGTTGCTGAACTAAGGCGGTGGAGCTTGCGCCCTTGTCGGGGAGGAGGACGCACATGTATAGAGTTTAAAATAAACAAAGAAATCTTACCTTCGGCTCATGAATGGATTCACCTCCGAGTGGTTAGGCAGCTCTGGTTTTTAGTAAGCCATGAGAAACGGCAGCCGGAGCAGTTCAGAACGGGGTCCGTCTGAGAATAAACAATACGAGCGCTACTTGTCTTCTGCGCCTCCTTTATGTCTTACATGCCGCGCTCGAATCACACCTCCTCAGTTCAGAATATCCATCGGAAATCCAGGCTGGAGATGGGGTTTAAACGAACGTCTGTGTACCGTTAAAGCTCCTCTGCGGGTCGAGCTACACGCGAGGAAACCAAAGCGAGTGTCCCACAAATGCTATGGAGCTGAGCGCTACAGCTTCCACGCAGAGACCACGGTCATCCCCTTCGGTGATGAAGCCTCTTAGAAGACTGGAGCGGAGCGCAGAGGCCAACTATCACCCACCCGCCACACACACACACACACACACCCTCTCTTTCGCTCTCTCTCTCTCCCTCTCTCGCTCTCTCTCTCTCACACACACACAGGGAGGAGCATCTCTTTGGAACCACAGCTATTGTGTCAATGGTGCCAGTTATGGACAACTGTATTTCTATTTTTACGCGGCGGCATTTCATAAGAATGCGCCGAGGAGTGTGTGTAAGTCTGGACGCTATTAATAGTGTCCGCACAGCGCAGAGAGGGAAAAAAATGTAAATTAGGTATAGGTTTGTTAAATGTTTAAAATTTAAGGTCTGTGTTTACACAGATCCACACACAGGATGTGTTGGCTGTGTCATGCAAACTGTCAGTAGTGATTCTGGAGACACAATAAAGATGCAGGCGCATCTTTATTGCGCATCAATTGTTGTATAAATCACTCTTGTTGTTGCTTTTCTTCTCTGACTCTTTAGTGTTCAGGTTCAGAGCCTGGTCTTTCTCCAGTATAGTCTCAGAAACGCCCTGTCTTCCCCGGTGGCGCTTTCCCTGGTCTCAACAAAAACACAAAACCATTTTACAGCACAAATGGACCGTCACTGTATTAGAACTGCTGTCAGGTAAAATCTGGAAACCAAAAGTGAAGTTGTTGTTCTTAATGGTACATTAAAGCTGCAATCAGACTTAGGAATAACTGCAGAACAGATCAGATTTTTAGTTTATTTCTCCAGGTTGTTTTTTTTTTTTTTGGGGGGGGGGGGGTAGTTGTAATGAAGATGGAGACTTGGTCATGAAAAAGTTCTGGTCAGGATAGAAATTGCATTGTACTGTATATAGGTTAACGGTAGAGTATGTTGAAAGTAGTGTTACAATTGATATTTGTAAACAAGGACATTGTAGTTACTATTCTCGCCATTAGGGGGTGCTGTCATAGGGTATTGGTTCTCAGCCAGATTAATATACATTTATATATATATATATATATATATATATATACAGTCAGGTCCACAAATATTGGGACATCGACATAATGGATTTTAAAATAAAATAAACAAGATGTGCTTTACCTGCAGACCTTCAGCTTTAATTTGAGATATTTACATCCAAATCAGGTGAACGGTGTAGGAATTACAACTGTTTGTATATGTGCCTCCCACTTGCGTACCTGTTACGTTTCCTCTGTATGGGCACTCTATGTGTAGACTAGGACTCAAAAGCAAAAACACTGAGAACACTGAGGTGACCAGCACCACCTAGAGGGATTTGAATCTTAACAAATCAATTATCAGCTTTAACACGTTCAATTTACCAGCCCCAGTATTTAAAATAATAATATGAATGAAAATAAATAAAAAAATAAATGATATACATAAATTATTAAATTGTCTTTATGATTATTGTTTAAAAATCTCAATGCACACGTCACACTGACGTCCTGCCAATCCTGCAACCACTAGACCACAAGCTGCCCCTGAACACAACATATGTCTGTGAAGCTATTGCTAATTATGAGCTAATTTTTATCATAGTCACACACTTCTGTGGTTATAAACTAGTTGGAAAAAACTGCACAACATCCTGTGTGAATGTGCTACAAGTGCCTCAGTCTGGTATGGATACATGGCTAAGTTGTTTTTCTGTTTCTGACGTAGTCTCAGGAGTTTTGGGGTACCGGTATTTCTTTTTTAAGCCTGCTGAGCAGCTTCTCCTTCCACTAGAACCACAGCACCATCACATGTTTACGCTGCCTCCGCTCCTCCGCTGCTGCTGCTGGAGCCTTAATGGATATAGGTCACCTGTGGACCACAGCAACACTCTAGCAAAGAAACTCTCAGACTATTTACTGTAGTAACTGCCAGCGTACTCTTGCAGCTTCATCAATGATTCTGTCTCTTTCCTTTCCCTATGGGCAGCGTAGCCTGTATTTCATCACCAAATGGTGAAAAGTGGAAAAGTAAACAAGATTAGAAAACATCACTCCCAAAAATGTAGGTAACATACTGTTTACTGGTAAATCAGTGACTGTTGTGACTTCTGGGAGCACAGCAGAGCTAAATTAGCATTAGAAAAATGGAATGTATTCTTGCGTTCCTGTCATATTATAGTGGATATACCTGTGCAGTTTGTGCAGGAAACAAAAACTCATCGAGAATCTACTCTGTGTCTGCGAAACAGCCACAGACATGAAAGGAATAATGTTTTTGAAAAAAAAAAAAAAACATATATACACACATATTTTAATTCCAGGTCTAAGCTCAAAAGCTTAAAAAGATGAGATACTACCTAGAACAGGATTTGGGCTGAAATCTGTGGGCCAAACAACATTTATGAAACAGTCTATTATGTCACCTGGATGTGGGTCACGAAATCACCGTTCACTACAGAGACTTGTGTTTCTGGTTTAAATCCAGGCCAGGACACAACAGGCCACAGTCTAAACATCCAAACTGGTGAAGAAGTAATAATAATAATAATCAGTAACTGATAAACACCTATGTGCTTTAAATGGAAACTGGAATAAGAGTGTTGGTGCCGAAAAATACGTTATTCAGCAACTAGTATTGTCATCTAATTGCCACAGATAGAATGACCTGGAAAGAACCACACGCTTTGTTTACTTTAGCAGCAGAGGCATTTGCTTATACACCGTGCAAGTGCAGAGTTCTTGCACCTTCCAGTGCATATCAGGTGTTGAGCGGAATTGATTTTATGATTAAATTATACTGTAGAGCACAGTGTCGCTGGCAAGAACTCCAGCAGAATACAAAGTGGAAGCAGGTGTTCCCATAACACTGCTTATTGTTATTCCTGTCTTCATCTTGGCCCTATTAATCCCGATCCTAATCCAGATGCAGATGAGACCCCAGTTTTAGGTCCTGTGATGAGACCCATCTTCACCTTCACCTGGGCGGCTGGATGTAGATATACAGACGTGAACAAAAAGCAAGACTGGAATTTGCCAAAATGCATAATGACAAGCCACAAAGCTTCTGGGAGAATGTCCTTTGGACAGATGAGACAAAACTGGAGCTTTTTGGCAAGTCACATCAGCAAAGAACACTGTACCTACTGTGAAACATGGAGGAGGCTCAGTTATGTTCTGGGGCTGCTTTGTTGTATCTGGCACAGGGTGTCTTGCATCTGTGCAGGGTACAATGAAATCTCAAGACTATCAGGGCATTCTGGAGCGAAATGTGCTGCCCAGTATCAGAAAGCTTGGTCTCAGTCGCTAGTCATGGGTTCTCCAACAGGATAATGACCCAAACCACACAGCTAAAAACACCCAAGAATGGCTAAGAACCAAACATTGGACTATTCTGAAGTGGCCTTCTATGAGCCCCAATCTAAATCCTATTGAACATTTGTGGAAGGAGCTGAAACATGCAGTCTGGAGAAGACAGCCTTCAAACCTGAAACAGTTGGAGCAGTTTGCTCACAAGGAGTGGGCCAAAATACCTGTCGACAGGTGCAGAAGTCTCACTGAGAGTTACAGAAATTGCCTGATTGCAGTGATTGCCTAAAAGGGTTGTGCAACAAAATATTAAGTTAAGGGTACCATCATTGTTGTCCAGGCCAGTTGCATTATTTTGTTTTTTAAAATTATTCTGTTGAACCACAATTCAAATGCAATGTCTGATTCTCATTTGTTCATTTTCAGTATTTATTTTTATTTATCACTATTTTTGTCAGTTTCAAGTTATTTCAGCGACTATTTTGGGTTTTTCTTTCTTTAACCTTAGGGTACCAACAATTTTCTCCACATCTGTAGCAGATGATTTAATGACATGTACACACAGCCCCTACTGAATAAGTCATCCTGCCTCTGCTTACACACCCATAGTCCTCATCAATTTTTCAGTGAAGACCATTTCTCTGTTGTTAGATTTCAGTGGTTTTCACATTTGGTTTGGGTCTGAAAGCAGGAAGCTACTAAGTCACCAAATGCCTTCCCAAGCACATACACTCACATAGCGCCACACATTCAAAGATAATTTCTCCTACATTCTCTTCACACCAACTCTCAAGACGATGCCAAAACACCTCTACTCCCTGAAAACAATGGGAAAACTCCCAATCCACATTCTCACAGGGAACCCCAGATCCAGCCATTCCCTTTGATCTTCATGACCACCTGTGGTTGACCAGACCTTATGGCTCCGTCCACTTCCCTTGTGTTAACACCCCGCTCAGCAACAAAAGGTTCATAAACATCTCCTCCAACACTGCTGAATCATGGAGCAGCAGCGCCACATAGTGGCGACTGCAGGTATTACCATGATACAAGAACAATAATATGATTGGCCACAAGAGGCATAGCCTCTCTCTTCCATTGGCCTACAACATTTAAACACACACCCGGGAATTCTAAAACCACTCCCCCCACACAGGTATAAAAGTGCACATCACTGATGATGCACTAGAAGTTTTAGTTCTTGGATTTGCGTAATAACAAATGTTGTACCAGATTTCCTTGAATACTACTCCAGTCATTTTATTTTGCTCGTTGGACCTGTTTGTTTTGGCGTTTTGTTATTAAGCAAATCGACCATCTACCGGCTGTTTCATTCCTTGCCTGAGACTACCTACGAGGTGATTTCTTCAATTTTGGTGCTGTGACTACGAGGAGAAGAAATCCTCCAATTGGTGTCGTGCTCACGAATGAAGAAGGGCCAAATTGTTCAACTGGGCTGTGAACCGGATTGATTATTCCAATAATCTTTCAACTGGTTCCGTGACCCAGATCGAAATATAGCAAGAATCTTTCACTGTCTCAGTCCTTCTTTGTCTGCCTCTCCATGTCTCTGTCTATCTTTGGAATTATTTTTATCTTTTGGCTTTTGGAGCTGGAGTCATTGTCGTGGCTTTTAAATCTTGTACTGTGGTCGTTTTTATGTTTGATGGGTGAAAGTCTGTGTTCTATGTTATTGTTATGAAGAATAAAAATTAGTTGGGAAATATAATTGACTCTGAAAAAAAGACTTTCACATTAATTCATGATAGGAACTATTACTCTTGTTTAGGACTGATGTCAAAACATACAATTCCCGTGTATTACTTCCTTATGTATTGTCCTTCATATTCTGTTTTATCCACAGCGGGTGGGTGAAAACACATCCACATTCATAATACTAGGCACCTTTTTACCTTGCCGTTGGAGAATTAATGTCATTACGATCAGCCCTGCGCGTTCTTCCACTGGCTTTGAACTGCTAAATGATTGATGGGTGAGTTGAAAGGGAGAGTGGGTGAGTGTTTGACAGAAGCAGCATAAATCAGACAGGGCAAAAACGATAATGACTCAGCCACAGCCATTACAGGTGTATTCAATGGCTTAACACACTGCCATTTCCTCCAAAACCTAGACAGCACCTTTTTAACCCTGTAAAGCTCAAACCATTAAATAATAAGAAAATTCCAATTCTTTGAATTTGGACCCTTTATTGGTCCCTTTGAACAAACAAACTTCAAATATCATTTTCCATATATGAGTTTCAATTTGTATCATATTTGATACATCGGGGCACAATGTTCAAAGATTATTTTTTTCCTGAACAAACAAAAACATTATAAAAAACAAACAAATCTAAAAGATTTGTAATTCCTGTCAAGATATTGTAAATACATTTATTCAACCTTTACAATATATTCATTTAATGTTTGTAACTTACACTGGTTTCCAACAATTTTTCCCACTGAGGTTTCAGGTAAAACACCACACCTCTCCAGGCTCCTGGTAAAGTTGCTCCTCGAATAAGGAGGATGAACAGTACAATATAGGGTAAGGTAGCCGTCACCCACACAACCTAGGGTACGAAAAAATAAAAATCTCTTTTTTAAGTTTATGTTTGGCAGATTTACAGCAACTTTTATTCCTTACCTTTCCTGACGTCTTCACTCCCTTCCAAAGACTGAAGTATACGATAGTAAAAATGAGAAAAAGGCAAAGCATCAGCTGCCAGCGCACACCTCCAACATTTCTCAGCCCTGATGACTTGTGAATCTCAAGAACATTCCTCCTGTTGGGATAAATCACATAACATCTAGTCTCCAGTAACTGAGGGTGCATTTACCCACAAAACCACCAACTGGTATCAGCTGATGTAGATAATAACATTCATGTTACTCACACTTACATGCACTTACAAGTAAAATTCCTCTGCTGGAGACCTGGAGGTATTGGTCCAGGTGACGTTGTCCATACCGAAATAGTTGGTGCAGTCCGGTGTATTCCACACATTGTCACAGTTTGTCCAAGGCAAGATACTGGTAAATGAGGAGTAGAAGTAGAAGAGGGCCCAGAACTGGCTGGGTGGAAGTCCGGAAAACATATTTTATAGATATATACAGTATATATCTATCCATCCACTTATCCAGGGCCGGGTAGCCGGGGTAACAGTCGTAGCAGGGATCCCCAGACTTCCCACTCCCCAGACACTTCCTCCAGCTTTTCTGGGGGGGGGATCCCAAGGTGTTCCCAGGCCCGCCGAGCGACGTAGTCC
>NC_024327.1:9773342-9774312 GCF_000523025.1 Cynoglossus semilaevis | reverse complement strand
AAAGTCAACCATCACTGCAGCCCTCCACCAGTCGGGGCTTTATGACAGAGTGGCCCGACGGAAGTCTCTCCTCGGTGTAAGACACATGAAAGCCCGCATGGAGATTACTAAAACAACACCTGAAAGACTCCAAGATGGGGACAAATAAAATTCTCTGGTCTGATGAGCCCAAATTAGAACTTTTTGGCATTAATTCTAAGTGGTATGTGTGGAGAAAACCAGGCACTGCTCATCACCTGCTCAATACAATTCCAACAGTGAAGCATGGTGGTGGCAGCATCATGCTATGGGGGTGTTTTTCAGCTGCAGGGACAGGACGATGGTTGCAATTTAAGGAAAGATGAATGTGGCCAAGTACAGAGATATCCTGGAAGAAAACCTCTTCCAGAGTGCTCAGGACCTCAGACTGGGCCGAAGGTTCACCTTCCAACAAGACAATGACCCTAAGCACATAGCTAAAATAACAAAGAAGTGGCTTCGGAACAACTCAAGATTCAAGATTCAAGATTCAAAGCGTTTATTGTCATGTGTACAGTAAGGAAAGCAGGTTTCCCTGTACAATGAAATTTTTACTTTGCTGTCCACACTGAATGCCAAAGAAATCAAGAAATAAAAATAACAAAATATACACATGAATCAACAGAAGTCTTTTCAGTATTTACAGTGTGCAGTTGTTAATACTTGCAAAGTGCAGTAGTTAACACTTGTATGTGCAGTAGTTAACACTTGTGGATGTGCAAATTTGGTATGTGCAAAAGTAAGGAGTTAAGGAGTCTGATGGCAGAAGGAAAGAAAGAGTTCTTGAGCCGGGATGTTTTACATTTCAGACTCCTGTATCTCTGTCCTGAAGGGAGGAGAGTGAACAGTCCTCCTGGGAACTCTGCGCTGGTGGATGCACTGCAACGAGGGCAGGGGAGTTCCTATGATTTTAGATGCAGTCCTGACCACTCTCTGCAGGCGTTTGCGGTCC
>NC_024327.1:9772271-9772860 GCF_000523025.1 Cynoglossus semilaevis | reverse complement strand
GAGGATCTGCAAGGAAGAATGGCAGAGGATCCCCAAATCCAGGTGTGAAAAACTTGTTGCATCATTCCCAAGAAGACTCATGGCTGTACTAGCTCCAAAACGTGCTGCTTCTCATTACTGAGCAAAAGGTCTGAATACTTATGACCATGTGATATTTCAGTTTTTCTTTTTTAATAAATTTGCAAAAATTTTTACATTTCTGTTTTTTTCTGTCAAGATGGGGTGCTGAGTGTACATTAATGAGAAATAAAATAAACTTTTTTGATTTTAGCAAATGGCTGCAATGAAACAAAGAGTGAAAAATATAAAGGGGTCTGAATACTTTCCGTACCCACTGTATATATAGATTTGTATATATGTGTATATGTATATGTACATGTACAGTGGTATGAAAACGTTTGGGCACCCCTGATCATTTTCAAGATTTTCCTTTATTAATCATTGGTTGTTCGGAACAGCAATTTCAATTAACTATATCATATAGCAAACAAACACAGTGATATTTAAGAAGTGAAATGAAGTTTATAGGATTTACAGAAAGTGTGCAATAATTACTTAAACAAAAGTAGGCAGGTGCATAAATTTGGGC
>NC_024327.1:9768230-9770180 GCF_000523025.1 Cynoglossus semilaevis | reverse complement strand
ATCTTAATACTCTGTTGTTTGGTGTTAAAGAATGCACATAGAGAAGAGTTATCAGTTGAGGTTCAGTGAGAGCAGGCTGTCAGCCAACATTATATTCACTTATTCACCTCTAATATTTCACTTTACTGATGATGTTTGTACGCAGACAGCAAGGTGGGCTTACATGTATAGTGTAAATGGAAGAATATAAAATGTTTTTGTCTTCAAATAAGGCTGTCAAAATGAATTTCATTTCATGTTTGAAGACCCCCAAATATTAACAACTTTGAAATCCAAACAAACATTAACTTTTCTTTTACCAAACTTCAGCGGAAACCTGTTAAATGGAAGTAGGCCATAAGGTGAACCCTATTATCGTTTCATCTCACGCCGACATCTGCAAACTACATGATCTTAACTTCATAAAAAAGAACGAGTTAAGTTAAACAGCAAAAAGTTTGTTGCAAAAAATCCTGCCCATTTTATTTATGCCGGACTAGTTTCTTCAGGGCGTAATAAGATTTTGGTTTGGCATGGTTCGACACGTGATCGTGCTAGACCAATCGAGTAACTGATTGATGTCACAACTCCGGCGACCGATAGAGAGGAATTCTCCCAAAAGTCTTCTAAAGTGGGCCAAATGGATTCTAAACAGTGCTTTACACATAGCCGCCTGCACGAAGAACAATGAGGCAAATAGACGATAACGTGAACTTTCTATGTTAAGTCATTTTGATCAATAAAAGGAAGTAATCAATGACAAGGACCATTTGTTTATTCATTCGTTCATTTATTCACTCCTAACTAAATACAACACTGATCAATCATAAAAAAAATCTTAATTAAAACGTATATAAATTGTATGTACAATATATAATACAATACAAAACAGCATAAGAAAATGGCTCAACACACACTGGTTCTGAGAGCTGATGACACCTTGGTAATGTCAATTATGCGTGTCCTGTCGCCCGTACCTGTGAAAAAATATAAGCTGCATGGTATGATAATAATAATATACGTTTTATTTCATAGGTAAATTTGTCTGCAGACTTACAGCAACGACTGCCACATCAGTGTCAGGGCTCTTAATGATGACAGTTGTGTGCTCCTGTGCAGCATGTTGTACATGCAAAAACATCATTGTGTCACATTCTTCATGATCACACTGCAGGTCTTCAACAGCATGAACAGATTGTACACTCTCCATTACAGTCACACAGTGACATCGATCCTTATGTGTTATGTACAAGCTGAAGTCTTTGCCTACTCCTGTAAGGTCTGCATTACGATGTATTTGTCTTCTTGCATATTAATCACAGGGCTGGAAGGATGAGGCCAGAGCTTGCGATGGGCAGGCCTGACCTGGGTCTAAGTTTCTTTGTCGGACTCGGAGTCGTCCTGCTCGATGTTGATGGGATGGCCTCACTTCTTGAGTGGTCTGGTTTCCTCTCCTCTCTCTCTCAGTTCGAGACGCCTTTTCACTTTTGCAATTGCACTCTTGTCAATAAACAAGCCAGCCACTAAGGTACACGAAGCCGTGTTTTATAGTGCCGGTCCCAAGCCCAGATAAATGGTGAGGGTTGCGTCAGGAAGGGCATCCGGCGTAAAACGTTTAGCCAAATCAAATATGCGAATCACTAAAACGATTTCCATATCGGATCGGTCGAGGCCCGGGTTGACAACGACCACCAACAATGCTGTTGACCTACAGGGCACTGATGGAAATTGGGCTACTGTTGATCAGAGACAGAGAAGAAGAGGAGGGCGTTTGGTTAGGAGAAAAAGAGAAAAGATGAAGAATAGAAGTGTTAGTCTGAAGTTTGGAACTTTGAATGTAGGTACAATGACAGAGAAAAGTAGAGAAATAGCTGATGTGATGGAGAGAAGAAGAGTAGATATTTTGTGTGTGCAGGAGACCAGGTGGAAGGGCAGTAAGGCTAGAAACATTGGAGGAGGCTACAAACTGTT
>NC_024327.1:9764665-9765758 GCF_000523025.1 Cynoglossus semilaevis | reverse complement strand
ATGGATGCAGTGAGGGAGGACATGCAGACAGTTGGAGTCAGAGCAGAAGATGCAGAGAACAGGGTGAAATGGAAATCAATGATTCACTGTGGCATCCCCTGACAAAAAGGGACAACGCCGAAAGAAAAAGAAGACAATTAACCTGTGGATGATCTCCTTTTCTTTGTTGCTTGGCGCAGGAGTGGGATTCCAGCCCTCGGGAGAAACACGTGTGTGGGAGAAATTGTTTGGAGTCATCTTGTTTGCACCGGAGCACCTCTTCACCGTCCACGTTACCACGAATTAGATCACTGAACCTGTTGTAAATAATTGCACCTTTTCTGTTGTGCACATTTTACTGCTAATATATATATTTTTTTGCATTGATGTTTTTATGCCAAGTTTTTATATTTAAGAAAATCTTAAATTCTTTGATTGCCTTAATGAATCTGTCATGTATTTACAGCCAAACCTGTGCCACGGTCCCAGGTTGATCACCCTTGTTGACGTCAAATGTACTGAAGATTTAACTTTTTTAAATTGTTGATTGAACGAAGATCCTGTCCTGTGATTGGGTTCAACTTACCGGGATTGGGAAACCGAACATTCTGGCCAGCATGGACCCAGCGGACAATCAGAACCCGGAACATGTAGCGCACAGGCAGCGCCGTCAGGAGGCTATGTTGAGCAGACATGAGACTCAGCTAAATGAATTGTGTGCAGCCATGAACAATTTGTTTGCTTCTCCTCACCAGGGCCAGCTGTCTGGATTGCAGTCCACCACAGCTGCAGGAGGTATGGGGGCGATTTGCGGCCAAGACATTATTGGCTTTAAGGCAGGGGAGTAGTTCGGTGGCTGATTACGCTGTGGACTTTAGAATTCTGGCGACGGAGAGTGGGTGGGGCGAGTTGGCACTGCAGGGCGTATTCGCTCAGGGTCTGAGCGAGGAGTTGAAGGACGAGTTGGCGGTCCGGGATGGCTCTAAGGGTGGATAATCGGGTCAGGGAGCACTGTCATGAGAGGAGGAAAGATCCCAGTAGTTCGCTTGACTCCTCCCTTCCGGTGCCTTCCATCCGCAGTTATCTGTTACCCGTGGCAGTGGCCCCAGTTCCT
>NC_024327.1:9762605-9764643 GCF_000523025.1 Cynoglossus semilaevis | reverse complement strand
CCTATGCAGGTGGACCGGGTTAGATTCCCTGCTTCGGGGCGTCGTACCGGAGTGGAGGGAGGGGTTTGTTTTTACTGTGGACAGAGGGGTCATTTTATCATAGGCTGTCCGCAGCGGCCAAAAGACCGGGGTTACCAGTAGAACGGGCCGTACTGGTGAGCCATTCCACTTTTGACAATCTGGCCCCGGGGCTCCTGCTTCACGGGTCGCTCCTATGGGGACAGGATTGCTTTCCTGTGCCGGGGGCAGATGGTAACTTTCTAGACTCTGCTTTCCTCCAACAGGTTGGGTTGCCGACCGAGACATTAGCCTCACCACAGAATGTTTATGCGCTGGATGGGAGAAAGTTAACGGTGATAACCCACCGTACAATGCCAGTAGGTCTGCAGTTATCAGGTAACCATCGGGAAGAAATTCAATTTATGATTTTGTCATCTCCTCATGCTCCCATGGTATTGGGCAGGCTGTGGCTAGTTAAGCACAATCCGCATATTTATTGGGTTAGTGGTGTGTTGCTCGGTTGGAGCACTGGCTGTCACTCTCTCTGCCTGCAATCCGCCTTATGTCCTTCGTCTTCATCAGTCTCTTCCTTTCCGCCGGTAATCTCCGACTTAACCAATGTTCCGTCATGCTATCATGACTTGCAACCAGTTTTTAGCAAGGAGAGTGCTTCCTCGTTACCTCCCCACCGTCCTTACGGCTGCGCCATAGATCTCCTCCCTGGTGCTCGTTTTCCAACAAGCCAGTTGTATCATTTGTCCCATACTGAAAAGGAGGCCATGGAAAATTGTGTGAAAGATTTGTTAGCTGCGGGGCTAATTTGACCGTCTTCGTCTCCTTTAGGTTTTTCTTCGTGGCAAAGAAGGATAAATCATTGCGTCCGTGTATTAATTATCGGGGGTTAAATGAGATCAACAAATACCCGTTGCCCCTCATTGATTCGGTGTTCGCACCGTTGTGTGAGGCGGCGTTTTTTTTCCAAGTTTGACCGACGCAACGCTTACCATCTGGTTCGCATCCGGGAGGGGGGCGGATGGAAGACCGCTTTTAACACTCCTTTAGGTCATTTTGAGTATTTGGTGATGCCTTTTGGATTAACAAATGCCCCAGCGGTCTTCCAGGTACTGGTGAATGATGTGTTATGGGACATGTTAAATCGTTTTGTTTTTGTCTATTTAGATGACATTAATTTATTCAGTTTGGAGGAGCACAACAAGCTGTTCGTGAAGGCAGAAAAGTGCGAGTTTCACGTGGAATCTGTCACCTTTTTAGGGTTTATTATAGAGAAGGGTAGAATGAAGGCTGACCCCGAAAAGGTGCAGGCAGTAGCTGATTGGCCCATTCCCGCTACCCGGAAGAAACTCCAGCGGTTTCTGGGCTTTGCAAATTTCTACCAGAGATTCATAAGAGACTACAGTCGTCCAGCAGCGCCTTTGACTAACCTAACGTCGGTGAAGGTCCCCTATAAGTGGACACCAGAGGCAGGGAGAGCATGCCAAACTTTAAACATAGGTTTACTTCAACCCCTGTGCTGATTCATCCTGACCCCATTTCTTTCCAATGAAAAATGTGAAATTTAAATTCAAAAGAATTCAAAGGATATTAAGGGCAACTTTTACATTTGGGGAAATACGGCTGAAATATTTAACCTATGTTTGAAAGAAATAGATAGTCAAAGTATCACCCCTGTGGCTCAGTCTAGTTTTTTTTAAAAAAAGAAAAACCCTTCCACCAGAGTACAATGTTGTGTTTAGTGAATGATTTATAATGGTGTAACATCTATATTTCAATACCACTTGCCCCAGATTTCAGCTGTATTTTTGACACACATTAGACAGTTCTCTTCGGTCTCCCTCAAACTCACCAGAAGTCTGTCTTCTAAAGGAATCTGATTCAATCCCCCACCTGTCTGTATATATAAAGAATATAATATACAGTATATATTGAATTGAATCATCTTGTGCCATAGAGCTATATGCATTGAATTAGTATATACATATTAATTAGTATATACGTATGTTATGCATTGGGTAAATAC
>NC_024327.1:9756879-9761331 GCF_000523025.1 Cynoglossus semilaevis | reverse complement strand
AATGGCAGAGGATCCCCAAATCCAGGTGTGAAAAACTTGTTGCATCATTCCCAAGAAGACTCATGGCTGTACTAGCTCCAAAGGGTGCTGCTACTCAATACTGAGCAAAGGGTCTGAATACTTATGACCATGTGATATTTCAGTTTTTCTTTTTTAATAAATTTGCAAAAATTTCTACATTTCTGTTTTTTTTCTGTCAAGATGGGGTGCTGAGTGTACATTAATGAGAAATAAAATGAACTTTTTTGATTTTAGCAAATGGCTGCAATGAAACAAAGAGTGACACATTTAAAGGGGTCTGAATACTTTCCGTACCCACTGTATATGTAAAGTATGTTCAGTTTATATGAGTAAATATATATTCATTGTCGGTAGATCACTTTAGCCTGGTCATTTGAATATTAGCCCCCAAGTCAAAGAAGTGAGGGCACCCCTGCACTAAGCCATGAATGCAGAAGATTGTCTTGTTAATTGGAGAAAACAGTGTTTTGCTATTATGAATTTTTAGTGATTTTAAACATGGATTTTAAACCTTTGGTCACACACATAAAAAACCCTATAAAGTGCATGCTATTATCAGATCAATTATGAAGAGCCTTCAGCTGTCTCATAATTAGACATTCTCCTTTTTCAAGAATCTCTTCAGTGATGTCTGTTTTTTAATATTTTTTTGCTGAAGTTAGTGGATGAAAATAAATGTGACTGAGAAGCAGACTGACTGAAGGGGGGTAAGGCGGGCAGAAGTGATCTTTTTTTATACGTATATCAAATAACATGCAGAAAACGTATACTTAAAAATATTTCTGTGCAGTCTGGTACTGGTTTCCAGCCTGAAAGTTGAGGACCCCCAGGTTTACACTCCATCTGCTACATCGGACCATGAAGTTGTATCATATTGTTGCTGCTTCTTTTTATATTTCAGATGAACTTCGTAAGTCTTAGTAGCTCCTGTGTGTTACAAGAACTCACCTAATTACCTTCCAATTACACTGTTTATCACTAGGTGATTACTAAGTCCAAAAGCTAAACGGGAAGTCTTCTCAGACCCACACGTGCTTGATATGCCATTATACCTCATTATGGTGCATTTCTCCTCTCTCTGTCCTGTCAGTATGTAGTGTAGTGTGTACTCTCTCCCTTTAAAATATTCCTTTTACATTTTTCTCCCACTTATGGAACATCAAAGTCTGGCCCCATGTTGGAATTGCTTTCCTGCCTGCAGATCCAGTAATTATAGCCCATAGAAAACATCAACATTATCACTAGTCAAACCACAGTATAATAATACCACAGAGCACTTCAAAGGAACAACTCAGATTTCAAGGGAAAAATATAAACTTGCATCGGTGTGCATCTGGGAATGAGCAATTCAGTGTTCCACAGCAGCTGGGTCTGAGATCATGTTATCTAGAACAGGAGCCAAACTTGATTTGGAAGATTTACGTTGGTGTAATTTAGAAGTAAATTTGATTGTTAAAAGTAAGCGGACTAGTGGTTCCCACCGTTTTTAATAGAGTGGATTTTATATTTACAATGTGGTGTCTTTTCCACACAGGATTACAGCAGCCAAGTGTGAATTTAGAGAGCGACGTTAAATTGCAGTTGCTGGATATTCAGCAGCCTTGGCAGCAGAGAGAATGTATGTTTCAATACTGCCCTCTAGTGTCGAATGTGTTTACTTTATACATAAGTAATAGCACTTTAAAACAGTACTCTTGATATTTTTGCTTTGTATTTACTTATTCTTATTTTCTCCTTATTATTACAATAATTGTTTAATGTAAAAACAGGAAAAACATTTAAAATATAAAAAAAAACCCTATGATGAGTTCACATGTAAATACTCCTCCAAACAGTAACATCTTTTAAACTAAATTTAGTATGTACTTAAAATGTTCAAAAAACTATATATATTTAAAAAAACCTGCATGCATTAAAGTACTTTTCATACTGGGTGTGTCAGCTCTTTTTTTCATGCTTGGTGCCTACTGGGGGCAGCCTGTTAACAGCATATATGCTGCTAACACAACAATTACCTAAATCTCCTGAGAGATTAATAAAGTGCTATCTAGCTATCATCTATCTCTAAAACAGTATGTAATATTTAGTACAATTAAATAATAAAGTTTCATCTCAACAAGGCTTTGACCTACTTCCTGACAGAAAGTCAGCCCATTCATCATCAGCACCATGCAAATGTCATGACAATAAATGTCACAATCCTCCCCTGATCAGTGACATGTCAGCCTCTTCCATTATTCAGTCACTCTGTCTTTCCCTTTCATCTAAACAGGCTTTTGTTAAATTTGAAGCTTCCCAATCCCCATCCTCATTAAACCCTTATCCACCCATCATCATGGTTGGTTGTTTATGTTGAACTTCAGATGGAAGAAAAAATTGATTCTACAGCTATTTTCAGCCAAATGAGTCATGTGTGTGTCTTGTGTCTAAATTTGGTTTTGGTTGTTCCCCCTTTTAATGACCCTTCCTATAGAGAGATTGTGCATCGCAGAGATAACGAATGCTCATGGAGAAAACTATATACTTAGGGGAGGAATGTCCAAAGTGTGGTCTGTGGGCCAAATGCAGCCTGTGCTTCTGTTTTAAAGGTTTCACTTGTGGCCCACCAGGATTGTGCCCCGTGTATAAATACACATGTAAAGTATGCAATTTTATAGTTCGCCAAGAGATGACAGCAGCACAGAGTAGCCACCCTTTGGGGAGCATGCACCTTCTGGTCAATTTCTAAATTGGCAACTGTAAATAAGAAAATTAAAGTTGAGCTTCCAGAACAAGTGGAAACTGGAGTATTGTTTTAGAGGCTGTGGCTGTTTATATGGACTAGCATGTCAAAGGTGGCTGTGGTGACCAACAAAGTCCTACCGTTTCCTGACGCATATCTGAACAAACCTAACACAGGGGGAAACAGAGCCAAACAACTCCTGAGAAAGGGCATCACGAGTAATCAGCGAGCTGTTCGGTGAAGTACCGCCCATACTTCCGCCATGAGCTTCCGCAGCAAGACTCCGCCTTGTTGTTGCATTTTACGGCTCCGAATTTTAATCAGTCGGAATTAATACATTTTCCGGCAATCAATGTCATTCGCCATAAGAGAAAAAGTAAATACACACGAATGAAAGACGTTTTACATTTGCTTGTGTATTTATTTGATTAAGTGTCTCGTTACTCAATTAAGTATATGACGTGAATGTCATCGTACTTTAAGATATCTGAGATTTAATCTCATAGTACTTTCAGACGTCGTAGATTTTACATTATCATACTTTTAAGCTATTCGAGATAAGTTAAGTTTTGTTATTAATATATATACAGGTAAAGATATACAGGTAAAGTAAGGCTAAACATATTTGCAAACGTTATACAATGACACCAAGCCTATATTAATGTAGATGTGTATAAATGTTTATTAAATATATCTTATAAGCACATTTATCTGGATTTTTCTCGCTTAAGTGTAAGAATAGATGTCATTTACTCATATGTAGACATATATTATAATTATATTTATGTTGGAAGAATTTTTATTTTTTATTATCATTGCTTCATGCTGTACTATCACTTTAAGAAACTGCTTGCTTCTCATCTTTACCTTGTCACACCCCCAGTCACACCCATTTTCACATCCAGCGTCTTACTCTATATACTCACACAAAATCAAATGTTATGTAATCTGATACTTTTATAAACTAAATAAAAGAGCAGAGAAAGGGTGCAGCAACTCGGAGTTGATTAGGAAGGTGCACTCTCCCCTTGCAAGAAAAAGATCCAGACGTCTTTTGTGTTATTTACTTTTTCGTCATTTATGTTAGAATAAACCTGACATAACTTGGTCCTTCGAGCCGGAGCAGAACCTAAGGATCGGGTGGAGAACGACTGAAGACTGTGCACGGCCAGAACCAGGTTCTGGGGAAAGACCTGGGGAGTGAATTCTCACTCAGGCCAGTACTCCGACACCTGATCCTGGGCTGTTACCCGAATAAGATCGACGATCTACGACAAAGGTGAGAAACATTTTTTTTATTACCAGCGCGTGGTTGAAATATGGGTTGGAGTCCCTGGGCAGTAATTCCTTAAATGCTGATAAATGGGTTGAAAATCCCTGGGCAGAAAACCCTATAACTAAACGGGTTGGAGTCCCTGGGCAACAGTCCCTAGATGCCAAAGGCCTAAAAAAAGAGTGAATGTGAATGTGTGTGATTGAGAAGGAATTGTGATCCAATCAGTGGGCAGTCTGAAACCTAACGGTGTAAACATACGACTGCTGATCAGCTGAAGTAGATCACAAAACCAATTATTAAGAATTGTTTAGGGTGCGCAGCGTAAAATACAAAATTTAAAAATTAAAAAACTGAATAAAATAAGAAATCAAAATGGGGAACTTATGTAACAAAAAGACAAATTCTCCGGAGTTTAAAGGGGATGTTAAGTACA
>NC_024327.1:9756478-9756756 GCF_000523025.1 Cynoglossus semilaevis | reverse complement strand
AAAAATTTCAAAATTAAAAAATTGAATAAAATAAGAAATCAAAATGGGGAACTTATGTAACAAAGAGACAAATACTCTGGAGTTTAAGGGGGATGTTAAGTACATGTTTAGATACAATTCAGAGTCCTGTAAATTTAAATAATTGGCAGAAAAAGTATGGTTTTGAGGGAAAATTGAACCAAGAAGACTGCAAAGACCTTGTGCTTGCCATAAAAAAGAGGCAAAAGATAATAATAAAAAGGAACAGAAGATTGGGCTGAGTGCGGCTGAATGTTGGC
>NC_024327.1:9751472-9756378 GCF_000523025.1 Cynoglossus semilaevis | reverse complement strand
ATGGCTGTAATATTTTACTTCACTTACGTTGTTACGGTTAGAAATAAGTAAAAAAAATGTCTCTGTCCTATTGCCATAAAATAAATGTTCATATGTCCATAATCAGATTTAACATTTCAATAATTACTGCATGTTTAAGACTGCACCATTTTTTAACGGTCCTTCACATTTTTGTACACACTGTTTGTCCTTGCAATGATTCTTGTCCCAGAATATGAGTATTAATGAATATGAGGAAAAGTTGGCACAAGTCATGCAGTACAGGAACATGCACACGCACACACACAGACACAAAGACATATTGTGTCGTATTGTATCACCCGGTCACCTAGACCCGAAGGACCTTACAAGGATTAAGCCCGTTTCTTTAGGTATAGGTTTGGAAGGGTTTAAAAGGAGAGTTGGATCTTTTAAGATTTCTCTCGCTTAATCCCCCCATGTTACCTTATGCCACCACCCTTCCCATCCTAAGGCTTTATGTTCCACCTGGGAGAAGTATCCGTCTCTTGGTTCGCCTAGGAGTCTCCACACCCTAAAGGCCATAGGCACCTTGGTTACACCTACCGGAGTCAGTCGAGCATATGTTTGGTGGAGTAACCCCGGCCAGTTGTTGGCTAGTATTTGGTTTATGAGCCCAGGTGTCGTTCGCATTTGACATATGGTCACTACTAGTACTGGCGCTATGGCATGATGAGGATTGTAGGGTGGTTGTTGAGTCTCAGGTGGAGCCGAGGGCCCAGCCATTGCTTGATCACTTTTGTCTGCACTTGTCAGCACTTGGAGTGATCCGCTCTGCTATCGTGACAGATCCAGCACCTGGAGTGATCCACTTTGTTGTCGTGACAGATCCAGCACCTGGAATGATCCAGTTTGTTGTTGTTGCAGGTTATGTGTACTTGATGATGGTGCATCTATTGAGTGAACGTATTTGCTCACTTGCCATCCGTCTGCACAGGCAATCCTGACCATTCGTCTCATAGCCAGAGCATTTATGCAGGGAAGACACTCAACAACTCGTGAACCAGTCCATACGCATCTACAGCGGCGCCAGTCCTCATCTTCTGGTCTGTAGTCCCAGTAGGCAAAGAAACGCATCCTCGGTGCATATACACATATGTGGTAATCCAGTACTTTAACTGGTTTGTAAAGTAACTTACTTATTTCTTGATAGGTCCTATCCATTGAACCACCAGTCCTGGAGGAACTCGACATATGCAACATTGATTGCGTAGTTGGCTCCATCCTTTTTGAGCACAGTATAGCATGTGCCATGCTCTTCCAGCCCACAGGTTGGTTGCTGTTCTTCGTATTACAACTATTCCTTGTATCTGGGCCAACTTGATGTAGAGTGGTGGGTCTGATATGCTACTGGCCATTTTTGGTTCTTGTTTTGTCTGTTCTTGAATTGGTTTAAGCTGCTCCACTCCTTGGACCCCTTTCTTCTTAAGTCTCACTGTGTTGTCGTCTAGGATTTCTAGACAATGTCAATCCGTTCATACTTCATACAGGTTTCACTGCAGTGGAAGTGGAAGTGGAAGGCTGATCTGGAGCCTTCACCCACACCCTTTGTCCCACCTTGAATGGCGAAGCAGGGGTAGACCTCCTCTCTACGTGGTTTTGACTCCGCCCTACTGCCGCTGCGTCAAAGGGGCGTTGATTTAGCTTTTCTGAGGGTGTGGATCTTCCAGCTCTGTTACGCCCATTCAATGCGGTTGCCATTTCCAGTATTCTAGTGCTCCAATCTTTGCCATTGGCATTTTTACCAATCCATCCTTTTACTAGTCCAATAGTCCATAGTAAAGGTCTTCCCATGTGACTGCAAACATTTTCCAGCATAACAACCACACTGTTGGCATTAGCTTTTCTGGCCAGTTGCACAAATACAAATCCAGACATTGAGTCCACAATTACTAGGTGATACTTTTTTCCTTTTTTACCTGTTACTCCTAGGGGACTTGCAACGTCCATGCAGATCAACCCCCAGGGCACAGTATGTGTTGGATCAGTGTGTTAGATCTTCGTGAGTTTCCTACTCTGTGTTTCCTCGTGTTCCGAAGAGAGTTCCATGCCTGCCTGTTCTTCGTGTTTTGTTAATTTGGACCTTGTAAATAAAACTTCCTGCACCAGAGAGTCTCACCAGTACTGCATTTGGGTCCTGCCTGCTCCCTGCGATGCCCGCACGTGACACTCCTGCCTGGCAGCGCCATCTGTAGCATCTCTTGTCTAGTGATATATTCAGTGTCTGGCTTCAGCCCATGTCCAAACTATCTTCATATTCCAAACTCTTCATCGTCTCAGGTCTCACTGCCGTTCTTCTAAACCTTTTTCACTTAATGCCACACATGCTGACCCTCACCTCCACTCCCTCCAATCTCTTCCCCATTGAATGGTTGACTCAATGTAATTAAACCAATGTGGTTCTCAACTTCAACATCTTACATCTTCAAATTGTTTCCTACCTTGCTTTCCTCAACACGCATGCATGTACACTATGTTAAAGTTGTATCAAACAAAAACAGAACAGTCACATCAAAGTAGAGTTGTTTAATGCTTATTTTTAGGGAGGTGACTGATTTTTTTTTTCATACAATTCCACACTGAAGTTCTAAACAGTTGAGTACAGGTTTCACAACTTCAGAATGATTTTAAAATTTTTGAAAAATATTGTTCAATATCACACACTTCTCTCACTTATTGATAAATGCCTAATTCCATTGAAACAGGGAAAACAGGAAGACATACATATGAATCTTAAACACATCAGTGTTGGGATTAAAAAAAAGAAACAAAATCAATGTTTCCCCTAAATACAGACACTGAATTGTCCTCTCTTTGATGCATCCCTGATTAAGTGCTATGTTCAGTAAACATGGTGTTTTTTTTTTTGTAATTTCATTGGAGTGTCAGACAAAATGGCAGATTCAGTGCTGATTTTTTTTTCTAAGAGGAAACAGATGAAGTGCAGTGACTGACTTCACCAAAAACCGAAAATACAACTAAGTCAGAGGAGGAAGAATAAACTGCACCTTTATGTCCAAAGTGTTTATGTATAAAAATATAAATGCCAACTCTGAGCACCAAATCCCATTGTTGCAGTGTATTTGTACAGGAATATTGAATGCTCATTTATTTCCAATAAAGACAATGTAACGTTGCCCCTGGAAACATGAATACATGTGAATGAAATTTGGAAAAGACGGCACAGAAACACGTCAGTTGTCAAAAACAGCTGCAAGTTGAAGACATTTCTCTAAAGAAGTGTCCGTTTGTAAACACTAACATAGTCATAAGTCGTAATTAAAAAAAAAAAACTTAAACCTATTCACATTTTCACAAATGACTACTAGTCACACTTTCTCCTGAATTCCACAGCAGAGGCATTTGTTTGAGATGCTGGGTGTATTCTGGTCTGGTTTATAACTGTTGGCAAATGCATATAAGCCATCGTTGGCTCACCAGTGATCAGAGATGTTTCTTGGATGTTAATGCCCATTTGTTCTTGTATTGTCATTTTTATGTAACTATAATTCTGCAGGTGATCAAATTAACATAAAAGTCACAAAAGTGGCAAAACAAAACAAATAATATATATATATAAATATATGCAAAATAGGAACATCAGTTATAACTATCCTTAATCTTTACTTATGTATTCCCTATGCATGTTATGCATCTCTTCTCTTTTTTTTTTTTTTTTTTTTTTGCACTTTTTCAGACTTACCCTGAATAAAACGTTGCTAGGAAAAGCAGGAGGTAGCAAAAACCTCCAAAAATTCTAACAAAAATGACTGGTCCGTCTTCTGGTATACAGTCCCACAAGTATAAAAACACTCCCTGGGAGACAGCAGTGACAGACAGTGTTGTGGAAATTTGTATATGATTTGGAGAAATCACCAGTCAACAGAGATTGCCTTGGATGGATTTAAAAGTATCTTGGCCAAGAGAGCCGAACCTAACTCTGTCTAATACAGCTGTTAGACTTATCTGGCCTCCTGTTAGGCGGGCTCTCTTTTATGTGGTTACATGGTTACGTAATGCAGCTGTTAGGTTTTGGTTTAAATAAAAGATACAAAAGTTAGACTTCAACTAGGTAAGGAAGTCCTCCATATATGGTCACAAAATCAATCATCTTGGTCCAAACCTGGTGAGGAGGACAAGTACTTCAGTCTGGTTAAAATCACACGTTCACTGAAAAATAAACAGCATATAAACGTACATATTTCATGCTTACAGACACGTGGGCGAGCCTGCAGGTGCAGCTAAGTAAGAAAAACAACTGTCTCTGTCACAATGAGCCATCGTCATGGCAGGAAGCAGGCAGGACCCAAATGCAGGACTGGTGCAGGTAGTTTATTTCAAAATTCAAAAAACCAGGACAGAAGCATATGCAAAGTCGAGCAGAGCTGAGAACAGGAACAGAGTTGAGCACAGCAACAGACTTGCTCAGGAACAGACTAGGAACAGCTGTAACAAAATGCTCGACACAACGCTGGCACGGACGATACAGCGCACACAAAGACAGCGCACACACGCCCACAAAGACAGCGCACACACGCACACAAAGACAGTGCACACACGCACACAAAGGCAGCGCACACAAAGACAGCGTACACAAAGACAGCGCACACACGCACACACTGATCCCACAAGGCCAGAGTGAGGAAACTGGGGGTGTGGCCACCGTCGCCTCCGGAACATCTGGAGGGGTGTCCGTCGTCAACGACTCCTGACCTTTTGGAGGAGTCATCGCTGCTGCTGCTGCCTCCCGAACCAATGGAGGAGTAACCGCTGCCACCTCACGAGCCACCGGAGGTGTGACCACCGCCGCCTCCGGAACCAACGGAGGTGTGGCCACCTCTGCCTCACGAGCCACTGGAGGGATGGCCACCGTGGCCCCCGGAAACAC
>NC_024327.1:9748595-9749250 GCF_000523025.1 Cynoglossus semilaevis | reverse complement strand
CGCACACAAAGACAGCGCACACAAAGACAGCGCACACACACACACAATGATCCCACAAGGCCAGAGTGAGGAAGAGAGGTATATATGCAGGGAGCACCAGGTGACACAAATGAGGCTAATTGCAAACACACAGGTGAGTATAATGACATAGATTACCCCACACAGCAGACAGCAGGAACAGGAAACAGACAAACCTGACAGTACCCCCCTCCCAATGGACGTCCTCCGGACGTCCAAAAGCCTACCACCAACTCTCTGGGTTGGGTGGGTGGGACAGGACTGGGTGCAACACCGAAACACAGAATTACATGAACTGAAAACAAGGCCTATTCAAAAAACATCAAAAAACTAGGCCCAAGGGGAAAAAAAGGAAAAAAAATTTTTTTTTTCTGTACCTTGGTCTAGGGAACTTGTGTCTTTGGTAAGGAGTCCCTCTCCTAGACCAAGGCATACCAAAAGTCATAGAGTCTCCCCCAGCAGAACCAAGAACTGCTGAGGGAGCGTCAGCCACAGAAACCGGAGCTGCCGAGGGTGCAATGTCCTCATACACCCCCAGAGGCGTGACGTCCTCAGGCACCTCCGGAACCACTGGAGGATTAATTACTGCCGCCTCCCAAACCACTGGAGGTGTGGGCACCGGCGGCTCCCAAACAAC
>NC_024327.1:9744547-9746677 GCF_000523025.1 Cynoglossus semilaevis | reverse complement strand
AACCTTCCTGCAGGTGGTGAGTCCACTGGAAGGTACCAACCGCCCTAACTGGGATTCGAACTTGCCCAGGAGGTGAACCCTGGGGTTCCACACCAATGACAGAGACATTGCCTCTGGGCCAAAGCGCCACCTGGTGCAGGTAGTTTATTTCAAAATTCAAAATTCCAAAAACCAGGACAGAAGCATCCCCAAAGTCGAGCAGAGCTGAGAACAGGAACAGAGTTGAGCACAGCAACAGACTTGCTCAGGAACAGACTAGGAACAGCTGTATCAAAATGCTCGACACAACGCTGGCACGAACGATACAGCACAGACACACTCACACAATGATCCCACAAGGCCAGAGTGAGGGAGAGAGGTATATATGCAGGGAGCACCAGGTGAGTGTGATGACACAGATTACCCCACACAGCAGACAGCAGGAACAGGAAACAGACAGACCTGACAGTCTCAAGGTCACAATACTACAAGTGTAGCACAAGCAATTTGTTTGCACATAATCAATACATTTCCAAAACAGAATACAAGATAATACTCTTAAAAAGTAAATAAATAAGTAAAAAGTTTCAGTAGGATCTAGGGTAGCTAGGGTGCCCGATAGGTAGATCGTGGTCTACCAGTAGATTGCAAACTAATATATTCTGTATTGTATAGTACAGTGACCATATACTGTAAGAATTTAATCAAACTGTGCCATACAACTATATGCATAATACCTTACCCCAACATGTAATGTATATGTAATGTATGTTGGGTAAATATATATTTATTTTTTCAATGTAGGTAGATCAATTTAACACCCTGTGTTTACCAAAACAGTAGCACTCTTTATCATTAACAATAAGAGTAACAACTGTCACACCTGTGCTGTTCCAGTCTGCTGTTAATGGTTGAACAGATGAGGTCACAGTCTTTCTCCAGCTGGTCCAAGTCTTCTGAACTGCCTGGTTGATGGTTTCCTCGATGGTCTGACAAACTCTATCAATCTGGTTTACCCATCTGCTGGGCTAAAAACAACAAAGGCCACTAGGGTTATTGGATTTAGAAATAAAAAAAATGCAACAGTCCTGAATATTTTGTACAATAAACATCTGAAAAGCCCCATCCATCCATCCATCCATCCATTTATCCATTTTCATCCGCTTATCCGTTACCGGGTCGCGGGGGCAGCAGTCTCCACCCAAATCACATTGCACCGTACCAACCCCCCTAAACCTTCCTGCAGGTGGTGAGTCCACTGGAAGGTACCAACCGCCCTAACCGGGATTCAAACTTGCCCAGGAGGTGAACCATGGGGTTCCACACCAATGACAGACATTGCCTCTCTAGTGATTATGGCAAAAATAAACAGACACACAAATCCAACATGCAGTGTGAAGACTGAGGAGGGGTGTACTGTAGATCACAGGGTGATGCAGCAGTAACTCAGGACTGAAGCTGCTGTTGTCAAAGGTAGTCTCTCCCCGTCATCACACTGCATTATCAATCATCTGGTTCAAGGCCATTGAGAGCCACTGACCAACCTGAGCTGGAAAAAATTCATTCAAGTATAATCAATGTCTGCTCTGACCCCAAGGAGAAGGGCTTTAAATCCAGCACCAAGAACTGAGACGTGAGGAAAAAGGTGACCATGGGCCTGATGTATCAAAGTTGCATAAGCACAGAAAGTTGCTAATGTAGCAGGTTCAAGGTCAAGAGCTGGCTCGTTCTTCATATCACAAATATTTATTGACATCTCTTTGTCTGAAACATACAGAAAATAGCCATGAGGCAACAGCACAGGGCAATGTTCTTTCTCCAGCGCTGAGTTACTTACTTCTACTCTATTGGCTGGGGTGCTATTAACCTAGGCTTTGCATTTCTGTTGTACCGCTGCCACCTAGTGGACTGGCTGGTGTAGTCAGAAATATCACAAACTGACTGCATGAGTTCTGTATTACCTTAACAGAAAACCCAGTGTTTAACCTCTCTTCTTTTCACCAGTCAATCGTATTGTACTGAGGCCGCTACACTTACGCCCTTTTCTACGCTCACATTCAGATGTATCAAAACTGAAATGAGCGTAGAAATGGGCGGTGCCTCCTGTACAAACCTTGCGCATGGACAAAAAAGTTGGTTACACCCTTTTCT
>NC_024327.1:9743719-9744447 GCF_000523025.1 Cynoglossus semilaevis | reverse complement strand
GGTGGTAAAACCTTACCACGACAGTATCCGTTCACCACAGTCAACTGCCCGCTTTCATTGTCAATTATTGCGCTGCGGATTTCACTTCCCACAGAAAATGAACTAAATACAAACAAAACTACAAGAGCATTTAAAATTCTCTCGACTAACATCTTGTTTTGCTTGAACGCCATGTTTGCGCTAATAAACAAATCACGTGACGACGCGGCTGCCTGGTCACCTGATCATAAACTTTCAGAACAAAAGTCTTTCTCGTCTGTTTTACTCCGTGAAATAACACAAGAAATAAATACACAAAGTATTTATTTTAAATTTATAACTAGACCATAACAATAAGATGTGTTTAAAGGATAAAATTTACCTAAACTATTTAATGGTGTTTTGATAAATGTATATATATATATTGGTTTTTATATACATAATAACAATTATGAGCTTTTTAGGTATAACAATGAAGCTAGCTAAAATGCTACAACATCCATCCATCCATCCATCCATCCATCCATCCATCCATCCATCCATCCATCCATCCATCCATCCATCCATCCATCCATCCATCCATCCATCCATCCATCCATTTTCAGCCGCTTATGCGTTACCGGGTCGCGGGGGCAGCAGTCGCCACCCAATTCACATTGCACCGTATCAACCCCCCCCCCAAACCTTCCTGCAGGGGGGGAGTCCACTGGAAGGCACCAACCGCCCCCCCCGGGGACTAAACATCCCCA
>NC_024327.1:9740561-9742708 GCF_000523025.1 Cynoglossus semilaevis | reverse complement strand
TAGCAAGGTGCTGAGCATCGAAGGATCCTTAAACTTTCAAAATAAAACATCTACTAGACTCTATTCTGTTTGTATCAGAATCTGAATGACTTTTATTTTAGAATATTGCCAGATTATCCTTAAATAAAGAAAGTAAACAGATATGGTCTATTTTCTGGATTTTCTTTCAATGAAGTAAATTAATAAAAATTAAGTAAATTTTATCACTGTGTCCCACTGTGGCTCGGTACCAAATGACCTATGGACTGGTACTGGACACAGACCAGGGGTTGGGGACCCCTGATCTATACAGTCTTCCAGTTACAACCAGCCCTTCAAGGGAAACCGTATTGCTGATGTGACCCCCGGTGAAAATGAGTTTGACACCCCTGTCGTAGGAGGTGTAAAGCCAGTACTTTCTGATATCTGTTATCTGTAGAGCATGACCTGTAAAAATGGGCCAACAAGAACCTCTCACTTTTTAATACACACAGTCAACTTAAATGTCTGAAGTATGTGGCAGGAACTGGAGACTTGATTTGCCTGAAAAGCAACAGTCTATGGATCATAGCCAACAAGGAGAAATTTAATATAAATGAGCATGGTCACAGTATGTGACTACGTATTTACAAAACAACTTTAAAGTATCATATACTGATATTATTTTTATATGATCTATAACAAAACAGAAACATTAAATTAAACACACACCTTGGCATCTTGTTTGGT
Organism: Cynoglossus semilaevis; assembly: GCF_000523025.1. Taxonomy (NCBI): domain Eukaryota; kingdom Metazoa; phylum Chordata; class Actinopteri; order Pleuronectiformes; family Cynoglossidae; genus Cynoglossus; species Cynoglossus semilaevis. The sequence goes on along the minus strand of NC_024327.1, from coordinate 9,742,000 downwards.
GAGGAAGTCAACAAATCCAAATCCTCTATAGTTCCCAGAGCCAGCGGCTTTATTTGGAAGACGAATTGTCTTCAGTTCTCCAAATGTACTGAAAGGATGACAGGGACAAAATTACAGCATGGACAAACAGAATAATAATAATCTTATGGATTGAGCTTTTTAACTCATTAATTATAATAAAACAACGGGTTTGTCACCAACCAGAAGAGTCCTCGGATTTCTCTGACAGTGGCCTGGAAGGGAACATTGTGCACCAGGATCTTGGATCCTGTATGTTTCTTGTCTACCTGCTTCTTCTTACGGGTCACTTCTGATGTTCTGCACCAAAGTGGGAAAAATGTTTTGTGATTATACAGTAAATTGCTCAATCATTAACACATTTGAGGTGAAGGATGTTATAATAAAACCTAACAGATTTGTTTTTTCATAAAAAGCTATTCACTACTTAAAAAATATTGAAAGATAACAATATATTTCTAGAGGAATGTTTACCTTGCAGCCCTTTCAGAAATCTTAAGCTCTAACTTGTGATCATCCACAGTGCAGCTCTAGAGAGAAAAAGAAAGAGACATCTACTGAAAATCCAACTAAAGCAATTGTTGAACTGAATATTAGTTTGTGTGATTTACATTGACAAATAATAGTCATATCTTTGTCAAATTAGACTTTTCTTTGCTTGAGCAATGCCTCGAAAGTGTTCTTCTAGCAGGAGACGATTACTTTTATTTATCTCATGATGTAAATGACCTATAGAGCAGCCGAAGTACAAGGAAGCAATTTTATTTTGCATCCATCCATCCATCATCAACCGCTTATCCGGGGCCGGGTCGCGGGGGCAACAGTCTGAGCAGGGACACCCAGACTTCCCTCTCCCTTGACACTTCCTCCAGCTCTTCTGGGGGGACCCCAAGGCGTTCCCAGGCCAGCCGAGCGACGTAGTCGCTCCAGCGTGTCCTAGGTCTTCCCCTGGGTCTCTTCCCAGAGGGACGGCACCCGAGCACCTCCCGAGGGAGGCGTACGGGGGGCATGCGATGTAAATGCCCAAGCCACCTCAGCTGACTCCTCTCGATGTGGAGGAGCAGCGGCTCTAATTCGAGCTCCTCTCGTGTGACAGAGCTCCTCACCCTATCTCTAAGGGAGCGCTCTGCCACCCTGCGGAGAAATCTCATTTCAGCCGCTTGTATCCGGGATCTCGTTCTTTCGGCCATGACCCAAAGCTCATGACCATAGGTGAGAGTAGGAACGTAGATTGACATGGCCTCCCCGAACTTATCCCAGACCCGGGTTTTTGCTTCCGCGACTACCCGAGCCGCTGTCCACTTGGTCTGCCTGTACCCGTCGGCTGCCTCAGGAGTCCCACAAACCAACCAGGCTCGGGAGGACTCCTTCTTTAGGTTGAGGACTTCCCTTACCTCCAGTGTCCACCCCCGGGGTCGGGG
>NC_024327.1:9738137-9740075 GCF_000523025.1 Cynoglossus semilaevis | reverse complement strand
ACAGGACGATGGAATCCCCGGGAGGAGCACTGTCCAGTACCCCTCCCAGTGCCTGCAAGAAGGCTGGGTATTCTACACTGCTATTCGGCCCGTAGGCCGAAACAACAGTGAGACACCTATCCCTGACCCAAAGGCACAGGGAGGCGACCCTCTCGCTCAGTGGGGAGAACTCCAACACACGACTGGCAAGCTGGGGAGCTATAAGTAAGCCTACGCCAGCACGCCGCCTCTCACCGCGAGCAACTCCAGAGTAGAAGAGAGTCCAGCCTCTCTCAAGAAGTAGGGTCCCAGAGCCCAGGCTGTGCGTGGAGGTGAGCCCGACTATATCTAGTCGGTTTCGCTAAACCTCCCGCACGAGCTCAGGCTCTTTTCCCCTCAGCGAGGTGACATTCCATGTCCCCATAGCCATAGCCATAGAGTGGTTGTCCAGGGATTGGGCCGTTGGGGTCTCCGCCCACAACACCCAAATCACAAGGCACCGGCCCCTTGTGGGCCTTCCAGCGGGCACTGGAAAGCGGGCTCACGTCGCTTGTTCGGGCTGAGCCCGACCGGGTCCCGTGATTTAGCAGTGTTGGAGGACATGTTTATGAACCTTTTGTCACTGCAAGGTGTTATTACAAAGGAAGTGGACCTTGGGGTCCAGCCAACAACAGGGGGTTATGTAGATCAAAGGGAGTGGACGAATCCTTGAACAATGAGGGATTCCCTGTAAAGATATAAATCAGGAATCTTCCCACTGTTCCCAGGGAATAGAGGTGTTTTGGAAACAACAGTGAGTCGTAAATTCTACACCTGGGAAGACCTTTGTAGTGTATATCTGTGTCTTATCGGCTTCTTGCTTTCAGACTTAAACCAATGTGAAAACAACTGAAATCTAACAATCACTTGCAGTACACAGATAATTCAACAGGGGATAGTTATTCACTCATTAGCGGGCCTTCCAGTGACACGACAAGATGCCATGACTCAAGATTTGGACACAGGTGTTTTTGAACAAGAACTTTGCCAAGTTTGAAAAGGTTAAGTTGAAAAAAACATCAATAGGAATAGTTACCGGGTTTATGCAACGTGAAAATACCTAAAATTTCATAATCTATGTTTTAGTAAAACTGTTGAAAATGATGTATCAAATTTGATACAGCAGGTATATAAGGTCTGGTAACTTTAAATCAGTCATCTGTCATTTTATTGTATTTCATGAATAATAAATAACAGATTTTATTTTTAAATTACGTAATTTGGTACATTTAGAGTAAAAAAAGATATGTAACTTGCTGTATTATATTATATATTAATATCATATTATATATATTATAATACCCATCAATCCATTTTCATCCGCTTATCCATTACCAGGTCTCCATGACCACCACCCAAATCACATTGCACCGTACCAACCCCCCTAAACCTTCCTGTGGGTGGTGAGTCCACTGGAAGGTACCAACCACCCTAACCGGGATTTGAACTTCCTCCGTTAGATAGGACTGTAAAAAAAATGCTGTTAGTTCATACCCCAGTTTCCCAACATACAAAGAATTCAAATAAAGATCAAATAAAGATCTGATAAAATAAAAAAATCAAATAAGAGATCTCAAAGTTTTAAAAGTTTTACTTGCAGCAAGGAGTGCAGAACAATGATTACATTCAGAACTGCACTGAGGAACTCCTCAGTGCTCAAAGCTTAAATACAGTTTTTTTTTTACGCACAAACTTCAATGGTCAGTACCTTAACCCTTTACAGCCATGTGGTGTTCTCGCGCAACTTCTGAGCACTGATTGGTAAAGACTGCTTCAAACAAGGATTATCCACCAATGGGAGCTATGTGGAAATGCTGTAGTTAATCAAGTCAGATAAGACCATGCAGTTCGGATGTTTTTCTCTCTTTGTCTTTTGTTGATCTTCCGTCGGTCTCCTTATTTGGGCAAAGAAACCAGTTC
>NC_024327.1:9723292-9725992 GCF_000523025.1 Cynoglossus semilaevis | reverse complement strand
TCTTTCCCTCCCAAGACCTTTGATTCTCAACTCTCTCTGTAAAAACATTAAAAAAGATCATCCATTGGATGTAATTGGCTTCACAAAGCCCTGGGTTCCCCCTCCTCCCCTGGTCCTGTCCTCCGCCTATGGCCCTGGTTTCTTCTGAGAAAGGCCAAGTGTTTTTGTCCAGTAAATACCACAGAGCAGAGACAAAAAGACGTCTTTAAAATGCAGTCTACAATCCATTACACATATTCCCCCTGCATATCTATTCAGAAATCATTCATTAGAAAACATTTAACGTCACAGTGAATTTCACACGAGGCAGTCGAAACACAATAGAGGAGATTTGGCCTATTTTGGGGTGAGGAGTTGGGGAGGGGGCTGGCTGTGGTGGTGAGCAGCATTTGTCTGATCTGAGAACCTCTGAATCAGGGCCATCTTGAGACAACGGGCAGGACTAAATAGTGCAGTAATGATGTATGCACCGCTGCTTGCTGTGACACTCATTTAGTTTGCACTGAAGGCCAACAATAGAGGCTTGTTCTTAGCAATCCTGAGCTGCAATTTGGACTTCATTACTCTGCTCACACTCTGGGCCCCATAGAAGGAGAGAGGAGGTTGGTCAGATGAGAGGGTATTTTTTTCTTCCACCTGTCGGTTCCATATCCCCAATCCTCACCCCTCTGTCCCCAATAATACCCCTCACCCCGTGTCCCTACCACTAACCCCAACCAACCCCCTTCCCACAGCCCCCACTGCACTCACCCACCCACTTTAAGCCAATGAGACAGGTGAACAATATCATTGAAGGAACTCTTTTTTGGACGTCAGAATCAATCTGTCAAATGTAATGGTAGTGTTGCTGGTGTGGGGTATCTGTGACGCCCCCTTTCTTCATGGGAACAAACTTCTCTGGGTGCAGCACAAGCAGACAATATGCAGGGACAGCGTGACTTAGGGATCTGCCATACAGTATTATAAGTAATAACATGAACAGATAAGCCCCTGTCAGGAGCAGGGATAATGAATTCAGTGCTGATAATAATACCAAAGTTTTTGCTTTTCATTCACTACGCTGAAAAAATCTAAGGGCTTGGTTGGTCTCCATTCAGGGTTCCTCTGGTGTCCTGCAGGTATTTCTATTCAAGAAATGTGTCTGCGGCATGCAGAGGTGCTTCCAATGACTCTGTCCCAGAAAGGCTGAACACTGAATGGGCGTTCAGGCTCTCTTGTGCAGACAGACAAGAAAAAACACCCTGAAGTTTTCTCTCATGCATGTTTTATATTATCAGCCTGTATAATACAAACCCAGTCCTGGACTGTAATGTTGCCGGGTCATAATTAAACCATTGACGGCCCAATTTGATGCGGGGGGGTATAATGTAATGGTAAAGAATCCACCCAGCCATTGTCAGATCAGGTGAATTGATTTGCTACCTCAGAGCTCAACCAATTGTATCTTAATTAAGAGATCGTCCCTTGTCTCGGTCTAGAGCAGGGATCGGCAACCCAAAATGTTCAAAGAGCCATATTGGACCAAAAAATTAAAAGCCTTATATGAAGGCAACACAGCTGTAAGTGTACATCTTACACTTAGAGCTGTGTTATACACTGTGTATAAAAAAACTATAGTGTGTTGTATATTTATAAAATCAATGAACTGCTGCAGAGAACAGAGAATTGTATTTCTGCATGTAACAAAACACTTTGAACTTGGAAAAAAGACACATGGTTGATGCTTATTTTCACAAAATATTTGAGTCCTCCTTGTATTTAGGAAATAAAAATCCAAACTTAAATTATCCACCCGCAGCGAACCAAAAATGCCGTTTGCTTCTGAGTTTCATCATTTTATCACATGTACTGCAGCGTGCAGTCATATATATATATATATATATATATATATATACTGTATATATAGTATGTGGAAAATAATAGCCAGTAAAATGCATCTGCGTATTAGGGCTGTAAGACGTCACCTTCATCTTCATTGTAAGCTGACGCCTGTGAGACGTGAGCAATGTTTGTTTTTAATATAGTTCATGTGGGAGAAGACCTGGTCACATACAGTATGTATGTAGATCCGAAGATTGCCAAATGCAAATCTTTTCATGTTCATGTAAATGTCGAGGATAACATTCCATGGTTCGAACACTAGTTTGTCCAGTTTGGGAAGATCACTCCATTTGCGATTCTGAGCAAGAACGAACCAGTCTCTTCAGCAGTGAAAGCAAATGAATCTGCCCACGTAGCATTAAACGTTCTGGTTTCTTCAGAAACTTAGGTGTAGGTGCGGGATAAATCCGCGCTGCCAGATATGTGCCGGGTGTTGCACATCGGCTGATATAACGCGTATCTTGAGCGACAAAAAAACTATGTTACAAGATTATCATAATCTTCAAATTTAGAATTATATTTAAAAAAGAACAAACTAAAATAAAAAATACATTTTAATTAAATACTCATTATTTATTTTCCAAAGTCACAGGGAGCCACAACAGAAGGGTGAAAGAGCCACATGCGGCTCTGGCGCCGCGGGTTGCCGCCCCCTGGTCTAGAGTGTCAGTGTTGCCTGAGACGGTGTGACCTCATTGGTGTAAGGAGTGAAGATCGCTTGAAATGAAGGGAGGGAGAGAAGGGGGAGAAGCAAATAAGTAACATGAACAGTTCTCTACCTCTCCGGGGGGGGGGGGGGGGGGGCTCGTGGTGCGCCCG
>NC_024327.1:9721672-9723231 GCF_000523025.1 Cynoglossus semilaevis | reverse complement strand
CGCCCCCCCCCCCCCCAACACACACAATTGTCAGAAAAGCTTAAAAAAAATAAATTTCTTTGCCTGGCTGCACAACCTATAACAGCCCAACACCCACTTTAGGAACCATTGTTATAGAGTAACATCAAGGCTAAAATCTGCTGTGCTCCAGTAGCCATCAAGTCTCACAGATAAATCATGGTCAATGTTAAATGTTGACTGAAACACCCTGAAGACAGACAGGACAACAGTTAACTATGAAAAAGTATTTATAAAAATAAAGATTAACACCCAAACCTGCATTTTTGATGCAGGAGCTCAGTGAGACTGAAACAAACCCCTTCCCGCCAAAAACGTTAGTCCAAACCGAAGTGTACCCCTGTGTCTGCTTGCATGGAGACAATCATTGGACCTGTAAATGTAGATTTGACAGGAGTCCAGATTGATTATCACTGACAAAAACAAAAGCATGTTCACTGTCCTCTCTGTAGACTCTACATAATTTTGATTTCTCCATGGTGGTAAGATGATGGTGATGATGCATCAAGGCCTGTGAGCAACTGCTCCTTCCCATCATCCTACCCCAGTCTCAGGCCGCAGTAGGCCAGGTACTTAATCATTCATGTCATGGGAGGTGGAGAGATGGAGATCTTATTCAGTGCTCACCTGAGTATCTACTGCTCGACTGAGTGTAACATAACGACACAGAAACACGATCCAAACTGTAACAGTCCGTCTTTCCCTTTCTTTTTCTATGTCTAATAACTGGTCTCTGATTGGATGGATATATTGCCGTTAATAATCAGCTGCCAATTAACAAGATGGTGCTAATGCTGACGGCAGCAGCCTTCTGGTCGCTCTGCAGCACTAATCCGTTTTCACCACTTTCGCTTTACTTTTCTTACTTTTTCTTTACTCCTCTCACGGTGTACTACTATTAAATGTATCCGATGGATAACGGCAATCTTAAAACGGCAACCGGAGCCAGTTCTCTCGTCTATTCAAGGGACGAGCTCTGAGGACAACTACGCACAACATACCGGCAGAGATAAAGAGGAGATACAGAGGATGCAGAACCGGGGCGAAAGTAAAGGCGAAGATAGCGGATGAACGGAGGCGTTTCAAACCATCGATTCCTTGATTCATCATGGGCATTGTAAACTCTATTTCCAATAAGATGGACGAGCTTTCCGCACTGTACAACCAGCGGATATACCGGGAGTAGGGGTGGGCGGATCGATCCAAATATCGATATTATCGATACTAAGCAAGTACTTGGATCGGATCGATACTATTGTCCTGGGATCGATACTTCGCTCCTCCACCAATTTCCTCAAAGCGCCGCTTCTCTGCGCAAATAGCGCACCCCCCTCTCTCTCTCGCCCAGCGCCCCCTGCTACTCTCTGAGTCTCTGTCTGAGTGAGTGACTCAGGCACACTTTTAGCTCCTCCCCCTACCTGGCCACTGGCCTGCTGCATCCTGCCTGCCAGGCAGAGAGGGCGACGGGAGAGTGAGAGCAGCCGGAACCTAAAGCAATGGCAGAGCCAAACAAGAAGCGGGGCGCGGTGTGGACTTTTTTT
>NC_024327.1:9717368-9719078 GCF_000523025.1 Cynoglossus semilaevis | reverse complement strand
GCCTGTTCATCTTCACGGAGACTTGGCCTACTGACAGCGTAACCAATGTTAATGTGGACCTGCAAGGATTTACAGCAGTGAGAGACGACAGGGACACAAAGGTATGCGGGAAGAGCAAAGGTGGGGGACTCATTATATAGTGGTATGAAAAAGTTTCGGCACCCCTGATCATTTTCAAGATTTTCCTTTATGTATCATTGGTTGTTCGGAACAGCAATTTCAATTAAAATATCATATACCAAAGAAACACAGTGATATTTAAGAAGTGAAATCCAAATCTAAACAAAAACTCAGACCAGTTCTTATTGAGGATCAGGAGGTGGAGGTCGTGGAGACCTATAAATACCTTGGGCTGTGGTTGGACAACAAGCTGGACTGGGCACACAACAGTAGGCAGCTGTACAAGAAGGCCCAGAGTAGTAGCAGTCTGCAGTTGCCAGTGTCGTACGCTGTGGTGTGCTGGGGAGCAGCACATCAAAGAAGGACTTACACAGATTGGAGAAGCTGATCAGGAATCTAGCTCTGTGGTGGGCATCAAACTGGACCCTCTGGTGACAGTGGCAGAGATGAGAACACTTGGCAAACTGCTCACCATCTTGGACAATGCCACTGATCCACTGCACACTGTCATCAGCAATCAGAGGAGTCTGTTCAGTGACAGGCTCCTCCTTCTGAAGAGCAGGACCAATATACTTAAAAACTCCTTCATCCACTGGGCAATTAAACTGCCCTACTGTCCTACTAGTGACTATTAACATGTATATGTTTTTGTATACGTGTATAAATATGTTCGCGCAATGCTAATGTATGTGTATGTCTGTACATGAGTATGCACATTTAGATTACTAAATACTGTATATGTATGTGTGTGTGTGTGTGTGCATACAGACGTGGACAAAGTTGTTGTTGGTACCCTACCCTGTTAAAGAAAGAAAAACCCACAATAGTCACTGAAATAACTTGAAACTGACAAAAGCAGTAATAAATAAAAAAATACTGAAAATTAACTAATGAGAATCAGACATTGCTTTTGAATTGTGGTTCAACAGAATCATTTTAAAAAACAAAATAATGAAACTGGCCTGGACAAAAATGATGGTACCCCTAGAAAAGATTGAAAATGATTTAACCATAGGCACATGTTAAACTAAGGTGTGTCCTGTAATTAACATAACAGGTGTCTTCAAACTTTAATCAGCCAGTCTGTCTATTTAAAAGGTGAAAAGTAGTCTCTGTGCTGTTTGGTATCGTGGTGTGTACCACACTGAACATGGACCACAGAAAGCTAAGGAGAAAGTTGTCTCAGGAGATTAGAAAGAAAATTATAGACAAGCATGTTAAAGGTAAAGGCTATAAGACCATCTTCAAGCAGCTTGATGTTCCTGTGATGACAGTTGCACATATTATTCAGAATTTAATGGTCCATGGGACTGTAACCAACCCCAAGAGGAAAATTGAAAAGACGGATAACACGAATGGTATCCAAAGAGCCCAGAACAACTTCCAAAGAGATTAGAGGTGAAAAAAAAAGCGAGACTGGAATTTGACCACCAGACTGAGGAACAGCTTCTTCCCTGAAGCTGTGAGACTGTTGAACTCCGGTGTAACCCCCCCTTCCCCCACATTGACTCCGCCAACACCCCTCCCCCCACAACCACCCCACAAACAGAAAATATGTGGTGGCCTGCACATTGTCTCACAACTATTGTC
>NC_024327.1:9707117-9714239 GCF_000523025.1 Cynoglossus semilaevis | reverse complement strand
GTATGTAGGTCAAGGGTCAATGAGCTTACGAAACAATTTTTGTGTTCCAATAATTAGTGCCAAAGGTATTCAAATCAATAGGGTGCCCAAATTTATGCACCTGCCTACTTTTGTTTAAGTAATTATTGCACACTTTCTGTAAATCCTATAAACTTCATTTCACTTCTTAAATATCACTGTGTTTGTTTGCTATGTGATATATTTAACTGAAATTGCTGTTCCGAACAACCAATGATACATAAAGGAAAATCTTGAAAATGATCAGGGGTGCCCAAACTTTTTCATACCACTCTATATGTAGGTGGATATATATATATAGCAATGGTTAACAATGATATAATTGAAATATAATAATAAATAATAATTGAGATTGCCATCAACAACACCATACACGGCAACAATAATTACCTACTAATCTACTAACATCCACTGTTCAGGTTTCCCATTTTCATTGACAAGTGTGCTGCTACTCATTGATTGTATTTTACCTATTTGTGTGGCTTGTATTTTTACTGTACTGTTTTTTTGGTGCTTTACTGCTGCTGGAGCCTAAATTTCCCAAAGAGAACTCCTGAGGGATTAATAAAGTGCTATCTATCTATCTATCTATCTAGCTATCTATCTATCTATCTAGCTATCTATCTATCTATCTATCTATCTATCTATCTAGCTATCTATCTATCTATCTAGCTATCTATCTATCTATCTAGCTATCTATCTATCTATCTATCTAATTAGTCTGTGTGAAGACATAGGCCAAGGGGAACACTGTTGTTTAGAGCTGCTAGTGCTAAATGTTACTGTGTTGATGCCCAAATGTAATTACCTACAATTGTGATTGGGTGAAAACCATTATGAGATAACAGAGTCTCTAGTTGAAGCTCACGTGATAGTGCTCAAATGGTGGGCATTGGAGTATTTAGTGGTACGGTGTTAATGAAGAATAATGGACATTGACCTCAGTATGATCCAGACTGAGAACATTGACAGGTGTGGACATCATCTCTTAGAACTAAATGGCCTTTAAGCTCAACCTAAAAGTGCTGGGGTTTTTTGGCAACAGCTATAGAATGGAAGTCATGTCTATCCATCATAGACAATATGTTTCTAACTATCCATCCATCCATCCATTTTCATCCGCTTATCCATTACCGGGTCGCGGGGGCAGCAGTCGCCACCCAAATCACACTGCACCGTACCAACCCCCCGAACCTTCCCGTGGGTGATGAGTCCAATAGAAGGTACCAACCGCCCTAACCGGGATTTGAATTTGCCCAGGAGGTGAACCCTGGGGTTCCACACCAATGAGACATTGCCTCTGGGCCAAAGCGCCACTGTTTCTAACTATTGATGATGAAATCATTGGATTCTTTAAGGATCAGCACATTAAGATTCCTGATGGAATCCTCACAATTTATCTGGCCATAGAGCTACACTTGGCGTGAAGGATTAAATGTGACTTGGGGATTAGGTTTCTCCTCCACCTGTGTGTAGATGAGTATACAGGTGGAGTTCAACCGAGGCTGTACAGGTTTACCTGGTTGAAACTTAGATTAACCCTTGTAAGGTCCTTACATTATGTCTTTGTGTGTGTGTGTGTGTGTGTGTGTGCGTGCGTGCGTGAGTATGCGTGCGTGTGCATGTTCCTGTACTGCATGACTTGTGCCAACTTTTCCTCATATTCATTAATACTCATATTCTGGGACGAGATGAAAATCATTGCAAGGACAAACGGTGTGTACAAAAATGCGAAGGACCGCACAAGCGTTAACAGAAGCTAGCATTCACTAATGGTACGGATTTGAGCAAATTTTAAAGTGTCAGTCCTAAAACCCATGAGCTTCTTAGACCATGACTACAAACAAGCAATGCAGGTCTTTCATGGCACAAATAAGTAAAACAACTAGTTATCAAACCACCTGAGCTTTTTGGGATGGGATGTGACTCAGAGGTAAACTTGTTTTTGTCCCAAGATTTGGAGTCTGTTGCAGGAGTCAGAGAGATCTGTTGTTTGTTCTATTCTGCTCAAGTATTTAACCATCTCTTATATAGCACTGATAGACAGTAAAAATAAAACTGGGGAGGAGAAATTAGTCTGTAATGTTAGAACCACATTGCCTCTATGCTGTGTCGTGGTAAGGTTTTACCACCCCGGATTCGTTGATCAACCTTTAACCCTCACGTAAAAGAATTTTACAAAGTATAAAGAAAAGACAAAAATCGTTGCTCGAGTTCACCTGTGCACAGGGAGGATCCAGCGGCGAGTCAGAGGATCGACTGCTGAATTCTGAATTCTCCACAAACTCAGGCTCGTTTTATTAACACACACACACAGGGGTGGTACACATCAGGCAATACAGACATCATGCATTGATACATCTTTTGTTACCATATTTAGTAATGACTCATTCTTACTCACTCACTCTCCTTTTCGTGTGTCTGCGTCTTCTAGTTTTAATATTAAGCAGCATGTTTATATTTTAGGCAGGTTATATGTTTTAGCACATCTCTTATGATCTTTTAAAACATGATTATATATGTTGCATACTTCTATAAAATATGAACACATGAATACATTTCATCCACAATCCGTAGTAGTAGCAGGAACTGGCTCTTTTTTGCGAGGCTGCCGAACATTGTGATCGGCAATTGCTTCCACTGCTTCTTTTTCCAGTCGAAGAGTAGCTTGTAGGCAGTGTGTGTTACATCTTCCGGGCTTGGGGCTACAGCTGTGTTAATCAATCTGGTCATTAATGATCAAAGACAGGGGATACAACAACATCCACAAAGGGTGAGAATGGACGCAAACACCGCAAGAGATACAAGTACTGAGGTGACCAGACCCCTGTGATAGCTAGTTTACACAAGGCCCATGCAAAAATGGCAAGAAAAATACACCAGCCTGCAATACACAATGTTAATTTGATAAGACTCATCTGCAAGATGTCTTCTTTCTTGAGGTGGTAGCTTGGCACGCTACATGTAGGAGAGGAGCGCTATTTCACCTCCTCCCGGATGGAGTTCTTCTCTTCGGACTCCAGGGGTGGACTACCCTAGAGTCTTGGATCACTACCAGGGGATTATTCTGCCCCTTTGTCGGTAGGATCTGTCTCCGAGTCAGCCGACTCGGTGTTCTGTTCTTGGAGGTTTCTCTGAATGTCGATCAGGGAGCGTTGTGGTTCCTCAGCTGCTGCACACTGGCTCCAATGAAACCAAGTGTCTCCTTTTCCTTTCAGGCGTACTGCGTGGGTTGTTCTTTCAGTTACCTGGAATGGACCTGTCCAGCGTGGTTCCGACCACTTTCTTTTGATGACTCGGAGCAGAACCCACTCTGCCTCTGGAGGTGTTGTGCCTTTTCCTGCGGTCTGCTGGTCCTTCACCTGTTTTGAAAATGTAGACACCAAACCCTGCAGTTCGTGGAAATAAGCTTTAGAAGTTAGATCTTGATCATCATTTTGGGTGAGAGGGAGTTTGGAGTGTGGGCCGGGAAACGCTCTCCCTGTTTGTAACTCATGTGGTGTGAACCCTGTGGAGTGGTTGACTGAACTTCTTATTGACATTAAGGCTAACGGTAGGGCGTCTAGCCAATTCATTTTGGTCTGTGCACAGATTTTAGCCAATTTGTTTTTTACCGTTTGATTCATTCTTTCAACTTTGCCCTGTGACTGAGGATGATAGACTGTACCAAAAGAGTGTTTTAGTCCCAACATCGCCTCCACCTGTTGGAGGTCATTGTTCTTAAAATGAGTCCCGTTGTCTGATCTTACTTTTTCTGGGAATCCATACCTTGGTATATAGTGGTTTACCAGGAATTTTATTACCGACTTACCATCCTCTTTCTTCGTAGGCCAGGCTTCTGGCCACCCTGTGTACGCATCTACACACATCAAAACGTACCTGTACCCTCGAACCGAATCTACCATGTCTGTGTAGTCAATGATGATCTCTTTTCCTGGTTTTGTTTCCAATGGATACCTTCCTGGTTCTGGTCTGATGGTAGGTCTGGTGTTAAATTTGGTACATTGTTCACATGTCTTAGTCAGGTACTGAGCCATGTCTTTGAGAAAAGGGTGCCACCAATGGTCAAGATTTCTTAGCATTTGTGCTACCCCTACATGTCCTACCCCATGTGCCTCTTCCATTGCTGTTTGTCTTAGTCCTGGGGGTAGGATAGGCCTACCATCAGGTCCTCTCCAAAGTCCGTCCGTCTCAGTGGCTCCCCTTGCTTTCCACAGAGTTTTCTCTTGTGGAGACGCTTTGTTTTGTAACTGGATCAGTCCGTCCATAGTCATTGTAGGTTGCATTTCGGTCTCTGAACACATGAGTATCATTCTGTCTAGGTACCCTGCCGTCTGTTTCGCTGCTTGGTCGGCTGCGTTGTTTCCCTTTGTCACTTTGTCTGTCCCTGTGTCATGTCCTTTACATTTTATGACTGCTACTCTCTTTGGTAGTAGTAATGCTTCTGCTAGTTCTTTCATCTCAGTCTCATGTCTAATGGGTTTGTTACCTGCCGTCAGAAATCCAACTCTCATCCATTGCCCTAATTCAACATGCACTGCTCCTACTGCATATGCTGAGTCTGTGTAAATGTTCACTTCCTGTCCTTTCCCTATCTTGAGGGCCTCAATTACTGCCACCACTTCTGCTCTTTGTGCTGATTGCTGTCCCCCTAGTCTCTCTGCTTTCTGTGTTACCAATAGTCCATCCTTTTCTTCCACTACTGCATACGCTGCCCTGAGACCATCTGTCTCATGTCTGAAACAGCATCCATCAGTAAATAAGTCTCTCGCTCCTGCAATCGGTGTGGCCTGTAAGTCTGTTCTCACCTTCTCTTCTTTCACCACTCTGTCTGCACACGTGTGTGGCTCCCCTGTCCCTATGTGATCCGCCATATTGATGCCTTCATGTGTAAATGAGATGTTTGGTGCTTCCAGAATCTTGCTCAGTCTTCTCTGTCTCAATGTTGTAAGTGTGAAAGTTTCTGAATTTACGTAAGCCACCACACTATGTGTTGTCAGAATGTTTAGTTGGTGTCCCATTACAATGTGTGCAGTTTTTTGTATTAGCTTTGCTATCCCTGCTGCATGTTGTGTGCACTGTGGGTGTCGTTTTTCCATACCATCTAGCATTACGCTTAGGTACATCAGTATTACTCTCTCTCCCCCTTTTCTCTGGAACAGAATGCCATTAACGCATGATACTGTTCCAGAGACATCCAGGTAGAAAGGCAAATGGTAGTTTGGTGTTGCTAATTCTGCAGCAGTAGCCAATGATTGTTTTAATGTGATAAAAGCAGTTTCTGCATCTTGTGTCCATTCAAGTTTGGCTGTGAGATTTCGCATGCCCTGTTGTCTGACCAGTTCGCGCAAAGGCTGGGTCAATCCTGTGTAGTTTGCTACATAATTACGGCTGTAGCCTGTTAGTCCAAGAAATGAGAGCATGTCTTTAACTTTAACAGGTTTGTTGTGATGTAAGATCGCAGATCTGTGTGTTGGAGACATACTGACCCCCTTTTGGGATATCAGACGTCCTAAGAATGAGACCTGCTTCCTGGCTACCTGTAGCTTGACCTTGCTGACCTTAAAGCCCTTGTTCGCCACATGTTGAAGCACTGAGTGAGTCGCCGCTAGACACGCGTCTGCAGTGGGTGCCGCAATCAGTAAATCGTCTACATACTGTACAAGAGTCGTGTTTTCAGGAAGTGTGCAGTCGCTTAACACCTGCTTCAGGACTTGGTTAAATAATCCTGGGGAGAGAGCAAAACCTTGTGGCAGTCTGGTGTATCTTAGTTGTTGTCCTCTAAACGTAAATGAAAATATGTCCCTACATTCTGGAGCCAGGGGCAGACAGAAGAATGCATTTGCTAAATCAATGCACGTGAACCAACTTTGGGAGGGGTCGAGGTTGGCCAGGGCAACATAAGGATTCGGGACTGGTACAGTTGGGGTGACCAGGATATTATTAATGGCCCTGAGATCATGTGCCATGCGGTATTTACCTGTCCCTTTCTTCTCTACAGGTAAGATGGGAGTGTTCCAGGCTGAATGTGAGGGTTCCAACACCCCCTTTTCCAATAAGCCTGTGATTGTGTCATGTATCCCCGCTTCTGCCTGAGGTTTGTGTGGATATTGTCGGATCCATATTGGAGTGTCTGTGTTGACTGAAAATTTTACAGGTGGGCAATCAGTGAGACCCACATCTGTCGGATCGTCTGCCCATAAATGGTCAGGTAAAGTGTTAAGCATAGCTTTAGCTCCCTCATGATCTGTTTTCTCTCTCCCATGATGTCGAGCGATTTGTTCATGTTCTAGGGTGGCTGTGTTAACAGCACACAACATGATTCTATAGGTGTTGGTGGTGGGTGAGAAATGAACTTGAGGTATTTGTGTTAATTGCCAATCAGTTTGTGCCAATGCTCTTTTCACCATGCCTCCTAATTCTTTAGCCTGATGTCGTGGATGTAAAGCTAAAGAAACATGTGGAGCTGCTTCATCGCCCATCATGTACCAATCCAATTGATCAGGAGTCAGGTCTACACCGGCTGCAACACCCTCCGGAGCCACATAAATGTTTTGTGTTTTAATTTCCCACGAGTTTCCTTCCAATTGGTCTTGGAATTTGTCAAGGTACCAATCTGTTTGTAATCTATCATAGAAGAGAGTTACATGAGGAGGATCGGGTGGAGAGACATATGGTTCGATTTGGGCGATCCAGGGCTTCCACTGCAGGTACGCAGAGAGAATACCAGGCGTCTCAACAGTCTCTGGTTGTAGCGTTCCCCAGTAGATGTCAGCATATGTCTCTTCAATCGGTTGCATCAGGTACTGCCCACTTGTGGCTACACCGTCACACTGGAGTTCGGTGCCGTCAGGCAGAGTCACTCTTAGTCCATCTGGGCTGCACAGAATGGATGCCCCTAGTTTTATCAGGAGATCCCTTCCCAGTAAATTCAAAGGCACAGTGGGCGAATGAACATATGAATGTGTCACTTTTTGTCCACCCAGCTGGGTGACAATAGGTACGGTGATTGGCAGAGTCTGCTTTTCCCCAGAGAAGCCCACTACTGTTATTGTTTCGTCTGATAATGTGTGCGGAGGAGTTTTAATCAATGTAGAACAGGTA
>NC_024327.1:9704437-9705226 GCF_000523025.1 Cynoglossus semilaevis | reverse complement strand
ACTCATGTTGTTGTTGTCTCGTACACACATCCTATTTTCCATCACAAGACATCATGTCCCACCAGACCTTGAGTTGAACTCAACAGTGCAGTTCCCTTTTCGTGTGTCTGCGTCTTCTAGCTTTAATATTAAGCAGCATGTTTATATTTTAGGCAGGTTATATGTTTTAGCACATCTCTTATGATCTTTTAAAACATATGTTGCATACTTCTATAAAATATGAACACATGAATACATTTCATCCACAGCTGGTTGTCTCCTAAAACTTCCTTGCACCTTGTGTTGCATGAGAAAACACAGGTGTCCATTTCTCTGCTCTGCTGACCTAAATGTCAGAAAAGCTCAGGTGTCACCACCTTCATAGATTGATCAATGTTTGTAGAGCATTCAGTGGACCACTTTCAGGGCTCAGGCACTTCGGCCTATGAACTGCAACTTCAGAAAAGTTGTCAAGGTTACCTCTAATGTGGTCCCCACCTCACCCCAGCCCAATGGCCCAGCTTTGTGAAACCCACTGGGCTCTGATTCAGCACGAGACCCAGCAAATCCAATTACACAGGAGTCAGAGAGGTTGATTTTCCCATTATAAATTCCATGCTGAGAATGAGACCTGATGATAACACTCACATCACACGACCACTGGCCCGCTCTCTGCTCCCCTCTCCTCATTTTGTCTTCATTTTACTGTGGCCCTCCCATTATTTCTGCATCTTTTTTTTATCTAATTCCTCTCCCCCCCCCCCCAAAAAAGACCTCCCTTTTTCCCTCCCCCCCCCCCTCCCCCTTCTC
>NC_024327.1:9701951-9704335 GCF_000523025.1 Cynoglossus semilaevis | reverse complement strand
TTTTTTTTTCTCCAACCCCCCCCCCCCCCCCCAAAAAAGGACCTTCATTCTTCCCTCCGCCCCCTTCTTCAGATCTCTCATTCTTCCATAGTCTTTTCTTCTAAATTTTCAGAGCAGCATAACGAAGGCTGAGCCCCATCATCAGTTCAATTTGAGATTGCTGGATCAGGAGGGGTTACTTCATACCGCATAATTTCATTTACTTAGTCAAATGACATTTGTATGAGATTAAAACACCACCAACCTGCTGTGCCACATAAAAACTAATGGAATATGAGGTTCTTTTACACTCGGTCAGCTGTGAAATGAAAAGGACTTTTGCTTTATCTTTACTCATAAGTAACTGACCTTGTCTCAGGCCAGAGACTTTGGTGTTGACACTCAGGTCATTATGAGGTCAGTACTATTGGCCCCTATGAACCCCAAAGACAGGGTTCTTCTCTGATCCTTGAGGACAATAGGGTTTGGCCATTCTGTCCACAATGCAGAGAAACAGTGACTGACCAGTACTGACCAATACTCGTCCCATTCATATTCCAGCTGCTCCACATTGGTTGCCGTCAGAAACAAGGAAAATGGCATTTAGTGGTTTGTCTTTAAAAGGAAAAATAAAAAAAATCAAATGTTATACCAAAATTAAAAACAAAACTAAAACTTTTAAATAACAAAGATAATTAAATAGTTCTAACCGGTAAGTAATATAATAAAAAGGCAAGACAAGGGAAGTAAGGATAAGGGGTAAAAAAAAGTTTAGATTGTACAAGGTACATTAAAAAACTGTAGTTACTCGTAAAAAAAGAAAACAAACTTAACTAAAAAAAACTACACCTTTTATTTAAAGAGAGAAAACTTATAAACTCAGAAATAAATAAAAGTAATATTATATGAGTAGATATACTTAATTACTCTCATCATTTCCTCCTTTTTAAAATCCATTGTTTGGATAAATATTGTACCAATAGAGGTCAACGGTCTTTACTGTTCATTTGAGGAAATTATAGCAGAAGAGTTTAAGAATATTTTCAGTAATGTTAAACTTTAATCATTTTGTCGTTCTTTTTTTAAATTTTCATCATGATGAGGAATAGAAGGCATCTACGTTTAAGGATGTGGAGGTGGAAGTTCCAAGAAAATGATTAATTCTAGAATTCAGGAGAAAGGTCAGAATCCTGGGAATTAAGTTTTTTAAGGAATTGTAGCAGTATGAGCGTTTTGTCTTGTTTTTCCCTCGCTGTTTCTGTTGACTGTTGCTATGGTTTCCCTTCCTCACTTCCACCAGTCGTTGAGGGAGCCGGTATAAAATTCGTCACCCGTGTTACTTCCGGGTCAGAGGTCGGTGCCTGACAGGTATGGCAGCCCGCTGCTTCATCTCGCTCGTCGTTTTGTTTGTACTTATGCTTAAGGTATTTGTAATTGTTGTTGTAGGACGACTGTTTGTGTGCTGCTCTGGTCGTTAGCCGGTGATAAGTGTTGGTTCTCTCGGTGTTGTGCTTGGTGCTGCTAGGTGGCTAATGCTGGTCTGGTCACAGGTGAATGCTGGCGGCTGCCTGGAGTCCAATCCTTCCTCCTCGTGAGTGTGTGTGTTCTGGGAAGGTATGCACATTGTTACGTGCCACTGCATCAATCTTAGTGCATCTAGCACATGCTAATAGTGTTTTCCTTTTGACTAGGTGTCGTAACCACCTCATTGGGCCGCTGCTGCTTTGTTTGGTGTTAATTCGTGCTGCTTTCACTGTGTTGCCTATGTCACGTGTGGGCAACGCAGGAAGCAGGCAGGACCCAAATGCAGTACTGGTGAGACTCTTTCTGGTGCAGGAAGTTTTATTTACAAGGTCCAAATTAACAAAACACGAAGAACAGGCAGGCATGGAATTCTCTTTGGAAGACGAGGAAACACAGAACACGAGGAAACACAGTAGGAAACTCACGAAGATCTAACACACTGATCCAACACACACACACAATGACCCAACCCCAACAGAGTGAGGGAGAGGGGTATATATACACAGGGAACACCAAGTGACACAAGTGAAGCTAATTAACAACAGGTGAGTGTGATCCCCCAGATTACCCCACAGGGTAACAGGAAAACACGGAAACAAACAGACATGACAGGTGTACTAACTCCACAGAACTCTCACATGAATGTTCCTCCACCTGAAATACCTAACCGTCAAATGCAGACCATCATTCCTCCCATGGGAATTTGCATCAGTCATCATCGTCTGTGTTTACATCTCACCAGGCTAACGCTACTAGCATCACAGCTGAGCTGGCCAACCACATATCCTCGATGGAAAGTAAACACCTGGACGCAGCAGTCATTGTCCTAGGGGTCTTCAACCAAACCAACCTCTCATTTGAGCTCCCTGGGCTCCCACCCG
>NC_024327.1:9693821-9701726 GCF_000523025.1 Cynoglossus semilaevis | reverse complement strand
TGCCCCCCGTCGCCCCCGGACCCACCGGAGCTGTGACCACCGTCGCCTCCGGAACCACCGGGGAAGTGGCCACCCTCGCCTCTGGAACACTGATCACTGATCTAACACACTGATCCAACACACTGATCCAACACACACAATGATCCAACCCCAACAGAGTGAGGGAGAGGGTTATATATACACAGGGAACACCAGGTGACACAAGTGAAGCTAATTACCAACAGGTGAGTGTGATCCCAAAGATTACCCCACAAGGACAACAGGAAAACACGGAAACAGACAGACATAACAGCCTATTGTTTATCTGTTGCTGCCTACGGCGTTCTTCTGTGGCCGTCAGCGGCTTCACGGCTTCCAAGATACACGCTGTGCAGGACGATTGTTTGGCCGTACACTGCGGTCCAGGCATAAGCTTTTTTTTTTTTCTTCTTCTTCTTTTATTGGGTACTACCCCACTAATGTGTTATTCTTTTTCCTCTTCAGTTGCTGTAGGCCGGTGGTGGTGCTGGTGACCTGGTGGTGGTGTCCTCCCGTCATATCTTGCTGGGTCCCTGGGAGTGGGTTTCTTCACTGAGGGTGTGTCTGCCACGTGTGCCTGGTGATTTAAGTTATTTTTGCCTCATTTTGGTGGATCCTGCCCATGCACTAGCCCTTGTCCATCCACTTCGGCTGAAGCCCTGATTAAGTTTCTCTCTTATTTTTGTGAATGAGTTTTACGGAGTATTCTTTTTAAACTCCTCAAGTGGGCAGTAGTTTAAAACATGTTTTTTTGACTCATGTCTTTTTGGCCTGAGTTAAACATGGCTGATGGCAGTTTCCCCATGTGTCCAGAGGGGTCACTTTAGGTGACATGCTGCTCTGAGAAAATTTGAGAGAGGAGATTAGAGTGAGGGTGAGGCTGAGCTGACCTCCTTCTCAGAGGGGCCAGTGTGTATTAGTAAATACTTGGAACAGGACAAACACAGGCTGCAAACACAGGCCATACACTTAGGCTTTGACCCCATTGTTTTTCCATTTCTTCTGAAAAGGAATAGGAGGGCAGTGTGTAATCACTATCTTCCAGGAAGAAGCCACAGGAGGTTCTTGTCTCTTCTGAATACCACACACACAGCCAGCTCTGGCCTCAGGTCACTGCCATTACCTTCATGGTTTTAGTTGGTCTCTGAAAAAAAAAAAAATTTACCAATTACTCCAGTAATGAACATGCACAGTAAAACTTATGTTGGTGCAATTTTATAAATAATATTGCAGGAAAATGGTATATATAATTCCTTCTTTGTAGAATTTCTTTAAAGCTGTTTATGACATGATTCAGCAGATAGATTAATTATTTAAATATGGCACCATTTTTAATTATGTAAATATCTCCTAGTATTTTTGACTTACCCTCACATAGCTTAGGTAAACTATAGGTTCAGAGTAACTGGTCATAACAATTGTGTAACTCTATACAAGTTAATATACATTTCTGATACATTTGTATGAGTTTGGGCAATTTAAAGTTTTTCTACCAGCATCTGGAAACACTGCCACCTAGTGTTGTGTTTTTCATTCGTTACAATCATCAATGAATGTGCTTATATAGCTTTATAAATTCATTAGCCACAGTCCTTGATACACAGTAATTGTAACTGTTCTAGTAAAAACCGTACGTGCAGCATTTTCAAATATCGAAAATGCAGATTATGGCAATCCAGGTTACAGACCCTAACCCTGCGGACTTTAGGACCTCCAGGAACTGCCCTTTGGGGACTGCCTTGTTTTTGTCCGTTACGTTCATGCATGTAATCATCGATTGTGCTTATTGGAACAGGTTGATTTACCATCTGTAAGGTCCCCAGAGCCTGACATTGCAGTCTCCCTGCAGACCTACAGGAAGTTACTCGTCATTTCCGGTGTTACGCTTACTTTTAAACCCGTTTCACCCTGGTATTTTGTTTTGTCAAAGTCGCAAACTACAGATGATTTGTTGAAATTAATGTAAAATTTTCATTTACATTTTTTGCAGCTCCTTCCAGTAAATAATATTTAGTTGAAATGTGTTTTTAATTTGAATTACAGTGAATACAATGTAATGCTGTTTTGTTCTGTACACTAACCTGAAAGTTTGCATTAATGTATTAATTACAAAATGAAATTGTGTTAATGAACACTTGATTTGTTTGATTATAATTTTCAAACCGCAAATGTACACGGACCTACCTCTAACGTTGAAAACTATTAAAAACTGAAGATTGTCATGGAGATGTTGAAGAAGTAATGGTAAATTATTTTAAATAAAGGCTTTCTATCTAATAATTTGGTTGAAAATCACAACTTGCTCTTTACTGTAGCCTACTATATGTGAACTGTATGAGACAGACTAGAAAGCTAAAAATTATTTTTTTCTTTAAATTTGTCATACAGATATTTTAGTCTTACACACACAATGATCCAATGAAGACAATATGTTCTCCCACATGCATGGACACCAGGTGTTTACTATATCATTACTATATTTGTCCATTCTTCAGCTTAAAAAATGTAGAATATTCAGTACTGAATTACTTCTTTTTTTAATCTCTTAACAATGTATATTATTTTTGTGCAGGCCATAAAAAGTCATATTTTATACCTGCTTATTTACGTCACGTGAGGAAAGGATGACACAGTATTTCTTCATTTCCTGGTGTAGTCATCTGCAACTCAGACATAAGTCATTCATGCCATAGTGTCTATCTGTGTTTTCTCTCTTCTCTCTCTGTTTGCAGATGACTTCTCTCCTCCTCCTACAGCCCACCCGGCGCTCTGCACCTCCTGCTTACGCGCCTCCCCGGCTCTTTTTCCCACTGCTGAGAGGAATAGGATGCGGCCACAGCGGCGGGAAGCAAATTATCTTTAAGCACTTCCTAAAAGAAAAAAAAAAGTTCACACTCGTACACTGATGCCAGGGTGCCTAGGGAGACACATCCCAGACATGAACCAGAGAACTCAGTAGGAATTAGCTGACAGCTGAGTCGAGGTTGGCACCAGGGCTATTTTAGTGCGCTACTGTTGCTCATTAACGCACGTTTAACCTAAGTTGGATAGTCATTCTTTTTCGTTTATTATAATAAACAAGAACGAACTTGTACAAGTTTGGAATTGACGTTATTTGGAGTTTTCTTTTTAATAAAACACGAACAGCGCACCTGAGCTTGTGCTTCACCGATGGAACAATTTACGCACAGGACTGAACCATCAGACAGACTCAGGAAACTTCCTGTGAGCGTACGTGAAAATTTTCAGTACTCTTCCGTAAAGAGGTTACGATGTCTGGATGGAGTATGGCCTGAGGTCCGGGCGACTGGATGTGGAAAATGACGGAGCGCTGCGCTTAAAAGAGAGGAGGAAAAAGGCAGAAAAGTGAAATAAAAGGAAACTGGAAACGATACTATCTGTTCGTGCTGTGGTGTGACTGGATGTTCTTCAGAGCAGCTGACAAACTCAGCCGATCCTCCTGCCCCTCGGGCCACTGGGAGTTGTTCTGAGGTCTTCACTGCGCATGTCAGAGCGCTGGACAGCTCCAGAGAGGGAAATTTAAAAACGGTTTTTGCACAATCAAGTGCGACACAGTGAAATACAGTTGAGGAGCGTCTCTCACTATCTCCAGTATCATCCAAAACAGGTGACTTTTCTCATCATTTCTCAGTTTCAGCTTAAATTATTACTTCTGACCTTTAGTTTTATGACATATTTTACAATTCAATTGCTGTTTTTTTTTTGTTCTTTATTTTGCTGTAATATTCTGCTTAAGTTAATGTTGTGTAAAAATGAACCATATCTAGGTTTACATGTAACATATATGATTTTAATTGTTAAAAACGTTTTTTCATTTATGGTTTCACCTGATTTCATGAAGACATTTCATGTTCATTCTGGTATTGATTTGTCTTGTTTTGATTCAACATAAGGCCTTTTTACTACACATTTTTAATCAAATGTCAGCCCACTGTGATTACCTATAAAGAAGTACATTGTTCTGATATTATTAATGCATTTTCAGAGGCACCACATATCCCAGGAAATGATAGAAGGTGAAATAACATCCAGAATGTCCGGAATCATTGAGAATGATGGCCATCATCTGTCACCACAGGACTACAGGTGAGAACACAGGTGGAAACTGGCTTTGTGCCAGGAAATTTGTTACAGATTTTCTTAAGGACAAACAACACCTTTGCTCTTGGCTGTATATTGTCAAAATAGCTCAGCATCAACTGCTCAATAGATAAAAGGGATGTTTTTAGTGATGGAGTCTCTTGAAGGTGTTTTGCACAGAGTCATGGAACAAATTGTCGGACCCCGGTAAGTTTAATCTAAAGGTAGATGACAGCTCTTTTTGTGCATGGATGGGGGGTTGCAGAGAAAGAGAGAAAAAAACCTAAAGAATAAATAATTTTCAGTCTGAATGGATCTGTCAGGAACCATCAGCTCTGTTTACACTCCCACTTTCGGCACACCGAGCGTAAGCCTCTTGGCCTGCCGGCTCAGGGGGAGATAGGGGGCCCTGTGTCACCACCACCATGCACAAGTGGCTCCCAATTAGAAAAAAAGCAGGCGAAGGAGGGGTGATATTTGGTGCTGCCCTTACAGAAGGTCTGGTTGATACATGGAGACACCAGCTTTTACACAACAATTTTTATGCTACTGCTTCTGGGAGAGAGAAGGAAAAATACCTCCACTGTATCTTATGTTGAACAGGCCAGTATGTTTTAGATGTGGTCAATTAGTTAGTGAAACATCAACCTAACTGCCTGACAACTAATGAGAATTGAGTTATTAATTTAACAAATTTTTCTTACAAATAGAGACTTGTTTTCTGACTTTATCCAACCATCCATACATCCATTTTCGTCCGCTTATCCGTTACCGGGTCGCGGGGGCAGCAGTCTCCATGAGCACCACCCAAATCACGCTGCATCGTACCAACCCCCCTGAACCTTCCTGCAGGTGGTGAGTCCACTGGAAGGTGCCAACCGCCCTAACCGGGATTTGATCTTGCCCAGGAGGTGAACCCTGGGGTTCCACACCAATGACAGAGACATTGCCTCTGGGCCAGAGCGCCACTCTCTGACTTTAGCTTTTACAAAAATAATTATTCCTAACGTTGGTCCTCTGTAGACTGAATACTTTTGGTTTAGGGAAAATCACAACATTTTCACAATTTTCCACATTTGCACCAAAATTTGTATTGTAATGTTGACTTATTTTACTTAAAAAATGTCATATTTCTTTTTATTTGTAGTCATAAGATTAGGTATTTGTCACACCCATATACCACATTGAGTAGATGTATATAAAAAGTAAAAATGTCCAAAACATGTTTAAATGTACTTTTTGTCTTCAAATAACATACATATTATTGCACCTAAGCAACACTTATTTGCACATTTGTGTATTTACCTCAATAAAGTAATCAGTACAAAGATGTTTTTGTTTTTATTAGGTTATTTAATCTTTCCACTCTAAAACAAAACCAAAACAGCTTAATGACAGAAACAGCCGTTGTGTTTAACTGTTTAACTCCCACACTGATGCATTAATTTCAACGCTCAGACCTTGTTAATGTGATATTTATCAGGAGTTTATATTCACACACCACCTGCTTCCACAGGATGGTTCATCAAAACCACTAACTGGCGCATGCAAGGTGTTAAAGGACGTGTGCTGCTGATTCCTGGTGGGAGTAATGTCACTCATTCAGACACCAGGCAGACACAAAGCCCTGACCTTAAAACTGCATTTGCACCCCCTTTTGGCCTGCAGTCCTGTTGATTTCCCTGGTTTAAGGAGGTTGGGTGGAGGGTAGTATGGGATGGAGGCTGGAAAGGGGAAGCAGATGGCATCCTATTTCTCCATTATGTGAGGGCTGTCATACCAACAGATTAATGTGAGGGCCGGGCCGAAGAAAAGAAAAAACAGAGACAATCAAGGAAGTGTCTGAGGAAGACAATAGAGCCACGTGCCACTGGGCAGAATTGTCGTTTGGGACACAATAGGTGATCATTTTTCAATGGACAAGGCCAACTGTTGCAGGCAGCATGTGCTGCTGTCCCATGTTTCAAACCATCTCATGTGTTGTTTACTTATGATTCAGCCAATGGCAACAGAGGAATCATGGTCACCTGACATGCAGGGATTTATTAGTAGATTTTGTGTGCATGCGTGTCTGTGTGTGTGTGTGTGTGTTGGGTGGGGGCTGGGGTTGTGTACTTACTGCACTGCTCACAGACCCCAAAAGTAACTGAATTGTATGGGTTGTCATAGCAACTCCAATTACCAATCCCTGGTCCTGCGCTAAGGAGACTGAAGAGAATTCAAGAGCGGACTTCACTTTTCTCTGGTTCTCTCACCTAATAAAACCTGTAATGACACAACGTTGATCAGTTCAGTTCACTCGTTAAACACCAAATCCAAATAGTACGGAGCCCCTAAAGGGACATGGGAGAAAAAAAAAAAGAAAGAAAGAAACGTATCTCGTGAGCACGAGATAGTTTCTCGTGCTCACGAGATACTTTCTTTAAATGTCTAATCGTTTATTTAAATACAGTTTTCCCTTTAGGCTAGAATATTATTATCTTTCACAAAAATAATGAAAATATTGGAAATCAAAACATTTTTAATGTCGTGAGATTACATTTTTTAAAAATCCGTGATGTACTGAGGTAGCGAAAGTAGAACCGCGATAAAGAGAGGGACCACTGTATCACGAAAGTTATCACGAAATAGGCTATATTATAATAATAATGGATTATACTTCATGAAAGAAAGCCTAGTGGCATACGCACAGGAAGCACAACTCGTGCGCACGAGATACGTTCCTTTTTTCTTTCCCCCTTTAGGGCAGGGGGTCGGCAACGCTCTTTCATCCTTCAGTTGTGGCTCCCTGTGACTTTGGAAAATAAATAATGAGTATTTAATTAAAATTGATTTTTTTTATTTTAGTTTGTTCTTTTTTAAATATAATTCTAAATTTGAAGATTATGATAATCTTGTGACATGTTTTTTGTCGCTCAAAATATGCGTTACATCTGCCGATGTGCGACACATATCTGGCAGCGCGGATTTATCCCGCACCTACACCACCAGCATGATTTATTGAGCTTATTGACTCCTGGTAGGTAAATGATGGATAAATCATAGAAAATAAAAGTTTCTGAAGAGAACATTTAATGCTACATGGGCAGATTCATTTGCTTTCACTGCTGAAGAGACTGGTTCGTTCTTGCTCGGAATCGCAAATGGAGTAATATTAAAAACCTTCCCAAACCGGAGAAACTAGTGTTCGAACCATGGAAATCCATTCTCGACACTTACATGAACATGAAAAGGTATGCATTTGGCAATCCTCGGATCTACATACATACTGTACGTAAGCAGGTTTTCTCCCACATGAACTACAGGGAGTGCAGAATTATTAGGCAAATGAGTATTTTGACCACATCATCCTCTTTATGCACGTTGTCTTACTCCAAGCTGTATAGGCTCGAAAGCCCACTACCAATTAAGCATATCAGGTGATGTGCATCTCTGTAATGAGAAGGGGTGTGGTCTAATGACATCAACACCCTATATCAGGTGTGCATAATTATTAGTGTGCATAATTATTAGGCATAGCAACTCCAATTACCAATCCCTGGTCCTGCGCTAAGGAGACTGAAGAGAATTCAAGAGCGGACTTCACTTTTCTCTGGTTCTCTCACCTAATAAAACCTGTAATGACACAACGTTGATCAGTTCAGTTCACTCGTTAAACACCAAATCCAAATAGTACGGAGCCCCTAAAGGGACATGGGAGAAAAAAAAAAAGAAAGAAAGAAACGTATCTCGTGGGCACGAGAGAGGTTTTCTTGCTCCCCAGGAAACTTTTTTTAAATTCTCAAC
>NC_024327.1:9684283-9692771 GCF_000523025.1 Cynoglossus semilaevis | reverse complement strand
GATGCAGCACTCTTAAAATTGCCAAGCTTCTGAAGCGTGATCATCGAACAATCAAGCGTTTCATTCAAAATAGTCAACAGGGTCGCAAGAAGCGTGTGGAAAAACCAAGGCGCAAAATAACTGCCCATGAACTGAGAAAAGTCAAGAGTGCAGCTGCCAAGATGCCACTTGCCACCAGTTTTGCCATATTTCAGAGCTGCAACATCACTGGAGTGCCCAAAAGCACAAGGTGTGCAATACTCAGAGACATGGCCAAGGTAAGAAAGGCTGAAAAACGACCACCACTGAACAAGACACACAAGCTGAAACGTCAAGACTGGGCCAAGAAATATCTCAAGACTGATTTTTCTAAGGTTTTATGGACTGATGAAATGAGAGTGAGTCTTGATGGGCCAGATGGATGGGCCCGTGGCTGGATCGGTAAAGGGCAGAGAGCTCTAGTCCGACTCAGACGCCAGCAAGGTGGAGGTGGGGGACTGGTATGGGCTGGTATCATCAAAGATGAGCTTGTGGGGCCTTTTCGGGTTGAGGATGGAGTCAAGCTCAACTCCCAGTCCTACTGCCAGTTTCTGGAAGACACCTTCTTCAAGCAGTGGTACAGGAAGAAGTCCGCATCCTTCAAGAAAAACATGATTTTCATGCAGGACAATGCTCCATCACACGCATCCAAGTACTCCACAGCGTGGCTGGCAAGAAAGGGCCTAAAAGAAGAAAAACTAATGACATGGCCTCCTTGTTCACCTGATCTGAACCCCATAGAGAACCTGTGGTCCCTCATCAAATGTGAGATTTACAAGGAGGGAAAACAGTACACCTCTCTGAACAGTGTCTGGGAGGCTGTGGTTGCTGCTGCACGCAATGTTGATCGTGAACAGATCAAAACACTGACAGAATCCATGGATGGCAGGCTTTTGAGTGTCCTTGCAAAGAAAGGTGGCTATATTGGTCACTGATTTGTTTTTGAATGTCAGAAATGTATATTTGTGAATGTTGAGCTGTTATATTGGTTTCCCTGGTGAAAATAAATAATTGAAATGGGTATATATTTGTTTTTTGTTAAGTTGCCTAATAATTATGCACAGTAATAGTCACCTGCACACACAGATATCCTCCTAAAATAGCTAAAACTAAAAAAGCCCCACTCCAACTCCCAAAAATATTCAGCTTTGATATTAATGAGTCTTTTGGGTTCATTAAGAACATGGTTGTTGTTCAATAATAAAATGAATCCTCAAAAATACAACTTGCCTAATAATTCTGCACTCCCTGTATATTAAAAACAAATATCGCTCACGCCTCACAGACGTCAGCTTAGGCCGGGCATACACTGTACGATTTTTGAAAACTTGTCGTTGATACCATCACACACTGTACGAGTAATCGTCTACGATGTACGGCCAAAGCTCACGATTTATGTACTCACACTGTACGGTCTGATCATCGAACACGAGCAGCTGTGCGGGTGAAAAGGGCCCGTCGGCCCCAGCTGACTGTCCTATCTATTGACAACTGTCAATAAAGATTTATGTTAAAGCTCCGACGCCGGTTATTAGCAACATGCTAGACAAAAAGAAGAAGGCTGCCCTATTGATTTGCTGCGGTATTGTGCGCTGAAAGTACTAAAAAGAAGAGGCGCCGGCACCATGTGTCTTTTTTTCAAGTTCAAAATGTTTTTGTTACATGCAGAAACACAATTCTGTGTTCTCTGCAGCAGTTCATTGATTTCATAAATGCAACACACTATAGTTTTTTTATACAGTGTATAACACAGCTGTAAGTGTAAGATGTACACTTACAGCTGTGTTGCCTTCATATAAGGCTTATATAAGGCTTTTAATTTTTTCCGGCTCCAGACAGGTTTCTTTTTTGTTTTTTTGGTCCACTATGGCCCTTTGAACATTTTGGGTTGCTCCGTAAAATAGTAATAACAAGTTGGTAAAATTACTGAGGGGAGAATTTTGAAATGTGGACTTAAATTAATAATTTAATGTCCATTTTATTCTAGGATCGATTTCACAATGATAACCAGATGATTTTTTGTGGAAGGAAAAGCTTTCATTGTTCATTTTCACCACCACTGCTCAACAGATAATCTCCTGAGCTAAAACCTGAATCAAACAGCTTCAATGACTTCACCTTGTAGATTTATGTCTTCATTTTTTGATTCTGAAATTGGTGGTTTTGACATTGAAGGACAGAACACTCCAGCGTTTACATTTAAAATCTTGTACACTTCTCCGACCAACCAAACAACAACCATCAACCAAGCAATCTCTCCCCTCCCCCCTTACCTTGCAGGCTTCTGACCACAGATCCCTCCCAGCTGAGGGAAGAGGACCTCCCTGAGGATCTACAGTCTCTGTCGTGGCTCACCTCCGTAGATGTGCCCAGAATACAGCAGATCGCTGATAGCCGGGGCCACAATAACGGGCCCTCCCAGGGCAGTTTGCTGGAGCAGCAGACAGGTGAGATGTCAGGGAGGGGGACAGTGCATAATTTAAAAATCCACATCATCTCTTTGATTGGACAGCAGCCCTGGATTCTTCTGAATTTACTGCCCCCCCGCAGATATGAACACAGCTGCATCTCAGGGTGTTTGCTCTGAGATGTTTTGATTAGGAAGCTTTTGTACATTTCATTGCATATAGGAAAAAAAGTATTTTCACAAAACCTGCCACCAATTATTTTAATAATATAATAACCCTTGAAAAAAATTGTGGTTTATGTTTTAAATAAGGTCAGGGCCTGGTCTGACACGCAAAAGCATCATTGACTTACAACTAACAAAGCAAAAGCACTAAATTATTAAAACATTTAAACAGATGGTAACACACGGTACCTGATAGAAGTAGAAAACTAAATATTTCAACCCCCAAATAAAAAACTAGAAAAGACACTGGGGAAAGATTTTAGTTTAGTCTGGAACTAAAATATTATAAAGGACACAGTGAAACCTGGAGAATATTGTTGAAACTGCAAGGAAGAAGTAAAATTTTGTCAGGCTCTTCTCCTTCCTTTTTTCTCTTCCAACAAAAGCAAAAAACCCAAAGCACATTTCAAAACTGATGAAGAATGTACCCCGAGATCAAAGTGACTGTTGACTGATAAGTGAGTTCTGTAATCTGATACAGCAAATAATCTGAGTGACAACAACATCAGGATCCATGCCCAGATATAAATGATAGCTGCTACACGTCTCATAATTCTGAGCTACAGCAGGCTCTGTGGAATAACTTTGGTTCTAAATGCAGTTAGCAAAATATCAATAAGAGAGAAAAATAAAGTTAAATATATAAATTAATAAATATATGACAGAAATATTACCTAAACGTATCAAATCTCACACCTTATTTATATTGCCCATATTTATATGACATGTTTATCCTGCTTTCTTTATAACCAATGCTTATATGAAAACTACTGTGATAATGTTTATAATTAAGAAATACAAAATAAACCAAACAAAAACACAAAGATGCATTTAACTGAACATTAATCAAATAAATGGATTGCCAATTACATAAATATCATAAATATTTAATATATGTGACTATCATCATCCCAACCATCCACTATTACTGTGTATCCCATTCAAATGTACAGTATTAATTATATTTTATTTCAATGTTTTGACATTTTCCGTTGCTCATGCTGTTCCATGTCTTTTAATTTTTTTATCAAGTAATTAATAGTACTGTACTTAACTAATACTAAAGAATGTAAGATGACTGTATAAATCAGATGTGTTATCAAATGGAGTACATATTAAAATCTCTTGTTCTGCCTGTTCCTCCTGTGTTCCTAACAGCTCAGCTCAGCAGTCTGCCCATGCCAACAGGACAGAGCTCCATGCTGCAGAGCTCCATGCAGCACAGCCCTTTGGCCATCAGCATGGTCAACACACATAGTGGAAGTGTGCGTTTTCATAGCAATTCAAGATGAGAAATACTCATGTTGTGTATTGCTTTCTATAAGCAGTCACTCTTGTGTTTGTTCCACAGATGTCTCCGTTCTCTATGAATGGACTTCCTTCTCCAGCTTACCAGTGCCCTTCCTCAGTCTACCAGCCCACACCTCAGCCGGTGTTCTCTCTAACCCAAACTGGACAACAGGTCGGTGGCTAATGAACCTGAATATTTTAGGTCGGGGGAAAACAAATGCCACAGAAGAGATTATAATTATTTCCTATCTTTTGCATTTTCCATCTTTTTTTTTAACCAGTGTTCAACAACTGGGCTTTACAGCAATGTCCCCTTCCGTGACCAAAGTCTTTACTCACAACCTCAGCTGGCTCCACAGGACCAGGAGCTGCAGCCCAAGTCCTTCCCCAAACCCATCTACTCCTACAGGTCAGCTAACACACAGATAACTCATTATTAGGGATGTCCAATAATATCGGCCAACTGATATTATCGGCCCAATATTAGCATATTTTGTAATATCTGTAAGAATTTATATTGGTTTTTCCTCCGATAATAAAAACCTGATAACACAATGCCTGGGTTTTGACAAATAACTCCCACCACTGCCCTGCTATATTGGTATCAGTTGATATCGGAATCGGAAATTAAGTGTTTGGACAATATTGGCATATCAGATATCGGATATACAAAAAGTTAATATTGGACATCCCTACTAATTATGTACATATTTGTTGTTTCCCATCTTTTATATTGTAAACAGATGTAATTTAAACCCATTTTCTTCTTCAGCTGTCTGATTGCCATGGCTCTAAAAAACAGCAAAACTGGCAGCCTCCCAGTCAGTGAGATTTATAGCTTTATGAAAGAACATTTCCCCTACTTTAAGGTACAAAAAACTATCAACATCACATGTCAAATCTAGAAGGGAACGACACTGGGCTGATTATTCATTAATTCTTTCTCTCTGCAGACGGCACCTGATGGATGGAAGAACTCAGTCAGACACAATCTGTCCCTCAACAAGTGCTTTGAGAAGGTGGAGAACAAGATGAGCAGTTCCTCCCGTAAGGGCTGTCTGTGGGCGCTGAACCCTGCCAAAATTGACAAGATGGAGGAAGAGATGCAGAAGTGGAAACGCAAGGACCTGCCAGCCATCCGCCGCAGCATGGCTAACCCTGGTGAGATGTACACTCTCCCACCAAAATGTCTTCACGCATCAGTCACAAACAAACTATACCTAAGCCATAATATCTCATGTTGAAATGTTAATGAAAATCTCTCACAATCAAAGAAGTGTTAGACAAGTTTACTTACCACAGTTGGTTTAAACTTTTAGCTCTGTACAGTTCTATTTGTTTCTTAACACAGTAAGATTATAAATCTCATACAGTTTGAATTTGACCAAAAGAGTTCATGTCAAAGGTCAGGTCACAGAGGGAAAAGTGTAAAATCCCCTTTTCTACACATTTTGTACCTGGGACTGTTGTTGAGCCTCCTTCATGTTGACAGCTTCAGAACCTTTTCTTCTAAACTTTATTGAACTTTATTTAAAACCACTGGCTTCTAAAGGACTGTTGTTCCCAATTAATATAGGAAACACAATTACAAATCAGGATGTTTTCCCCAATGAGGGACAAACACCAGAACATTATGGAGGAAACTCATTTGCTGGCTCCTAACTTTTAGATGTCCAGTTCTAAGCATTTTAAGTCTGAACCACTTTTGATGACAAAAGAAGCCACATTGGCTACAGACCCTGAGTAAGGACGCTGTTCTAGTATGACCCACACATGTTCTTAATCAGCACAAAGAGTTTGTTCATTTTTTTGTCAGGAGTGAAGAAGGCAAAGAAGTAAACTATAGCAGTGGAAATGCTGCTTTATTGTCAAATGAGGTTAATGTTTTCCCCCTACTTGTTTCTCTTCAGTCTTGTCCGACAGTGTTGCTCTATAGCCCCATATAGTAGAAGGGCAAAACTGTAAACTAAAAATATCAACACAGATTGACTTTAAGTCTAATCAGTCTTTTATTCTGCTCTCTGTAGAAGAGTTGGACAAACTGATCACTGACCGTCCAGAGAACTGCAGAAGGAAGATTCTAGAGCCTGGCCTGACCAGACTACCTGGCAGTCAAACTGGACTCACCCGGTCTGTGCCCACACAGATGCATCCCCAGTCTATAGTCACTCTGTCCCTCCCACATTTACCCCTACACCAGCACCACCAGTTCCAGGCCCAGCTCCAGGCTCGGCTGGCCCCCATGTCCCCCGCACCAGCCGAGACACCTCCCCTGGACACAGTTCTTGACCTTTCCCAAAGTCCACTCCGTCAGCAGCTGGGTAAACACCCAGAAGACATCTACAGCATTTACAGTGACACCAACACAGAGGTGGATGCACTGGACCCCAGCATCATGGATTTTGCTTTTCAAGGTAAACAACACTCTATGGCATTAAACCACCTTTTGGAAAATGGGGGTGAAGAGAAATGGGGGAAGAGAGGGATAAATGTGATTGGTCATTGCTTGTTTGAATACTGGGTTTACAAACTAGAGCCTGACCACACAACACTGCTGATTTTGTTCACTACTCACAAAGTCAGCAATGTTTATAACTGTCATGATGACAGTGACAGTGATACATTGTTCTGAGTGTGACTAATCATATACAGCCTCACTCTTATTTCCATCCATCCATCCATTTTCATCCGCTTATCCGTTACCGGGTCGCGGGGGCAGCAGTCTCCATGACCGCCACCCAAATCACACTGCACCGTACAAACCCTCCTGACCCTTCCAGCGAGTGGTGAGTCCACTGGAAGGTGCCAACCGCCCTAACCGGGATTCGATCTTGCCCAGGAGGTGAACCCTGGGGTTCCACACTAATGACAGAGACATTGCCTCTGGGCCAAAGCACCACCATTCTTATTTCTTTTCTTTTTAAAGATAATTTTTAGATACATTTTTAACAGTAGAGAATGATCCTATTGAGACATTGGGTATTTTGACAAAAGATGACAAAGCTTATTAAGTAAGGTCATAGAGTTATTTAAAGTACAAATTCAACACCGTGTGTTCACATGTCCATAAGAAAAATGCATAGTTGTTGATCTGTGTTGATTTAAAAGACTTTAGTGTAAAAGCCTCCTCAGTACGTAACCATCACTCTCCATGTGCTCAGGTAATCTGTGGGAAGAGATGAAAGATGGGAGCTTCAACTTTGATGCATTGGGCACCATCACTAACTCGCCCCTCAGATTATCAGACTGTGACTTGGGAACTACCAACAACCCTCCAGCACTCACTGGTGTGAACCTGCCGCTATCTGACGTACAGGTCACAAGCCTCTACACCTCCTACACCTCCCAGGACCCTCTGACATCACAGTACCTGAACACACCAGTCAACAACAAGCCTATCGCCTTGCTTTAAAGGAAAGGAGAAAAATAAATCACTGATTCGAAGAGAAAAAAAACCCTGCTGAGTGGCATACAGATGACATCTGGAAAAAAAAAGCCTATTTTATGCTCCCTTTCTGTACGTACATACTTCCAAACTTCACTGTCCATATACAGTACTGCATGCTTTACATTTGGCATTGCTGTTAAGCAATACCTTCACTAGGGGGCAGTGTTAACCTAGTTCAGGGGTGTCTAAACTGTTCCACGAAGGGCCGCTGTGGCTGCAGGTTTTTGTTCCAACCAAGCAGTAGCACACCTGAGTTGACAGGTTTAATCAACTGGTCTCAGTCTTCAGACAGCTGATTGGTCAAACTATGTGCTCTTGGTTGGTTGGAACAAAAACCTGCAGCCACACTGCCCTTTTTTTCCAAGGACTCAAGGTTCTTTATTGTCATTGCAACACATTTTAGACATGGGATGAACGAAATTAGTTTCCCCGGTACCGGCTCGAGTACAAGTGACAGAGGGGAATAGTTCGGCGTAGTGCAAGAGAGAAAGAGAAAGTGGCGATTGTACATGAGTAGGGGTATTTGGCAGAGTCAATGTGGGGGGGACGGGGGGGTTATAGGAGTCCACCGGAGTTCAACAGTCTCACAGCTTCAGGGAGGAAGCTGTTCCTCAGTCTCTGTGGATCTGTTGTTCCTGTATGCGTACTCAGTCCTCAGGTCCTCAGTGACGTCGATGGAGTCCTTGATGCGGGCTATGACCAGTCTTTCGAAGCTGCTTCCCTGAAGATCTGCCAGTCCGTGCACTGGAAACAGTCCTAAAATATGGGGACAGCATCACTGGGCCACACTGTGATGATCCTCTGTGTGGGTGCGTGGTGTCTGAGCAGGGGGCGATAGACAGGCACCAGCATGATGGAGATGTGGTCGGAGAAACCCAGGTGGGGGTGAGGGACGGCTCTGTATGTGTCTCTCTTGTTGGTGTACACACGGTCCAGCGTGTTATCTCCCCGTGTCGGTATGTTGACATGTTGGTAAAATTTAGGCAGGGTGCCTGTCAGGTTTACATGGTTTAAATCCCCTGCAACCACGTAGAACGCCTCCGGGTGCTTGTGCTGGAGCGAGCTGATGTTAGCCGTAGCGCCCTTAGCAGCCGGCGGGA
>NC_024327.1:9679365-9683879 GCF_000523025.1 Cynoglossus semilaevis | reverse complement strand
CACACCGCCTACGCTTGCACACTGTCCGGCGTGCTCCGCTACGCCAGCCCGGTGTCCTCAGGAGCTGCAGTCTGCCCAACAAGGCCCCGAGTCCGAGCCCGGACCTACACGCTTGTTTACACAAACAAAACGGTTAGAGTTGGCCTCGGAGCCAACTGAAAAGGCACTTAAAAAGTACTCGATGTCGGGAGCACGAGAAGCCGCTGCGCTCCTGCACGCCGCCATCTTGATAACAGATGCCCAAACTTTGAGGAACAGTTTGAGCATGCCTGACCTAGTTCGTTTCTGCACTGATGTCAATATCTAAGTTAGAGACAAACATACCGGTGGTGGAGGAAGCAAATGTTCCTGTCCAGAGAAAGGTCCGAACAGTGGCTGATGATGGTGTTGGCCTGTGTGGCCATTAAAAGCACTGCGGTGTGTGGACGGACATCTCTTCTCCCTATTCTGCCATTTTTGTTTTGACGTCGTCTTCTTCTTGCGGTGTGTGTTTAATGTGCATACATGAGCTATTGTGCACAACACCGCCCCGGCAATTTCCAGTGGTACCGAAGCATTTCATACGTTGGCGTACGCTTCGCATTCTGTCCAAAAACAAATCAAATTAAACACGTAATGAACGCATCGGACATCATAAACTAGACCAAAGTCTTCATGTTTTTGTGGAAGGATTGATGTTAATATACAATACAGAAAAAAATGAAACTGCAAATAACATAAGATAGCAAAAAACCCCATAAAAGTCTGCTAAGCAAAAACTCAAAAGTCTGTATGAGAATAAGCACTCGACATGGAGATGTACGTGTTCATTAGATTCTACCACTTCTTCCCGGTTGTTTTGAAATCCATCAATACTTTAACCCTTGTAAGGTCCTTCGGCTCTAGAGCCAATATATCTTTGTGTCTGTGTGTGTGTGTGTGCGCGCGCGCCCGTGTGTGTGCATGTTCCTGTACTGCATGACTTGTGCCAACTTTTCCTCATATTCATTAATACTCATATTCTGGGACAAAATGAAAATTATTGCAAGGACAAACGGTGTGTACAGAAATGCGAAGGACCGCACAAGGGTTAACCCTCCGTCTGTTGTCTGTTGTATTGTGCTAGACATCGTTACTGTGACGTTTAATTTACATTAAAAAAGGCAGCTGGAGACAGTGATGACTCAAGGTCAATCTTTTGCTGTACATATGTGAATGTTGAAAATGTACTATTACAACAGAAAAGCTTTGGTTTGCACTGTATTTACTAACTTTATTCCAAAAGGCAAACACGAGTGAGTGTGTGTGCGTGTGTGTAAAGACAGACCCTGCATTATTCTTCTACACACTGTGATTAACATGTCTGTAAATACAGTGTATAATTATCTTCAATAACTTCACCATAGTACAAACCACATGGGTGAATTAAAAACTAAACTTTTTTGCCAGATAATCTGTGGATTTTTTTTTTTATTAACATCAGCCCTTGACAACATTTTTACATTTACATTCAAATCAAATGTCATGTTTGGTATTTGTGTTACACTGGCAAAAATAAGGCAGGTGAAGACATCATAAGGAGAACCGGTTTGCCTCGAAATACCATTGAGTCATTGGAATTGCTTTAAATACACTAACAAACATGTAAGAAATCACATGCATGTCATATTAACAGCCTCTGTTCATATAAATGTCTTTAGCACATTAGGACAAATCAGTGAAATCAGTGAAATTGCAAAAACATCTGCAAATTTAGGTAATAGAAAAACAACCTCCATTGCAAGTTGCATTGTTTTGCGTTTTAATACTGTTAAATTCACATTTCAGTATCTGCAGAAACATGACTTTTAATTCATTATACTATTGCATCAGAAATGACTTTCTCATCTATGGCCTTCTTAAAATAAATGTCCAGTGGCTACACAAGAAGTAGTTGGTGAATAACCCTGATAATACCAGACCATTCAGAGCCTCTTAGGATACACTTAACACCAATATACAATTGTACCCTATGTACGAACATTAAATGTAAAAGATGTAGGTGCAATGGGTCGAGTGCTGCTTAGGAGCACTCGGTGTTATCAACCAGTCTCAAATTAATAACACAACCAGTCTCATTAAAGTTATCTTTAATTATTATTTTAACCTACTAATATAGCAATAATGTATTACTTGAAGTATTACAAATATACTAAAATCAATAGTATCCAATAACAATTAAATATCTGAAGGATTTTGAGAGTTCTTGGCAAATTGGGTGGCTTCAATGAATAAAGTAACAACACAGACAAACACAGTTTACAAAAATAATCAAATTTATTTATACAACACTGTCAAGTTAATGACGGTGATTGAACTCATAAACAATGATCATTATAACAAAACAAGGCGTGTGTAGGTGTGTGTGTCTGTGTGTGTGTACTTATGTGCGTGTGTACACGAGCGGTCGTGTACGAGAGAGAAAGAGAGAGAGAGATGTTGCCTCTCAGCTACCAAGCAAGCGACTGAGCCCTTGAGGCGTGTTCACATACGCGACTGCGCAGTGGAAGAAGAACTGCGAGGTAGAAGGAACGGCAACAGGAAACACGTGAGGCGTGTATGCGCTCACGGAGGTGTGAATGGGTGTTGTGTACGCGCACCAAGATGCGCTCAGGTACAATGAAACAGTGCTTGTGATGTTATCAAAGTATATGGGGGAAGGGAGGCGTACCGCGTGGTCTACTCCAGACAAAGGACTTTGTCGGAGTTTTCCTGATCCCAATACTGATAACGTTACAAGTTAACACTGAAATACTGACGGTGTACAAGAGTATAAGACCGAGTCAGGAGGTTAGAAAAGAAGTGCATGCAACAGCCTAGCTATAAAAGCAGCACAGATTTCAGACAACAAAATTCAATATGCGTACTTAAACTGTCCCTAAGTTTAAATAGCACTTAACAATACTACAGATTAACTAACGTGCCCAAATGCCAGCCTTACTGTAGTGAACGTCTGCTCGTATTTAGAGGGTAGTGGAAAGTCCGTGCTTCTTGGGTCTTTGCCAGAGCTGGGGACGTCCGTCTGGTTCCACTGTGTGCAGAGAGTCCTCTTGGTTCCGAAAGTCCGTTTCAGGAGGAAAAGTCTCTGACTGTCGATGTGCCGGTTCACACGAATACCGTTAGAAGGAATCCTGTCGCTTCTAACTTTTCAATAACTGCTTTGGTCGCAGCGCTACGTTACTTGTGTAACTTAATTACCGGTTAACTCAGTTAAGAAAAAGACGCTACTAGTGCATTTATCACCGTGGGCAATGGTGTCTACAAAAGCGCGTTGGTTCTTAGTCTTCTGAGACGAGCAGGTTTTCTCTTTTCATCGAGGTCCTACGGAGCGAAAGTCCTGAACAGAGAGAACGATATTGGGCTGACCCCCCAATTTAAAGGTTGCGGAGGTTACTGATCGTGACGTATGTGGATTTACCGGAAGCAGTGGAATTATGGGAGTTCGAGTCCTTGAAAGGACTGTTGTAGTACCTACAAAGATAATCATTCAAAGCACTAATGTGTGAAAAAGAAAATAAGGCACCACAGTTCCACTTAGTGAACTAATGCAAACTATTACCTTTATTTAAATACTATATATAGCTTAGTAAACCCCTGAGATTAACTGGTGCTGGTGTTGTCCATAGGAGTGATAAGCTGTAAGAGCTCAGCTTTCCATTTGAACTAATATGAACTTGGTATGATTGTTGGTGCCAAAGAAATTAAACATTGCAGAGTGTATTCTGGTGTGATTTAGTCTCAAAAGTACCTTTTCAGGAAGATAGGTGCAGGGTAAAGTGTGTGCGCGCACGTGCGTGTGTGTGTGTGTATGCAGCTGATTACCTGCGGATGTGTTTCAAAGTGTGTTTTGCAAACTTCTCTCTTTTTAAGTACTTGATGTTCTCTCTGATTGCTGACTGACAGCCTTCCTCCTTGGACAAATGTTTTTCAAGCCATTCAACAACAGCTTGGTTATTATCCCAGAGGTAGGCCTGGGAAAGAGAACGGACACAATTCAATACTGTGGATGGACCAGATGGATACATCAGACTATTGTCATCCATCCACCAACAGAGCACACAATGTAGGCTCCAAACTTTAATATTTGGTCATACATGTCTAAAAATTTAAAAGTAATTCAATTATAATCTCAACATGTTCCTGTGTTATTTATAATCTATCCATCCATTTTCATCAACTTATCCGTTACCAGGTCGCGGGGGCAGTAGTCTCCATGATTGCCACCCACATCTCTCTGCACCGTTGTTATTTATAATCTCGTTGTATAGTTTACCCTTCATTACTCCAGAGAAGCCACTTCAGTTTGCAAACAACATGAGAGGCAGACGTTCACGGTTGAAGTCACCAATGACCTGGGCAGTTTTAAAGGCTGAGTCTGGAAACCACACCTGACCAGCCTGCTGCAAGACCTGACAGGAACACAAATCAAGACACAAAGAGTTAAAAGTCATTTCTGGGTACAACCACTGTTCACTTTAGAAGTGTGAGGATGTTCT
>NC_024327.1:9674798-9679296 GCF_000523025.1 Cynoglossus semilaevis | reverse complement strand
CACCCAGAGGAATTCCTCCCAACCTGTAAACAATG
This sequence comes from Cynoglossus semilaevis, assembly GCF_000523025.1. NCBI lineage: Eukaryota > Metazoa > Chordata > Actinopteri > Pleuronectiformes > Cynoglossidae > Cynoglossus > Cynoglossus semilaevis. The sequence continues at coordinate 9,679,261 of NC_024327.1, read as the reverse complement.
AAATGATCAACAACTGTAAAAAAAAGTGTTCTACATTAGTGTACATCAAGTGTTAGGAGATTTACCTTGCTCTTCCTACAACAACAGTTTGAGCCCAGGAGCTCATGATCTCCATGAAGGATCCATGGTCAAAGAATCCACTCTGCCAGGTGCCTTTAATGGCAAGACATTAAAGACAAGCGTTAGAACCAGGAACATTTACTTGGTTAAAAAAAAAAAAAGAAAGCTTCAAAATGGGTCCTGAAACTGACTGGGGTGGGGTCTGCCAGCCAACATCCAGCGGGGGTCGTAGGGAGCTTTAGTAGGAATGAACTCTATTTCTCTGTCAACTGGATCTGTGGCTGCCATGATGGGAACAAGGGAGTGTTTGTTCTGTGAGGCAGATAAAAACACTCGTTAGGAATCAGGTTCCGAACTAAACAGAGATCTGTGACACTCAGCCAGACCTTAGGCATGTAGGAGAGCCACTGCAGGTCAGTGAAGACGTCTTCAAAGTCATCTGGCACGGTGGTGTGAGTCACTCCATTGTTGTGCATGATCTGAACTCCACCCAGCTGATTGTTGGAGGTGTAGACATCTCTGCCCAGAACCTTAGACAAGGGTTTTTGGACAAACATAAATTCATTTTCAAATTAGACTTAGAATGGCTTTCTGCTTGTCCCACAGTGGAAGCAGTGGGCATAGTTTCGATAGTTTTGATAAGGCTGATCAAAGAAAAACAATGTTTTTAAATTAAATATAGTTCCCCATAACTCCCCTCCAGGTGGCACTACAATCACATGCTGGATCCATAAATACGTATTGGTACAAAAAATATTTCTATAAAAATCTAATGACATCCTGTGAGTCTTTTAATGTGACCTGATCCTCATCCTCCCCCAACAGTCAATACTTCTTGGGTTTTAAATGTAGCTTACATCCCCAGAAATACATTATTGCTACCCATCAGGTCCACTGTTAACATTTGGGGACAAAATGTCCTGGCTACTTGCAAAAAGTAAAAACAGTACATGTACAAAACACAATTCATCATACAGTAAAAAACAAACCTTGTTCAGAGCTCCTGCTCCTGTCAGGATGATGTGGGAGTTCTCCACTTGGATCACTCGTTGTCCCAAACGCACCAGGTAGGCTCCGATTCCAATGGCATGACACGACACCTGCATGAGTGTGAATTAGTCAGAAATGAAATGAAAGAGTAGGAGAGTGACATCAGCAGCTGAAAGAAGTGATATTTATATTCTCACCATACTGATGGTAACAGTCTCCTCATATGCCAGAACCTCTCAGGTTCTCAACACCAAGACCTTCATCTTTGCCAATGATGTGAGTAATGATGTACTTGAAATAAATGGGTCAGTGGTCATAAAGTTTTCTCTATGAAAGTTGTAAACTGAGTGTTCACAAAAACATCAACCTTACCTGGACTATCCGCCTTCTTCTACATGGCGGCAGTAAACACTGTTGGTGGAGCTGATACAGGTCTAATCCTGTGGTTTCAGATAGATTGTACTTGAAAAACCCTGCAGGTAGAACATAGTAATATCTTCCAATAAGTATCAGTCTGCATAACCTTCACTTTTCACACTCGTCTGGTGTAAATGTAGTTCCAGGAGGTACCTTATTGGGATCTTCCGGATCAATCCTGGAACATGTGTTTGATTTCTTCAGCCAGGCCAATGCGAGCTCCACTGTTGGCTGCAATGTAAATTCAAGGGATAGCCTCGGTCCGAGCCAACTCAGAAGCTCTGAGGAACAGTTCGTCCTCCTGAGGACTAAAGGAGCCGATCATGTGAGTGGTGTCATTGCAGATGATGATGATGTCACGACCCTCCGGACACTCCAGAGTCTTGTTGTGGTAAGGTTTTACCACCCCGGATTCGTTGATCAAGAACTTTCACAAAGTATAAAGAAAAGACAAAAGTCGTTGCTCGAGTTCGCCTGTGCACAGGGAGAGTCCAGCGGCGAGTCAGGGGGGCGACTGCTGAATTCTGCTCTCTCCACAAACTCAGGCTCGTTTTATTGACACACATATCCAGGGGTGGTACATATCAAGCAATACAGACTTCATTTGTTCTACACACACATATCCATTCTTTTTGGCAACTACATCTACACCGTTGGTTTCTCATCCCGTTCTTATCGCGCCCAGGTGCTGTTGTTGGGCCCTTGTGTTCTAACTATGAATCCAGCCATTGTCAAATTGTATTCTAAAAGTTTCTGTTTCCCACCACACCAAGTACTCCTCTTTTCACAACAAACCTTGGTTTTATCTCAACCTCGCAGCTCCTTCTCTACATCTGCATGTTTTCAGTTCTAGCTTTAAGCAGCATTTTATGTTCAAGCTGGTTATATGTTTTAGCACATCTCTTATGATCTTTTTAAAACATGATTATGTATGTTGCATACTTCTATAAAATACGAACACATGAATACATTTCATCCACAGTCTTCATCCTCATCTTGAAGGCCACTATTCCCACCTGATGAAAATGTGACTGAACAGATTCAACAAAAGATGAGTCAAAAGTGTGATAACACATTCAATGTGTTCTTAAATGGATCTTACATCATGCACCAATCGACTTTGTGAGTCCAGAACCAGCTCAGCGCAGGTCAGTACATCTTTGGGGTAATTATCTCCTGAGCCCCACAGTTTAAACAGTGTCTGTAAGTATTGTTTAAAAGATTCAGACACTGTCTGGAGACAAACACTTAGAAATGAAATGCAGCTCTGTCAGTGAGCAGTACTTGTCTGAACATCTCCGGGAAGTCGTAGACATATGTTGTAACCAATGTTTGAGCCTGGAAGCGTTTGGCCTGCAGTAGGTCTTTGGTCACAAGAGTGCTGATCATCATACCATTCAGAGGACCCTGCTTTTCTCCATACGACTGGAGCATAATCTGCAAGACAAAGATGATGACAGATATGTATTGAAGGCAGCCATAACATGCCTAAAAGCGTCTTAAAAAAACCTGTCCTTCACCTGTCCAGAACTTTGGTCAGTGACTTCCTCATATAGGCTGATGTCCAGATAATATCCAGATTCATTGGTGAGGAACAAATGAATGGGAACGGCATTTCCTGTTGGTGTCAGGCGGATGTTGATCTTTAGTTAGGCCTGCAGCACCCACAGCTTCTAAAGACGGCTGCCGTAACGCATTACCATGGAGCGGACAGACTCCTATATCTGTTACATACAGAAATGTATAAATTTATATAGAACAACTCCAAATAAGGTGGACATTCAGATTTTAAAGAAGAACAATCATCATCACAACTTTCAGGACATTATGTCATATATTATGCTAATGACATACTGTAAGGAAAATCCTGGCTTCTTGGTTTTAGGGCATTTAAGACCATCACTGGGGCAAATGTTGTCTTTGTCATTTCCTAACTTTTCTATTGTAACGTAAATTTATTGTTTTGAAAATTGTTGACCTAACCTTTCAATAAGGTATATATTTTTTGTGGGGGTTTTTATACCTTGTTTCAACTATTTTGTTATTTGGTCATATTTGTCTGGAGCTCATTTTGCTTAAAAAAATCACGATAAAATTGTACAGTGAACAAAATTGCATCATATTGTGAGTTTAGTGTATCATTATATCCTTAATGTTTACTGTTATATTGAGGCTAACTTTTAGCTATTACCTTAAAGCCAGTTGTTTTTATATTGGCTGAGTTACCCACTGTATGTCTGCTTATCTGGTTACCAGCAAACACATGTTGCACTATTTTCCGGAGCAAAATGTTTGAGCCTCTGCCATGACTTTTCAAAAAACAGTTTTCCTTAGATGGCACAAAACTACTATTTTCGTACCAACTTGAAAAAAAAAGACCCATTGGTAGCAACAGTACACTTACTTATCAGAACTAATCTGTCAATCAAAAGGGGCTGAAGATTAAAATTGATTATTTCTGTTCCATAGTTCCAGTGACACGAACTACTTGACGGCTTCACTAATGCCACTGTGACTGTGAGTGTACAGTTGTACTGGACACTTACTTTCGAAGGGTCCATAATGACAGTCGGCACGAATAGGCCATAAGGTGAACCACGAAAAGTCATTTAGAAATTGAATTCCACTCCGACGTCTAGGAACTACACGATCTCAACTTTATAAAAAAGAACGAGTTACGTTAAACTTACAGCAAAAAGTTCGTCGCAAAATATCCTGCCCGTTTTTTATATCGATGCGTTTTATAAAGGACTCGACACGTGATCGTGCTAGACCAATCGAGTAGCTGATAGTGATGGGAAGACCGATTCTTTTTATTGATTCGAATCTTTGACTCTCGAACAGTAAAATGAACTAGTCGTGAACGAATCTTTAACTAATCATTTCATTCGTTTTACAGCAGGTGGCGCTTTAGCCCTAATGTGGGCGTTGTAAAGAAGGCTGCGGTTCTCCGACACTAAATACTGAAGGCAACATGGTTTGCTTCCGCTGACAAA
>NC_024327.1:9663191-9674662 GCF_000523025.1 Cynoglossus semilaevis | reverse complement strand
GATTAGTTCACAGCGAAAGATTAGTTCACGGCGAAAGATTAGATCACAGAGAATGATTCGTTCATAGCGAAAGATTAGTTCACAGCAAAAATTAGTTCACGGCGAAAGATTAGTTCACAGAGAATGATTCATTCACGGCGAAAGATTAGTTCACAGCGAAAGATTAGTTCACGGTGAAAGATTAGTTCACGGCGAAAGATTAGTTCACAGAGAGTGATTCGTTTGCAATGATAGATTAGTTCACTGTGAAAGATTAGTTAGCAGAGTAATTAGATCGTAGTGAAAGATTAGTTCGCAGAGAGTGATTAGTTTCGCAGAGAGTGATTTGTTCGCAGTGAGTGATTTGCGAGTGATTCGTGAGTTCAATATGAACAAATATTTAATATGACTCGGTAGTCACGAGTCACGAATCTTTCATATGACTCGGGAGTGACGAGTCATATGAAAGATTCGTTCATTTTGAACGAATCACTCGCGAACGACACATCACTAATAGCTGATTGATGTCAACACTTCCGGCAACACGGCTGCCTCCATGGTTTTACTTAACGTTACCGATAGAGAGGAATTGTCCCAAAGGTCCCTATAAAGTGGGCCAAATGGATTCTAAACAGTGATTTATACATAATCACCTGCACGAAGAACAATGAGGCAAATAGACAATAAGGTTAACTATGTTAAGTCATTTTGATCAATAAAAGGAAGTAATCAATGACATTCAGAATCCAGAAGAATGTGACACAAGGGTGTTTTTGCATGCTGCAAAAGAGCGTGCAACTGTCATCATTAAGAGCCCTGACACTGATGTGGGAGTCATTGCTGTAAGTATTTAGAGACAAATTTACCATGCAGCTTATATTTTTTCACAGGGACGGGCAACAGGACACGCATCATTGACATTACCAAGGTGTTATCAGCTCTTGGAACCAGTATGTGTTCAGCCTTGATTGGCATACATACATTCTCTGGGTGTGACGCCACAAGTGCCTTTTATGGTAAATGCAAAAGAAAGACATTTTCTGTGGCATGTGAGCGGGAAGAGTACCTTAAGGGTTTTAAAAATCTGGGTGCTAACTTTAACTTGAACCACTCAACATTTGCACTACTTTGCAAATATGTATGCCACCTTTCTGATCAGCCGGCTGCTGAAAATGTCAATGAGGCTAGGTACAAGACTTTCTGTATGGCATTGTTAAGATATTGTAAATACATTTATTCAATCTTTACAATATATTCATTGTATTAAGTTTCCAAATCAATTTATACTGTTTGTTTTTGAATGCTGTACAAAAAGGAGATGTACTGACGAAAGGCGTATGCTGATGGTTTACATAACAGGATGGTGTATGGTACGGATGGCACTGACTGTTACGCTTGGAGATAGAGACAGGTCACAGAACCGGCCAGAACCAGTTTTTCTGCCCAAATAATGAGGAAAACAGAACATCAAAAAGGAAAAGAATCCAAAGTGTATTTCTTTGATCTAAGCAGAATAGCTCAGCACATTTACATGTTTTCTATTGGTGGATAATCTTTGTTTGAAGCTGCCTTTGCCAATCAGCGCTCAGAAGTTGCGTGTGAACACCACATGGCTGTAAAGGGTTAAGGTGCTGACCATTGATGTGTATGTAAAAAAACTGTATTTAAGCTTTGAGCACTGAGTTCCTCAGTGCAGTTCTGAATGTAACCATTGTTCTGCACTCCTTGCTTGCAAGTAAAACTTTTAAAACTTGAGATCTCGTATTTGATTCTTTATTTGATCAGACCTTTATTTGATCTTTATTTGAATTGTTTTGTGTATTAGGAAACTGGGGTATGAACTAACAGCATTTTTTTACAGTCCTATCTAACAGAGAAAGTTTCCTGACAGGCATCATCAGCCTTGCCAGAATTGTCTATTCCCCTACTAGTGATGCCTTCCATCAGCACTGCAAAAGGGCAAATTATCAGGCTGCAGTCATGAGGTCCTGCATCAAACAACACATAGGTGCTCCATCACCTGCCCTGACAGTGTGTCTTGTGTCTCTGCAGAACTCTGTTGTACAGACCTGTGTTGGCGTTGCCACTGTGCAAACAAACATGAAATCGAGGAGGAGGAGCATAAAAACTGCCCTGACAATGACAGGGAATACTAACATTTCATGTGTAGCCTCAGAGTTGTATTGCAGTGGTTGCATGGTTAATATTACCAGTCATTTTCTTATGGTGTTTTGTATTGTTTTATATATGTTATACATACTGTATGTATATATGTTTTAATAACGTTTTTTATGATTGATCAGTGTTGTGAAGCCAGCCACTAGGGTACACGAAGCCGTGTTTATAGTGCCGGTCCCAAGCCCGGATAAATGGTGAGGGTTGCGTCAGGAAGGGCATCCGGCGTAAAACGTTTAGCTAAATCAAATATGCAGATCAATAAAACGATTTCCATACCGGATCGGTCGAGGCCCGGGTTAACAACGACCGCCAACAGTGCCGTTGACCAACAGGGCACTGATGGAAATTGGACTACTGTTGGTCAGAGACAGAGTCAGAGACAGAGAAGAAGAGGAGGGCGTTTGGTTAGGAGAAAAAGAGAAAAGATGAAGAATAGAAGTGTTAGTCTGAAGTTTGGAACTTTGAATGTAGGTACAATGACAGGGAAAAGTAGAGAAATAGCTGATGTGATGGAGAGAAGAAGAGTAGATATTTTGTGTGTGCAGGAGACCAGGTGGAAGGGCAGTAAGGCTAGAAACATTGGAGGAGGCTACAAACTGTTTTATCATGGTTCAGATGGGAAGAGAAATGGAGTAGGGGTGATCCTAAAGGAAGAATATGTAAGAAATGTGGTAGAGGTGAAAAGAGAGTCAGACAGGTTGATGTGTGTGAAGGTAGAAGTAGAAGGAGAGATGATTAATGTTGTTAGTGGTTATGCCCCACAGGTGGGCTGTGAGTTGGAAGAAAAGGAGAAGTTCTGGAAGGAGCTAGATTGGATGGTAGAGAGTATCCCCAGGAGAGAGAGAGTGGTGATTGGAGCAGACCTAAATGGTCATGTAGGGGAAGGGAACAGAGGAGATGAGGAAGTGATAGGCAGGTTTGGTGTTAGGGAGAGAAACGTAGAAGGACAGGCAGTGGTAGATTTTGCAAAGAGAATGGAAATGGCTGTGGTAAACACATATTTCCAAAAGAAAGAGGAACATAGGGTGACTTACAAGAGTGGAGGCAGGTCCACACAGATAGATTATATTCTATGTAGAAGATGTAATCTGAGGGAGATTAGAGACTGTAAGGTGGTGGCAGGTGAGAGTGTAGCCAAACAACATCGGATGGTAGTGTGTAAAATGACGATGGAGGTGACAAAAAGGAAGAGAGTGAAGACAGAGCAGAAGATCAAGTGGTGGAAACTAAGGAAAGAGACATGTTGTGAAGACTTCAGGAAGGAAGTAAGGGCAGTTCTGGGTAGTGTTGAGATATTCCCAGATGATTGGGAGACTACAGCTGCAGTGATGAGGGAGACAGGTAGGAAGGTGCTAGGTATGTCCTCTGGGCAGAGAAAGGAGGACAAAGAGACCTGGTGGTGGAATGAGGAGATCCAGGAGAGTGTGCAGAGAAAGAGATTAGCGAAGAAGAGATGGGACAGTGACAGAACAGAAGAGAACAGACTGGAGTACAAAGAGAGGACAAGGGAGGTGAAGAGGGAAGTGGCCAAGGCCAAACAAAAGGCATATGAGGAGTTGTATGAGAGTTTGGAAACAAAGGAAGGAGAAAAGGAGTTGTATAGATTGGCGAGACAGAGAAATCAAGCTGGGAAGGATGTGCAGCAGGTGAGGTTGATTAAGGACAGAGAGGGGAATGTGATCACAAGTGAGGAAAGTGTGCTGAGAAGATGGAAGGAATACTTTGAGGAGTTGTTAAATGAGGAAAATGAAAGGGAAAGTAGAAACGAGGAGCCAGAGACTAGTAGGAAGAAGGTAGATCAGGTTAGAAAGGATGAAGTTAGAAAAGCCCTGAAGAGGATGAAGAGTGGAAAGTCAGTTGGTCCTGATGACATACCAGTGGAAGTATGGAAGTGTTTAGGAGAAGTGGCAGTAAATTTCCTGACTGGTTTGTTTAACAGAATTTTAGAGACTGGCAAGATGCCTGATGAGTGGAGAAAAAGTGTTCTGGTGCCAATTCATAAGAAGGGTGATGCACAGAGTTGTAACAACTACAGAGGGATAAAGTTGATGAGCCATACAATGAAGATTTGGGAACGAGTAGTTGAAGCTAGGTTGAGGCAGGAAGTGGAGATTTGTGAACAACAGTATGGTTTCATGCCTAGGAAGAGTACCACAGATGCAATATTTGCCTTGAGGATGTTGATGGAGAAGTACAGGGAAGGTCAGAAGGAGCTGCATTGTGTATTTGTAGATCTAGAAAAGGCATATGACAAAGTGCCAAGGGAGGAATTGTGGTTTTGTATGAGGAAGTCAGGAGTGGCAGAGAAGTATGTTAGTTTGGTGCAGGACATGTATGAGAATAGTACAACAGTAGTGAGGTGCGCTGTTGGGAGGACAGAAGACTTCAAAGTGGAGGTGGGACTACATCAAGGATCGGCCCTGAGCCCCTTCTTGTTTGCTGTGGTGATGGACAGATTGACAGATGAGGTCAGACAGGAGTCCCCATGGACTATGATGTTTGCAGATGACATTGTGATCTGTAGTGAGAGTAGGCAGCAGCTAGAAGAGAACCTAGAGAGGTGGAGGTTTGCACTAGAAAGAAGAGGAATGAAGGTCAGTCGCAGCAAGACAGAGTACATGTGTGTAAACGAAAGGCAGAACAGTGAAATAGTGAGGCTACAAGGAGCAGAGGTGGTGAAGGTGCAGGAGTTTAGGTACTTAGGATCAACTGTTCAGAGCAGCGGAGACTGTGGAAGAGAGGTGAAGAATAGAGTACAGGCAGGATGGAACAGCTGGAGAAAAGTGTCAGGAGTGATCGGTGGCAGAAGAGTGTCAGCTAAGGTGAAGGGAAAGGTTTACAGGACAGTGGTGAGACCAGCCATGATGTATGGTTTAGAGACAGTAGCAATAGGCAGAAGACAGGAGGAGGAGCTGGAGGTGGCAGAGTTAAAGATGCTAAGATTCTCTTTAGGAGTGACAAGAATGGACAGGGTCAGGAATGAGGTCATTAGAGGGACAACACAGACAGGAAGGTTTGGAGAAAAAGCTAGAGAAGCCAGATTGAGATGGTTTGGACATGTGCAGAGGAGGGACAGTGGATACATTGGTAGAAGAATGTTAGAGATGGAGCTACCAGGTAGGAGAAAGAGAGGAAGGCCAAAGAGGAGATATATGGATGCAGTGAGGGAGGACATGCAGATAGTTGGAGTCAGAGTAGGAGATGCAGAGAACAGGGAGAGATGGAAATCAATGATTTGCTGTGGCAACCCCTGAAAAAAAGGGACAAAGCCGAAAGAAAAAGAAGAAGAAGATGATTGATCAGTGTTGTATTTCGTTAGGAGCGAAAAAATGAACGAATGAATAAACAAATGGTGCTTGTCAATGATTACTTCCTTTTATTGATCAAAATGATTTAACAGAGAAAGTTCACCTTATCGTCTATTTTCCTCATTGTTCTTCGTGCAGGCAGCTGTCTATAAAGCACTGTTTAGAATCCATTTGGCCCACTTTAGAAGACTTTTGGGAGAATTCCTTTCTATCGGTAACGTTAAGTAAAACCATGGAGGCAGCCGTGATGCCGGAAGTGTTGACATCAATCAGCTACTCGATTTGTGCCACCGCTCGCACACCAAAATCTTATTGCGCCCTGAATTGACGCTAGTTCTTTATAAAACGCATCGATATAGAAAACGGGCAGGATATTTTGCGACGAACTTGTTCATTATTATGTAGTTGAGATCGTGTAGTTCCCAGACGTCGGAGCGGAATTCAATTTCTAAAGGACTTCATGGTTCACCTTATGACCTAAGCCGGATAATCACAACTTCGAGGTTCGACCTGAAAATGAAATCAAGGTTATTTATCGGGCCATTTAACGCATTCTGCTGAACTACAAGAAATGTAATTTAATAGCAACTACATCCACTTAGAGTTGCACGATACCCACGTTACCCTGCGGTGTGTGGATGAAATGTATTCATGTGTTCATATTTTATAGAAGTATGCAACATACATAATCATGTTTTAAAAGATCATAAGAGATGTGCTAAAACATATAACCAGCTTGAACATAAAATGCTGCTTAAAGCTAGAACTGAAAACATGCAGATGTAGAGAAGGAGCTGCGAGGTTGAGATAAAACCAAGGTTTGTTGTGAAAAGAGGAGTACTTGGTGTGATGGGAAACAGAAACTTTTAGAATACAATTTGACAATGGCTGGATTCATAGTTAGAACACAAGGTCCCAACAACAGCACCTGGGCGCGATAAGAACAGGATGAGAAACCAACGGTGTAGATGTAGTTGCCAAAAAGAATGGATATGTGTGTGTAGAACAAATGAAGTCTGTATCGCTTGAGATGTACCACCTGGATGTGTGTGTCAATAAAACGAGCCTGAGTTTGTGGAGAGAGCAGGATTCAGCAGTCAACCCCCTGACTCTCCGCTGGACCCTCCCTGTGCACAGGCGAACTCGAGCAACGACTTTTGTCTTTTCTTTATACTTTGTGAAAGTTCTTGATCAACGAATCCGGGGTGGTAAAACCTTACCACAACAACTTTGGGGGCTCGTCCGGGATTCCAAGAAAAAACAGAGAGTTGATCAATAGAACCATTGGACACAAGGACCTGGTGTGAACAGACAAAGGACACGGGCCCAAAATAAGGTAAGCAGAGCTTTTCTTCTGCATTGGAAATAGCTAAATTTTAGTTGTGTCCTGAGTCCTAGTAACACCTTGTCCGTAAATTAATTTAAAAGAATACTGGGAAATATGTGTGTGAAGAAGTAAAGGTACAGAGAAATAAAGAAGTGAAATAAGAGTAAAAAGAGAAAAAGGAACAGAAGTCTAACAGGGTTAGATGTCTTTGGGTGTGGCAACCCCCACCGTACTCTGACGAGGGGCGGTTTCAGCTGGGTTTGAGGCCCGGGGATTTGAGGACCCCCGAATTCTACAAGAGAAAAGAATAGAACAAGACCAGGCAAAACACATCGTGTGAATGTTGGACTACTGAAAACTGAAACACAACGGTCTCGCGTAGACAGTTGTTGAAGTAAGTGGACAGGAAATCCAAATTACTGATTTATAAAGTTTTGGTGTCAAGATTCAAGTTTACGGCTTGAATTGCTTGGACTGAGTACCAGGGACACAGCGTGCCATAGCTCTCAGTCGGCCAAAACTTAGACAGAAGAGAAAACACAATAGAGTAACAAAATAACTGTGAGTCGTTCATGCCCTGAACGACAAGACCAGCAGAATAAAAAGTCCTGTGAGTTCAAAAGCACGTTCCTTACATAAGAGAAAAGAAGCACACACAAAGGTTTATACTTTTAGCCTGAAAAGAAAGTACACGGATCCATATTTTAAATGTGTATTGTTATGTTGAAATAAATGTGTGATAATTGTGAATGAGTGGGTACTTCAAGAGACATTACACTGACTAGAGTCAGTCTCTGAAGTACGTGTATTTTAACCTGTAACAGTTGTGATTGTTGCCTTCAGTATTTAGTGTCGGAGAACCGCAGCCTTCTTTACAACGCCCACAATAGGGCTAAAGCGCCACCTGCTGTAAAACGAATGAAATGATTAGTTAAAGATTCGTTCACGACTCGTTCATTTTACTGTTCGAGAGTCAAAGATTCGAATCAATAAAAAGAGTCGGTCTTCCCATCACTACACTGAATGCTACTCCCTTGTAAACAAACCCACATGGCAACTACTGCAACCAAACTAGACAAATGCTGAATGATTGATTGTTTGCCTGTTACTGGCGACGTCCGGGGAAGAAGCACGGACTTTCCACTACCCTCTAAATACGAGCAGACGTTCACTACAGTAAGGCTGGCATTCGGCCACGTTAGTTAATCTGTAGTATTGTTAAGTGCTATTTAAACTTAGGGACAGTTTAAGTACGCATATTGAATTTTGTTGTCTGAAATCTGTGCTGCTTTTATAGCTAGGCTGTTGCATGCACTTCTTTTCTAACCTCCTGACTCGGTGTTATACTCTTGTACACCGTCAGTATTTCAGTGTTAACTTGGAACGTTATCAGTATTGGGATCAGGAAAACTCCGACAAAGTCCTTTGTCTGGAGTAGACCACGCGGTACGCCTCCCTTCCCCCATATACTTTGATAACATCACAAGCACTGTTTCATTGTACCTGAGCGCATCTTGGTGCGCGTACACAACACCCATTCACACCTCCGTGAGCGCATACACGCCTCACGTGTTTCCTGTTGCCGTTCCTTCTACCTCGCAGTTCTTCTTCCACTGCGCAGTCGCGTATGTGAACACGCCTCAAGGGCTCAGTCGCTTGCTTGGTAGCTAAGAGGCAACATCTCTCTCTCTCGTACACGACCACTCGTGTACACACGCACATAAGTACACACACACACACACACACACACACATACACACGCCTTGTTTTGTTATAATGATCATTGTTTATGAGTTCAATCACCGTCATTAACTTGACAGTGTTGTATAAATAAATTTGATTATTTTTGTAAACTGTGTTTGTCTGTGTTGTTACTTTATTCATTGAAGCCACCCAATTTGCCAAGAACTCTCAAAATCCTTCAGATATTTAATTGTTATTGGATACTATTGATTTTAGTATATTTGTAATACTTCAAGTAATACATTATTGCTATATTAGTAGGTTAAAATAATAATTAAAGATAACTTTAATGAGACTGGTTGTGTTATTAATTTGAGACTGGTTGATAACACCGAGTGCTCCTAAGCAGCACTCGACCCATTGCACCTACATATTTATAACAAATACATTGCAGTTCATAAAAATAATAATAATAAAAAAAGTCTGCAGTATCACGATAATACTCGGAACCGTGATACTTTGTCTGGCATAGTATCGTGGTTACTCATTTTGGTATTGTGACAACTCTACATCCACTACACAGTTATTGTACTACATGATTTGACCTCCGCCACCTTTTTTCCTATTTCCAGGATGAGCGTCGAGGTCCCACTCTCATTGCTGTGCAGTCAAACTGGAAGCTGCGTCGATTGGCAGCACTTGAGGAGTTTCCTGTGGTTCCAGTGGATGTGGTGGATGAGATCAGTTACAACATGCTGGACTGGGAACGACACGATGCCTGTTGCATGATAGGCCTTTGACATGGCCAGGTATGGGCCACACACTGCAGCTTCTGTCAGTCTTCCCTGTGCCCACACGGTGAGAAAATATAAAACCTTATGTCATATTGTTCAGATATTATCACTTACCTGTGGGAAACCTGCCTCAGGATGTGTCCATCTTTGGCTCTGACTTGTTCTTGGCAAGGCATCTACGGAAACACAACCACCTTCTGTGGCTCTCACCTACAGCCAAACCTGACCTTGGAGGAAAAGAAGCTGACCACAGTCGTCTGGTCATGGAAAGTGATGACAGGGGCTCAGTGGAAATCTAAGTTCCTGGATACTAGTTACTCTACTGGTATAAGGCAACACAAAATCTCCCCTACTACTGGGAAAAACCCAAACAAATCTTTTAAAAATGCTTTATTTTTCTGAATCTAATATGCCTGGAGCTGGATTTGCAGAGTTTGGCTGTGAACACTATTCTACAGTCGCACCATGTAAATGACATGGAGGGCGGAGCCAGTCTGGGTGTCAGTTTCGATGTAATCCAGCATGTGTCATTGGAGGACATGATGTCAGGGAATCAGGGAGCAAGCACAGTGGCCAGCTACGATGAGACTGCTCTGTGCTCCAACACCTTCAGGTCAGTGCACAGGGATAGTTCAGAGTTTGATTATTTACCACTTACTAGTCCAGAGCTGGACTTGTAAACAGACTTGAACAAGACTTGATATGGACTCCAACTTCAAAACCCCAATGATTCAACATTGTTTTGACACGAACTATAACTCGCAATTTTGTAAACTCGTCCCAAATACTCACGACACAAAACCTGATAACCCAACTTAGGCTTGAATTTCATTTTATTAGTTTATTATTTTATCTCTCGGTTAGGGCAGTTGGTACCGTCCAGTGGACTAACCACCTGCAGGAAGGTTTGGGGGGTTTGTGTGGTGCAATGTGATTTGGGTGGAGACTGCTGCCCCTGCGACCCGGTAACGGATAAGTGGAAGAAAATGGATGGATGGATGGAATATTCACTGTTGGTGTTATTATTCAAGCAGTTCAAACAAGTTAAAACTTGTTGAATATGCAGCAGCCGCTGTGAAAGTTACAGGACACATAAATAATCCTAAATCATCATTAGTGCCTCATCAGACTATATTGACTTCTACTTTACTTCACTTTTTTGAATGTATAACTGTGTTAGTTTCCTGTCCTTTCTTCATCATGATGTCTCTCTGCTGTCAGGCTGGTGGCAAAGTTCAAATGTCTGGGTTCCACCGTGGTGTACAGAAACTTCAACAGGATCATCCTGTGCACTAAAATACGGAGGATTGATGATGGCATTGGCTATGTAGAATACATCACCAACAGGTTAGTGATTTATCTTCATTCGCTTCCGAGAATGTAAATGTGTGGCTATGAAAATGTTGGTTATTAAAAAACATGTAAGAACTTATCTGCATAAGTCTGCAAACAACCAAAGGTGTATGCCATTATCTCACAAAGTTAAAAGTTTTATTAAAAACATATTCTGATCAATTTATGTATTATCATCAAAATCACCAGATGTTGTGGCCACAACTTTTATCCAAATCCATCCTTAATGTTTTCACAAATTCTGCATTAATTTAAAATCAAAAGTCGTTAGTAAATGTCTTGGTAGGACACAATAAATAGATTAGTAGTAACTAAAGGTTGTGTATTAAACAGACAATCTACAAAGTAACAACATCAATTAATGGTTAAACTGTAAAGTCAACTGACTTTAATCTGGAATCAGATAAATAAATGACTCCCGATAAAACAAACAAACAAACAAAAAAAAAACTCAAAACACAAATACCAACAAATGAGAGTTTTATTGTCTCTTTTAGGGAAATAAGTTCTACAGAGGAAACAGCCAATTATACTAATGCTACACCTAAAGAACTGTTAATATAGTGATGACATCATGGGTGACCTCTGTTTTTTTTGTTTTGTTTGTTTGTTTGTTTTATACTATAAGTTGATAAAACATTAGTCTTTTCTTTTTACAGCATTCACTCCAGAGAAATCTTCCACTCTTTGTCCTTGTCCTTCTCTCAATGCTGGGAGTTCCTGCTGTGGATGGATCCTGCAAATGCTATGGTTGTGTGAAGGGGAAACTGCCTTCCAGCCTGATGTATGGAGAGGTACTGACAAGAAAAACTTTGACCAATCCACTTTTAAGTTATTCTCAGGGTTAGG